>NW_027205982.1:617500-924640 GCF_024711535.1 Dipodomys merriami
TCCTTTCCTTTCCTTTCCTTTCCCTCCCTCCCTCCCTCCCCCTCTTTCTCTCTCTCTCTCTCTTGGTTGGTCAGGGGCTTGAAATTAGGGCCTGAGGACTGTCCTTGAGCTCTTTTTAAGTCTAGTGCTCGACTACTTTGAGCCACTTCTGGTTTTCTGGTGGTTAATTGGAGATAAGAGTCTCTCAGTCCTGCCCAGGCTTGCTTTGAACCAGGATCCTCAATTCTTATCCTCCTGAGTAGCTAGGATGGCAGGCGTGGACCGCTCAGGGCGGGCTTGTCTTGATTTTGATTGCATAGTAAATGCTGAGTGTTGTGAGAGTTACTCTGTCTACCTGTGTTCTGCATCTTAGTACGGTTGCACTGTCTTTGCGTTGTCCAAGTTAGTTCAGACCAGTTGGCAATGTGGTGTCTTTCCTCTTCACAGGGCTGGGGTGCCGAGTACCACCGGCAGGACGTTACCAGCACTCCGTGTTGGATCGAGATCCACCTGCACGGGCCTCTTCAGTGGCTGGATAAAGTCCTTACGCAGATGGGCTCCCCTCTGAACCCCATATCTTCTGTCTCATAGTGCAGAAGCCTTCTTCTTTTCAATTAGGTTCCTTGTGGACTTGTTTAATTTTAGAGATACTGTGAGCTGACATGGAAAAACAGATATTACAGCTTATTTTTTTTCTACAAACTTGTGACCAACACATTTGTACTTTGTGACGATTCTGCATTTGTTTGTATCACTGTTCACGTAATGGACTGGAAGGCGTGGGGGAGACACGGAGCAAGCATCCTGCCCACTCCGAACATGAACTGGAACAGGCTTTTGCTTATTGTCCCAACAGTTTTTTATTTCCTAATTTTTTTTAATGTAACAAAAAAATTATAGTGTAAGAGGGTATATACATGGGGAAAAGTGTATTTGTCCTCCCTTTTCTCTCCGAACCTATGTGCTTCTAACAATGTATCCCACCAACTTCATAAAAATACATTGTACTTTGTTTTGCAAAAGAGTATGGTAGGGGCTTAAAAGAAACTACATATAAAAAAATCTTATTTGAAGGAATACTATGCACTGCTTCTAACAAGTAGTGTCCAGTAAAAGCCAAGTGATAGTTTTCTAGGTGGCGTCATACAATTTACATCTAACCTAACTGAATGTTGGTCTGTATTGTGATTCATGCTATGTATCTTTTGTAAAGCATTTCGTTTTTTTTAAAAAAAGAAAATCCTGCAAGTAATTGATGTGTAATATATGCCACGTACTCAGTCTGTCCTGAGTACACTGCTTTGTAGCAAGCGACAGTACACGGCTGGCAGCCGCGTTTGCCGCTGTTGGCCTGTGTGGGAAGAACTCCACTTGTGACATGCATTAACCTTTTATTTTGCACTTTTATGGGCGACAGTTTTCAGTGTAACCTTTGCTCAGATACGCTCAAGTGACGTACACGGCCGTTGTAGGAAGTTCTGCTTTTTCTAGTAACTTTTCAGCCTAGGTTATCAAATCGTTATCATACAGTTCCAGCTAAGGTGCCTGGTTTTGGATGCTACTAACTTCATACCACCTTACGTCAGCCTCCTGTGTCATGGGAGACCCTGGTTAGGCCCCAGGGATGAGATAAACCAGCAGGGACGGTTGGGCTAGCTGCTGTGAACACATTCACAGCGCAGAGAGTGCAGATATGGACTCTCACGTTGCATGGTCTTGTTTTTTTTCCTGGTTTCTTACTACCTATACCAATGCCAGTGTCCCCCAACACAGTCTCCTGAAAGCTAAGGGAAGTCTGAAATACCCATTTAACCAATTGTGCCTTTGCCTTTGAGTCTAGGCATTTTAATCACTTATTCTGGAGAGCATCAGGTGGGCGCCTAGTCAAGGCATGGGAACATGGCCCACCTACTTCACCAATCAGGAGAAACTTTCTTTTCTGGTGCCTTTTGAAAGTATATGGAGCCATGACCGTCTTGTGTTAAAAATGTAATTTTGGTGTGACTTTCTACTTGCCCTTCATGCTTTAAGGGAAAAAAAAAGGCTTGTTTTTCAGGCAAGGGTTATGGGACTCCTTTTGTTTTGTGTGTCGTTATGTATTGCTGTTTCCCAATGCGGCCACTGCGTGGTTTCTGGACAGGTACATTCGGGTTTCAGCTCACAGTCCTTTGCTGAGTAGAAGGAAAACTTTGCCAGCATCACAGCCTTAAACGTAAGTGTTACATGGCAAGTATTCTTAGATCGCCAGAGCTTTCTGCCATCTACATGAAACAGAATTATTTGCTTAGTGATCGAACCTACATATTTTTATATTTAGTTTTTGTATCATCCTTCACTTAACAGACTCACGGCACCATCTTTGGAACGGATTTGTAGGAAAAATTCACTCAAGTCCAATTACAGATGCATATAATCTACTTTAGTGGGCTCTGGTTAGCTGTAGAATCTCCCACCTTGCTTCATTGATGGTTTAGCATTGCGTTAAGAATTGTTCTACTTGTCATTGCCATATTACAGCCTGTGAAGTTGAGTTGGCTGATGGGCTTTATGTGATTGCCCTTTCCTGTTTTCTCTAAGGAGTTTTAACTGCCAAGAGTTTTGTGGAGAAGTACAAGCCTGTTTTTGCTTCCTGAGCGCTGTCAGCTTCATCCTGTGGCTTTTAATGCAAAACGTTCTTCACTCAGCGGCTCTTGCAATCCCTAAGGATATTTTACAGCACAGAAATTAATGTGTGCCAGCAAAAAGTATCTGAATAAGAAACTCGAAACTAGTTTGGTAAATGCAGAAAGCAGAATAGAATCAAAATGCATCTCAGTAACAAGCTGAAGCAAACAAGGTGATGTTGATTGCACTTGAGGTGCATTGGATGAACAGCTCTACATTATAGAGCGCTTGGTCCGCTTGAGACCGTCTGGCGAGCATGATGGAGCGTCGCTGGGTGCTCATGGCTCATACCCGTAATCCCAGCTCCATGGGCTCAGATAGGAGGATTGTGATCCAAAGTGGTAGCACACAAACTGTGAGCAAAAAAAGCTGAGTGAGAGTGTGAGGCTGAGTTGGGAGAAGCTATTGAATACAAGCTAAAGCATATGAGTAAAATGGGCACTTTCTAGGAAATTTAAGGGAAAATACCAGTAAGCATGTCAAATATATCAAGTATATGCATACCAATGTATCCCCCCTCCCCTTTTTTTTCATGACAACAGTGGTGGTGGTGGTGGTGGTGGTGGTGGTAGCAGGTGGCTGAGGGTATTCCAAGAATGATCACTAGATAGACAATTCAGCATGCCACACCTGCTAGTCCAGACAGAGGGAGTACTGTTTCATATTCTTTGTGTCTTTGAAGAGTAAAACGTCCATTTGGGTATGACTGGTAAGTATTCAACCCTTAAGTTAACAATTAGGCTTGCCTTAAAAAAAAATACAAACCAAAAAACCCTGTAATACCCAAGGGGGAAGTTTCTTCCCTACACGCAGTATCCTTTTGGAGGAGAAAGATTCTAGAAAAAATGAAACCCTACCTATAGCAGAGACAAAGTTTGGTAGTTCCTGTTGCAGTGCAATTCTGCTTCTAGTAATTTGCTTCCTAGTATTCTAGGTTATTGTCACTTTCCTCTCATACTATCCTTCTTGCTTCCTGAGAAAGGCAGAATCTTGGTAATTATTGAATGCAACCTCTCATGATGACTTAAATTGTGAACCTGATAGCTTTGAAGAGCTCAGAGTCCTTGATGTTTGGCATTTGACCATAAAGTATGTCCTCAGTACACCTATTGGCTAGATGAGCAAGTAGCTTTTAGGCTTGGTGTTTTTAGAAGTGTTGGGTGATTTTTATGCGAGAGATTCTTCCAAAGTGGTCGCTTTCAAAGGGGTGGGTTTTTTGGAGGGTATCTCTCATTCCCAAAGCAACAGTATTCATGGATGAAAGTGAGATTCTTGGATGTTTTCCTTACCACAAAAGTGCATGTATGGAAAGTAAGCATTCAAGCCATTTGTTCTACATAAACAAAAGTCGTAGTTTAGTTTAGCATGTTTTGAGGTGGATGTTTTACCTCCTTACACAAGGTAACAGTATTTATCAAGCCTTTATTTGATTGGATTATTCATGAAAGAAACTCATCTCCTTAGCTGTGGCTGTAACTGTAGAGTACTTGCCCTGCCACGCTTGAAGCACGCGCGCGTGCACACACACACACACACACACAGAGCTTTTCTCCCCAAATAAAACTGTATGATCATTATTACATAGCACTCCAAAATTAGATGCAGTGGAGGAGATTTTATGCATTCATTTTGTTGTTTTAAAAGAAAAACGTGATAATATTTGCTAGTAGCAATTTCTACTACTGTACATTAAGTCTTAGTGTTTTGTCAGAAAGATCTAGAACAGAATTCTTTCATCATTCATGGTGGAGTGGAAAAGCTTTGTGTCTAAATAACTCAGTTCTTAAATTGTTTTTAATTATCATGAGCCATTATCCTAAAAGGGTACATTTGAAGTTGCTGTTTGTAGAAAGTTCAGAATTTTGTGTAGGGGTAGATCCCCTGCACACACCCCTTCCCCATTAATAGGTAACGCCTTCTTAACACTAGCTGGCATTAGCTAGAGCAAAACCCCACTTAGGCCCAAGAATGCCAGCCTGATTGTAGATGAAGAAGGCGTTCAGTGTCAGATTTCCCATGCAGTGCCGTCGGAATGCTGGCACTTTGATTTACTCTGGTAGTGGTTTCACCGTGGGGGCTCCGGGCAGTGGTTGGGCATGTGGCGATCTTCCGAGTCTGGCCGCTGCAAGCTGCGGTTAGAAGTGGACTTAAGTTCGGCTAGGGTTGCCTCCATGGAAGACACGGTTCCCACACCCCTGCCCCTGTTCTCTCGAAAGGAATCTCCCGTTACACACGTTGAAGACCAGCCTGACGGCTGTACTGTGGGCCTGTCCGCCTCTGACTCGTGCTTCGCTTCAGGTTATGCTGTGGAAAATGCGATTCTAGCATCATGCCTCGATCCTGTTCATCTTTTTTGATACTTATAAAAATGTGTTAATTAGGTTTTTACTCTCATGTGCTTATCAAAGCCATAACTCTTAAGAAACTTGTTTTTGCATATTGTTTGCTAATACTTTATTTTAATAAACTTCAAAACCTATTTAATGTGTCTTGTCTTAGAACTGTGATGTGATTTATGCTTCACTGAGTTTATGAGATTTATGCTTCATTAGGATTACCGGCTGTTGTCACCTGCGGAATTGTCTGCCTGTGTGCTAGAGATGGAAAATGGGAATGTGGCAGCCTTCCCTTGCATATGATGCGTGCCCAGTCCCTTCTGTTTGTAAGGGGGTTATAAGGGTTTTGAAGCAGGCCATAATCTGGGGATTGAATTTAGCCACTGACTTGACTTCTAGATCTCGGTCTATGAGTGAGGGGCTTGATTCGGTGGGCAGAACAGACTGGTGGCTCTTAGCAGACTTACCTGCCTGTCTGAGGTTGAGAATTAGCCTCATAGCTGTGTGCCCTTGCGCAGGTTGCTTAATCATTCTGTCTCAGTTTCCCTCATCTATATAATATCAAGTAATACAGGGTGTGGTGTACAATAATACAATTTAGTTTTAATACTTAAAAACAGTACCTGACAAAAACAATTTGTGTGTGTGTGTGTTGGTCTTGGGACTTGAACTCATGACTTTGAGTTCACAGCTCCACTTCTGCCTTTCTGCTGATTAATTGTAGAGAAGAGTCTCATGTTCTCCTAGGATCACGGTTCAAAGCTAGCCCAGGAAGGAAAGTCCATGAGAATCTTCTCTCCAATGGAACTGTTTTTGTTGGGTGCTGGTGGCTCACCCCTGTTAATCCTGGCTACAATTTATTTTAAACTTCCCTTTTACATTTCTTACTGTCTGATTCAGAGCAATCATTTCTAGTGCTATTTCTGGTGCTTGGTTGATAGACCTTGATTATCCACTCTGTGAATGACCTCTGCTGTTCTTCAGTTTTAACTTTTTTTGGTCTTTTTTTGTGAAGTCACTAAGTTACAGATGAGTTTGGTACCCTCATTGATGGATGCTTCCAGCCACAGATGGAAATCCATTCTCATTAGGCAAGAATGTCCTTTATCCAGGATGGAGAAGTGGCAAACCTCAAATTAAGGATTTTAATGGGGAAGAAATTGAACAGTTTTCACACTTTCTTTTAGTGAAAAGACTTTCTCAAAAGAAGCCGTTTCTCCAAATAGTCCCTGGTGTTGTATTCGAAGGTTATTTGCTGAGTTATTTTATAGTAGCTTGTCTAGCAATTCCAGGAGCTTGTTTTTTTTTAAATATATATTTTTTATTGTAAAGATACTGTACAGAGGGGTTAGTTACATGAGCAAGGTATCGAGCATTGTTACCCCCTCCTTCGTTTTTCCCCTACCTACTCTCCCTTCCTTCCCCAGGAGCTTGTTCGTTTGGAAAAGACTTTTCCTGGCAAAGAAGTTCGCTGAGCACGGAGAAACGTTGGCCTCTTTCAGTCTTCAGATTAGCTTTCAGATTGCTGCAGCCCAAACAGCTGCAGAGGAGCCGGACGGATGGAGAGCCTCTCCACGGGCGGTGTTGATAAACATTTCTAAGAAGTGAAAGAAAGGTGGTTTTCTTTTTTTCAAAAGTTCTTTCCCCATTTATCATTTGAAATGTTAGTATTTTGTTCGATTTGTAATTTTATCCTTTATAAGACTTTTTCTTCTCCAAAACAAAACCTCTGCAGTGTTTTTTCAATCTGTTATGTTATCAAGATGAGGGTAGTGGAACTATAGGAAAAGTTTAAGAGCTGCTGTGGCAGGGTGCTTTACCATCTCTGTCCATGCACGCTAGGGGGGAAGTGGGAAGGGGGTTCTAGGTGGTTAAGGTTTGTCACCTGCACTATACCTGTGTGTCTCTCCCAGGGAGCTTGTGGTTGAGATCTGGAAAGCTTCTTATACCTTGTCTTTATCTCTTACCTCCTTCCTGTCCAAGAAATCACATCGATGATTTCAATTTAAAGACTACCCTTTTATCTGGGATAAATGCTAAGAATTTGACCATTCTAGAAAGGCAGAGATTGAGACTCCTGAGCCAGTAGCTAACCATTGGACATTGTGTAACCTTCCAACTTGTTATGAGTATTCATTCTGCCTCTGTCCTTCCAGGAATCCTGTAGCTCTTTAAGGGTGGAGTTCCCAATGTTTTTTTGGAAAGGGTTCTCAGAGAGATTGGTTTGGTGCAAAAGCATTTCTTTGTAGGCCCTAGAAAGTTTCACATTCTGCATAGCAAACTGTGTCACGTAGTAGATACAATGTGTTTCTTTACCACCTAGCTTGTTGGCTGTCCTCAGCAATCTGTTGACTGAGGAGATGGGTCAACTTTGTAAATTGTCTTGGTAGAGACAGCGAATTTCAAATAAGCAATTGCAGCACTTTATGCTTTCCCTTGGAGCCTTTGGCCTTCGAAGTAATCAAGTTCCCTGGCATTGCTTAGGAATCTACAACATTACGAGTTAAGTTGGAGCTGTTTTCCCCAGTAATAGTGGCAAGTGCACAGATGAACCTGTTTTTAGTTTTAGTCGTATTGGGACTTGAACTCAGGGCCTTGTGCCTGCAAGGCAGGTGCTGTACTGCTAAGACACATCTCCAGTTATCTTCTTTTAGAAATAGAGGGTCTCACGTTTACCCCTGCCCCTGACTGGAAGGTGACTTGCCTATTTTATGCTTCCTGTGGTAGCTGGAATGACAGATGTCTACCATCGCGCCCAGCATCTACCATTGAGCTGGGGTCATGAACCTTGTCCAGGCTGGCCTGAAGCCTTGATCTTCAATCTCAGCTTCCTATGTAGTTTGCTTGACAGGTGTGTATTTGGCAACAGAAAATAAACACAAAGAACATACAATTTGTCTTAGAATTTAGAGAGGTGAGAGTGTGAAGAGCCCACAGCTTTTTTTTGGCTGGTCTTGGGGCTTGAACTCTGGGCCTGTCCCTCAGCTTCTTTTACTCAAGTCTAGCGCTCTACCGCTTGAGCCATGGCGCCACTTCCAGTTTTCTGGTGGTTCATTGGAGATAAGAGTCTCACAGACCTCCTGCCCAGGCTGGCTTTGAACCTCGATCCTTAGATCTCAGCCTCCTGAGTAGCTAGGATGACGGGCGTGCGCCACCGGTGGGAAGGCCTCTCTGGCCCTCGGATGGGCCACTGTAGTGGGAGACAGAATAAAATGTGACCCACATTTTGCACTTGGGAGGAGTAAGAGATTAATTTTGCTGAGGAGTTACAGAGGCGATGAAGGGGGAGAAACTCAGTTTAAAGAAGAGCGTGTGGGGGGTTACAGTGTGTTGGCACACCTTGCCGAGTGTCTCGTTTTGCCAGGGTCAGTTCAGAAGCATAATGAATGGTAAACATTCCCTTTTCGTTACATAAACTTCTGAGAAACGTGCTTTTCATTAACTTGGAATTGTTTAGGCCAAGTTAGGGATGTCGGTGTCCGTGAAGAGAATAAATGCGAGCACAAGCGAATAATAGATAAACAGTGAGCCTGCAGAGACCGTGTTCACACGGAAAGGTCCTTTTTATTATTGTCTGTTTAATAAACTGCTGGGGGTTTCTAGGTCCCTGTTCTCCCCTTTAATAACGGAACACCGTGATTAGCTGGATGCTTTCTTTCCAGCTTCTCAGCCAGGTAATGATCGTGTGGCTAAATCTGATGCGTCCCATATAGGCAAAAACGCTATGCGCCCCTCTGCATTATGCCCGAAGAGACTGTTCTTGATGCTTTCCCTTGCTGCTGACCACCTAGACGTGAACATGATTGCCAAGGCCGTGATCTCAGAACTCTGTCACCCCCTGGAGGGGTCGAGAGAAAACCTGTTGGGGAGAGGCAGGAGAAGAGTCTTTTGTTACAACTACTAACTAATGCTTGTTTATTCAGTTACTCACCAGATCTTCATGGAGCGCTTACTAATTACGCTTGGTGCTAGGCAGTAGAAATGAAGTCCTATTCCTGTCCCTTCTGGAAGGGGAAAAGAGGAAGAGAGTCTGGGTGAGACTGAAAGACCTGGCCACTGTGTCTGAATGTAAACTCCCGGGAAAGGTGGATTGAGCGTGCCACACAGGCTGCACAGCTTCTTAGAAGGTATGTGTGAAGACCTAGGAATGCTACTGTTGAGATCCGAGCTTCCCTGCAGGACACAGCCAGAGGGACAGACGATTAAATTGTCCCTTGCATGTTCTTTAGTCCCTGCAGGAGATGACAGTAATCAGAGAGGTGTTACGAAGATGGAGATAGGAGACGTTAGATGCTAACAGCTTGGCAGCATCCCCAGAAAATGGGTGGTTTGAAAGATCCATCGATAAGGGAGAGTTGAACTCAGTATGTCACCTGATCCCGGTTTAGTTGAAGGTGGGGAATCAAAAGAGGTGTTTAGCCAGGAGCCTGTGGCTCACGCCTGTAATCCTGGTTATTTCAGGAGGTCAGCTCTAGCAGGACAGGCCGTGGGACACTTCAATTATGCAAGGAGCTGGAAGTGGAGCTGTGGCTGAAGTGGTAGAGCAAGAGCTTTGGGAAAAACAAAACAAAACAACTTAAGGGACAATGCCCCAGGCCCTGAGTTCAAGACCCAATTTCCCACCATATTTCATTTACCAAACACAGAGTATTTGACATATTCAGAACTATGCTGGGCATTGAGAAAAAGCCATGAATAGGACATATCCCTCCTCTCTTCATAGCTGTGATCAGGGAGATGATTTGGGGGAGTGAAGTATACGTGATCTTAACTGAAGACACAGGTCAGTCTCTTGAGAAAAGATGAGCCATAGCTGTGATCAGGGAGATGATTTGGGGGAGTGAAGTATACGTGATCTTAACTGAAGACACAGGTCAGTCTCTTGAGAAAAGATGAGCCATTAGCTACAGGAAGAGAGAGGAAGCAGCACAGGTAGAGGGATTAAAAGCCACTCACCAGCACTGGGAATGGGCAGTGGAGCTGATGATTCTGGACTCCATGGAAGCCAAGGCGAGGGCTTTGTTTTTCATCAGGAGAGGAAGGAGAAGCTGTCAGAATGTCACCTGATGCTGGGATTCGATGTGCTTCGATTAGGGATTGGAAAGGGAGGGCTTCAGCCGTGCTGGCTGGCGGAGGAGGGTTTGGATGGAGAAGGGTGGGGTCCCGGAGATGCTAGATTGTGTATGGGAGGGAGAAGAAGAGTTTGCAATCTCACGTTTGTTGCCCATACCCGTCAATGTATTGGAATTGAGAGTACTGGATGAGCCTCTAATTTAGACAGAAAGACGAGGCTCAGACTTGACATTGACGTTTCCTGGGAGACAACCAAATATAGGTAGTATTGATTGAACTTCAGTGTGGCGTGGAAGGGATCGTCTGAAAAGCGCCTGAAGCCTGGAGAGTGGAAAGATCTAGAATAGCTCCACTCCACCAGGCACACACCTGCTCGCAGTGACAGCCCCAGGGCTGAGTCCCAACTGGTAGGAATCCCTTTGGGGGTAAGCACCCTGGTTAACAATGGCAGCTCGTGCTCAGACCACCCACTTCCGGTGTATCCAACACGCGCCAACTCCACCTGGGAGGCCTCCTGTACTCCACATTGAGCCTCCAGTCCTCAGAGCGTCAGGAATCCGTCTAGAACTCAGCTCTGGTTTCTAGTATCTAGGCCCCACTGCCCACTCCACTCTCCCCCTTCCCCGGCCGCCCCACCTCTATCCGCAACGTGTTCCGGCTCACCTACTCTGTGGCTGCGTATAGTGCACACACAGCATGTGGGCGCCAGGTCTAATGTTCATCCACAGTGCTGTCTCCCCTAAGGCGTTCCCGGCACGTGTTGGGGTTGGTACCTACACAGATCTTGCCACATAGCTTCCTGTCTTTGCTCGGGCCACCATCATAACCATCCAGTGACAGAAATTAATTTCCTCACTGTCGGGCAAGGTGAGACCTCTCATCCTGTGGTGTCGCAATGGGCAAGAAGCCACTAGTGCCCACCTCGTCTTACGGAGAGGGAGGGAGAGGGAGAGCATGCGTGTGAGAGCTTTCGGAGAATGTTCCTAAGGACACTAACCTACAGCATCCGGGCTTCACCTCAGGACTCAACCCCAAACAGCCATTCTATAAGTAGATGAGTCGTGGGGGAACATGATGTATTTATTCAGCCCAACATCTGCATGTGTAAGCTCTCCCTGCAGCCCACGCAGAGCCTGATTAGAAATCGGCCGTGAACTTGGCCACACCCTGTCCCATCTGAACAGCCCTTGGTTAACCCCTTGGGACGGCGCACTGATGACTTGATTAAGTCTTGGGTAACTGTTGTCCGTCTGACACCTTGGGAACTACTTGGGACTTGCAGCCGTCCATCCGTGTTTCCTGGAGGGAGCCTTTGCTTTGTGCCTCCGTGTTCCATTGGTTGTGTTCTTTTTAACACTCAGCCTCCATAGAACTAGGTGATGTAGGGCCCGCTGCACGGAAGAGGAGACAGGTCCAGGTCAAATACTTGACACCGGGTCCCTTAGCTATTGAGGGGCGGAGCTGGACAATCTAAAGCCAACAGTTAGACCTAGAGATGTGCTCTGCCCATGACCACTGTGGTGCCTTCAGGTGTGGCCATCTTCTGTGCAAAGGCATGACCTGCACCTGCCCTCCTCCCTTGCCTCTCCCTGCCCCAGCTCGAGGCTGAGGGCACCCCATCCCAGCAGCCTGTGGACAGCCAGACCCCCTCCCATTGTGAGCCCTTATCCCCCGGGGTGGAGGAGGTTGGATAGAATTGGCACCATTAGCCTGGAAGGAAACCCAGTTGCTCATCTCCACTGCTTCCTACAAAGGGGCCAGGAGAGCCCCTGAGTGCCTGCAGAACGGGGGGGGGGGGTCACTAGCTCTGACTGGTCTGTGGACATTTGACCAGGGACTAGCCCCCCATTTTCTCTTGCTCCGGAGCGTCTCCCAGCCCCGGGTGACCCCACTGTGAGTCACTGGGTGGGATCATGGGTCACATCCCATTTACTCTGAATGCTCAGGGGCCGTGTCCACGTTAAGACAGGTGACTCTCAGAAGGATGCTCAGCTCCCAGACACCGGGTGTCTGAGCTAACTTGGAGGGAGTCACCTGAAGACTCCGCTGGAGCAGGGCCCACTGGTCATCCCTTCTTTTCCTGCAGGTTCTCGGGGGCTAGCCACCCCCACCCCAGGACAGGAGGCTGAGAGGCCAGCGGAGGCCAGCGGCCATGTCTGCAGAGACGGTCTCCACCAGGAGCGCACTTGGCAGACCGGGGAGCAGTTCACCCACCCAAAAAACCCCACCTTCCCGGAGCAGGTAAGGCTGGACTGACCTCTGGACTCCAGGGGAGGTGCCCCCCAGACTGACCTGAGCCCCCCCCCCAGCGCCGGCCCGGGCCGGGGGGGGGGAGGCCGGTTGAGTTTGGTGCCGCCTCCTTTCCCCCCCACGCGCGGGTTCGCATCCACCCACCTCCTCGTCCCGGAATGAGTGGGGTCGGCCGGGCCGCGTCTCAGCTCCGTGGGTTTTTTATTGTAGCAGCGCGGGGTGGGGTGGGGGGGCGCGGGCAGGGGAGGGGGGCGGCCCCCCTCCGCCCTCCCCACCCGGACCCCTTGTCCTCTTAGTCCCCGATGGTGCAGACACAGTCTCTTCCCTCCTCCCCACACCGCCGCCGCCGTGGCGGGAAGCTGCTGCGTGCGTCCGCGGGTCCGGCGGGCGCTGCGGGGACCCCGCGCCCGGGGCGCACGGAGGGCGCCGAGCCAGGACAGCCGGGCGCGGCTCCGCGGCGGGGTTCAGGGACCCCGCGTCCCGGGGTCTCGCTGCCGGGGTCACGACCTTCCCGCGGGGCGCCTCGGTCCTCCTCCCCGGCCGGCCTCCGCGGCTAGGCCGGCCGCGTCCTCCAGGGCGCGCGGGCGTCGCGCAGCGAGCGGTCGTGGGGCAGCGCGGCGAAGGCCGAGTGGCGCAGCTGGCAGCCGATGAAGAGCAGGACCAGCGCCACGGACAGCAGCAGCAGGAAGAAGAGCAGCAGGTAGGTGGGCAGGTCGGGCCGGGGCGCCGCGCCGTCGCGCACCCCGCGCGCCGTGGCCAGCTCCAGCGGCAGCGCGCCCTCCGCCTTCACCGTGGCCGCCGCGCCGCCCGCGGGCTCGGGGCCGCCCGTGGCGTTGAACACGTCCCCGTACATGGCCGCCGCCGCCGTCACCGCGCCCCCATGGCCGGCCCCGGGGTCCCGCCGCCTCCCAGCCCGGCACGCGGGCACCGCGGGCACCGCGGGCGGCCGGTCCCCTCCGCCCCTCCGGTGCCCGGAGCCCGGTGCCCCGTGCCGCCGCCGCCGCCGGTCCCCGATCTCCACCCGGACGCTCGGAGCGCGGCCGCCCGTGCTCGGCCGTCCCCAGCCCGCGGCTGGCTGAGCGCCCCCGTCGGAGCCGGAGCCCGAGCCCGAGCCGGGCCGATAGCTCTGCCCCCAGCGGGCGGCCCGGGCCGCGGCCGACCAATGAGGACGGAGGATCCCGAAAGGGGCGGGGAGGGAGGGGGAGGGAGGGAGCGGGGCGGCGCCCAGAGGGACGGACTCGGTGACAGACTGAGGGACGGAGTCACGGGTAACACAGGCCCACCTGACCTCCCCTCCCCTCCCCTCCCCTCCTCTCTCCTCTCCTCCCCTCCTCTCTTCCCCTCTCCTCCCCTCCCCTGTCCTCCCCTGACCTCCCCTCCCCTCCTCTCCCCTCCCCTCCCCTCTCCTCCCCTCCCCTCCTCTCTCTTCCCCTCTCCTCTCCTCTCCTCCCCTCTCCTCTCCTCCCCTCCCCTGTCCTCCCCTCCCCTCCCCTCCCCTCTCCTCCCCTCCTCTCTTCCCCTCTCCTCCCCTCCCCTGTCCTCCCCTGCTCTCTCCTCCCCTCCCCCTCTCTTCCCCTCCCCTCCTCTCTCTTCCCCTCTCTTCCCCTCCTCTCTTCCCCTCTCCTCCCCTCCCCTGTCCTCCCCTCTCCTCCCCTCTCCTCCCCTCCTCTCTTCCCCTCTCCTCCCCTCCCCTGTCCTCCCCTGCCCTCCCCTCCCCTCCCCCCCTCTTCCCCTCTCCTCCCCTCTCTTCCCCTCCCTTCCACTGTCCTCCCCTGCCCTCTCCTCCCCTCCCCCTCTCTTCCCCTCCCCTCCCCTCTCTTCCCCTCCCTTCCACTGTCCTCCCCTGCCCTCTCCTCCCCTCCCCTCTCTCTTCCCCTCCCCTCCCCTCTCTTCCCCTCCCTTCCACTGTCCTCCCCTGCCCTCTCCTCCCCTCCCCTCTCCTGTCTCCCCTCCCCTCCCCTATCTCTCCTCTCCTCCCTTCCCCTCCCCCTGAGAGGTCTTCCAAACACCCCCCCCCAGCCCCTCTACTTCTCAACAAGAGCTCCAACACCCCCCCCCAAGCCATTGCCCAGCATGACCCTCTCTCCCCAACACCAGTGGGCAGCAGGGAATGAAGGAGGGACTGGCTCGTGGGGTCCTGCCAGGGCCCGGTCGGTGCCTCTGCCCTTACCTTGGTCCCAGCCTCTTGTCAGAGATCTCCCCCAAAGAGCCTCCTAGAGGGTCAGCCCAGGTTGGGGTGTGTCTCTCCTTCCCTGGTGCAGGCCAAGCTCCTGAGAAGGGCCTGGGCCCGCCAGAGCCGGGTGAACCCTTCCACCACCCAGTGTGCACCCTGCAAGCTGACCCTGCTCAGCCCGCCACGCAGCCCGAGCCCTGCCACTGGCTGTGATCAACTCCCTGCCCGGACGGAGGGACACCAGGGCTCCCAGAGACCTCTGCAGCCTTTGGGGGTTCAGTCCCCGGCACGGGGCTCCCCAGGAGCTCCCTGGGCTAGGAGGGCGCTGTACAGAGAAGGCAGAGGCCCGGAATGGTTCGTGCCTGCCACCTGCTTAGTGGCCACCCCAGAGACAGTCTGCCCTGGCCCCGGGGAGCTGCGCTTCAGGGGTACGGGGATGCTAGGCTCCTTGCTTTCCCTCGGACCCACACTATTTACCAGACGAGAAAGCTGCCCCTCCGAGGGGCCAGGGCCGGGCCTTGTCTGCTACCATGGCAGCGGCGGCGGCGGGCACGAGTCCCTTTCTCTGCAGACCTGACCTATTTTGTGGACAGCGTTTTCCTGGGCCGGCAGGACCGTGCGGTCGCATCAGCCGTGGCGGAGGGTGGACTGTGGCCTGTTTGGAGAGGCCTCTGTGGTCAGTAACTTCCTGGGGCTTTAGAGACCTGGCTGGATGTTTGATCTGCCCAGGTCGTGGGCAGCGTGGTTGGGATATCTTCCTTCTGGGGTTGGGAACAAGGGGGTGATGGGTCAATGACTTTGAGTGGAGGGGTCTTGCATCTCCATTCATCCATCATGGTGTCGGGGGGTACAGGGCTTTCTGGGTCTGGGGGTGGGGAGGTCCCTCCTGTCCCATTGCTGCTTTTATTTTCTGTTTGTGCCGGTCCTGGGGCTTGAACTCAGGTCCTGGCCGCTGCCCTTGAACTTCTTTTTTGCTCAAGGCTCGCCCTGTACCACCTGAGCCACAGCGCCATGCCTGGCTTTTTCTGAGTAGTTTGTTGCAGACGAAAGTCTCCTGGCCTTTTCTTCCCCTGGGGCTGGCATCGAACCGTGATCCTCAGATCTCAGCCTCCCGAGTAGCTCAGATGACAGGCGTGAGCCACCGGCTCCATGGTAGACCAGTGCTGTAGCTGCTGTTCAGGGCTGAGCAGAGCTAGCCCTGGCTTCAGGGATCCTACGTCCCCCACCTCACCCCCCTGCCCATGGCAACCCATGAGCACCCCACTTCACTCAGGAGGGGACCCCAGGACAGGGGTATGTATATATGTGTGTGTTACTTTCCAAGGTCACCCGCAGCTGGCCAGGCCAGCCTTGTCCACGAAACCCCACAAGGAGTGTGTGCTACAACTGTTTTTCCTTCCGACAAGGAAGGGAGGGAGTCCTACAGCATTGTCCTTTTTAGGGGGTTCTTCGGTCCCTGGGTGGGGAGGGTACAGTTTTCCTTTTTTGAAAGCTGTTCCCAGGGCCGGGAGCAGTCACGTTCCGCACCCGTCCTCGGGGCAGGAAATGAACCAAGGCTGGAGCCCAGCAGATGCACGGCTGAAGTTTACACAGCCTTTTAGAGCAGCCCGAGTGGCCTTCCATTAAGCCAGCTCTGTGTACTCACGCATTGAAGTCTCTGGAAAGATGATAAAAGGGGGCGCAGAGGTCAGCTTTGACAGGCAGGGGGCGCAGGGCCGGGGCCTCGGTGGGACCTCTTTCCCAGTTCCTGCTTCTTGAGTGACACGTGCGTGCGTGTGCTTTCCACGCCAGCCTCTCTGTGCAGAATTGAGGCGAGGCCCGGGGGCCTCTTGCTCCCCCAGCAGAGCCATTTGGCAGCTGGAGCAGAAGCTCGGGAGACCGGCACCGCTGCAGCCGGGCTTCTGTAAACTGTGCCCCAGCAGCCTGCGGTGCTTGGTGAAGCGGTTTCCTCTGCTGAGGGGCGTCAGCATGGAGCCCCTCGGTGTTCAGAGAGACTGGGGTGCAGGCCAAGAGCCAAGAGCTGGGTTTGAAGGTGGGGCTGGGCTGTTCTGTGTGTGGTAACGCTGCAGTAGGATGCAATGCTGCAATGCTCCTTTCTCTTGACGAGTAAGGGTGCCCTGGACATCTCATTTTCTGTGTGTGTGTGTGTGTGTGTGTGTGTGTGTGTGTGCGCACACGCATGCATGCAGGTGCACAGCCCTGGGGCTTGAACTCAGGGCGCTGTTCCTGAGCTTTTGTGCTCAAGGCTAGTGCTCTACCACTTGAGCCACAGCTCCACTCCGTGTTTTCTGGAGATAAGATTCTCATAGACTTTCCTGCCTAGGCTGGCCTTGAACTGTGATCCTCAGATCTCAGCCTCCTGAGTAGCTAGGATTACTGTTGCCTGGCCTAGAACCTTCTTCTTCTTTTTTTAAACCAGTACCCCCAGGATTGATTCCCTCTCTCTCTCTCTCTCTCTCTCTCTCTCTCTGTCTCTCTGTCTCTGTCTCTGTCTGTCTGTCTGTCTCTCTCTCTCTCTCTCATAGATGACTTGGGCAGCTAGTTTGTGAATCAATTATAAGGTAGGTTATCTATTAGGATGATGATGATAAGAACTAGCAAACGTGTATTTTTTGTTAAAGCCTGATTTTTCTCAATACACCTTTAAAGGTTTTTCAAATAGTTTCATCTCCGGTTGAGAGTTTTAAGAACTTCATTTTTAATTCGTAATAAGAGCTTATAACGTGACTTTCCCTCCCCCCCCCCCCCAAAGGTCAACAGACTGCAAGCACCTGGCAATAAAGGTCTTTTAAAAAGGAAAGAAAAAAAAAAAAAGAATGAAATAGCAAGCAGCCCAAACCTAGAGAATGCTCAGGCCAAGGTGGTGCAGCCCCAGTCATACAGTGGGGTGACCAGAGCAGGATGGGGTACGAGGCTGAGGCCAGAGGTCCACAGCGCCCCCTTGTGGTGAGTGCCTCTTTCTGTGCTGGGAGGCCCACCCCGCATCCTTGGTGAGCCTTCTCTCTCCGTGACAGCTCAAGTCCAGAGCCTTTGGCTGGTGCTGGACCACTGGAGCCACAGCTCTACTTCTGGCTTTTTGGTGGTTTATTGGTGATAAGAGTCTCACAGGCTTTTCTGCCTGGGCTGTCTCTGAACCACGATCCTCAGATCTCAGCCTCCTGGGTAGCTAGGATGACAGGCGTGAGCCAATGGCACTTGGACTGTGATCTTCCTGTTTATACTTCGCACATGGCTGGGATGGTAGGTGGGCAGCACCATACCCTCTGCATGTACATCGACAGAAGCTCGATGGCTCAGATGCGGTCTTGTGAACTTTTGATTTGTCCTCTAAGCCTGAGCCTCCCAATCTTTGCCTCCCAAGTTGTTTGGATTTTAGGCATGGGCCACCGCACCTGTCCTGGGGGTCAGGAAGGAGCAGGCCTGCCAAGAGGCCAGGAACTGGACCGATTACAGTCCAGCCGTGGCTAGGGTGACATCAGGAAGGTTTGTCCTGGGTGAGCAGGACGCTCTCGGTGCATGGGGAGGGGGTGTTTTCTCTTGGCGGCCTGTGGCCCGGCTCTCTGGGTCGGCCCGTGAGGAGGCTGAGGCCTGGCTGGGCCGGCAGACTGGAGCTGTTTGTTGCGGTTCTGCCCTTGAGCTGAGGGCTCTGGATGGACAATGAGAACTTGACTTCCCTCCCTGAGGATTAGTTCTGGCCCTGTAAAGATAGAACCCGCCTCCCTTTTGCTCCATTCCTCCCTGGCGCCCAGAGGAAGCTCTACCTTCGCTCTGGAGCCCCCGGCCCGGCCCACAGCCTGGGTTCATGGGTGCAAGTCCAAGGTACTTCTTGGGGTAAAGGCAGGCTGGGCTGGGTGGGTGGGGTCTGCTGACCGCACTCATTCTTCAAGCCAAGCCCCTTCCCCAAGCTGAAAATACAGGGCAGGGGTCCCTGCCTGACTAGAAGGAGGAAGAGACACTCCAGCCAGCAGAACTGACGTCATTTTAGAAAAGAAACTATGTTCTGTCTTCTTGTTGTTGTTGGTCATGGGGCTTGAACTCTGGGCCTGGGCGCTGTCCCTCAGCTCTTCAGCTCAAGGCAAGCGCTCTACCACTTGAGCCACAGCACCACTTCTGGTGTTCTGAGTAGTTTATTGGAGAGAAGAGTCTCATGGACTTTCCTGCCCGGGCTGGCTTTGAACTGCGATCTTCAGATCTCAGCCTCCTGAGTAGCTAGGATGACAGGCGTGAGCCACCAGCACCCGGCCTGCATCATACATGTTTACCTTGCAACGTATACACAAAGTAACATTGACTGAGGTACAGTATGGCATCTCTCAAGGTACTGGGGTAACTTCTATGCAAAAACAACACCACTGTGTTCATGGGACTTGAGCATGGAAGGGCCTGGTATCCAGAGGGTCTTGGAATGAACCCTCAGGGACTAAGAGGGCTGACTGCATGAGGGGTCCCCACTCTTGTGTTGCTCCAAACCTTCCTTGTGGCCATCGGGGTGACGGTCATTTCCCTGGCCTTCAGCCCTGACTTCTCCCGCAGGAGCCCCCTAAGTCCTGATTGGTGTTTGCATGGAGACCTGGACAAGAAAGGATGGTAGACATGGGCAGGGAAGAGAAGCTTCTTCCCCAACCTCCTGGCCCCCATTCCCCCCAACTCTTCTGCTCCACTGCGGCCTTGATGGGGAGGGAGGCGCCGCGCAGGCCCACGGCCCGAGTCCCACGAGAATCTGTGAAAGTGCTCAGTGAGAAAAATGCAAGCTGTCCTTTACGTGGCATTTTAAAGCCCAGAATGGAAACTCCATTAGCGTTGCCATTTTGTGCCCAGCCAATCCGGGCAGCCCTTCCCCTCCGGCTCCCAGCAGGGATATATTCTGGGTCTCGGTCCTGAAGCTCCGTGCCCATGTGATTTGCCTGTACCCCAACTCTACTGGGGAAAGGTCTCTCTACCCTTTTCCCCGCAGCCTCGTGTCTGGGGCCGGAATGGATGGGATGGAGCCATCTGGTACCGTTCTGCCAGGCTCTTGTTCCTGAATTCACGCGCTCAAGGGAGTGAAGCAATGTCCTGCAGCTCCCCAACTGGGGTCTCCTGCCCCCAGCCTCTTCTGAACCACCTGGCCTGCTTTTTAAGCTGGGAAGGGGTGTGCACACATGTGTGTGTGTGTGTGTGTGTGTGTGTGTGTGTGTGTGTGTGTGTGTGTGTGTGTGTGTGTGTGTTACCACGCAGGTATTAACCAGGGCTCTCTGCACTTGCCGACAAGGGGCTCCACATTAATGGCGTCCACCCAGGCAGCAGAGAACTGGCTTCTGCCTTTCAGCTCCAGGCAGTTCAGGAGCCAGTGGAGGGCTTGGCAGCAGAAGTAAGGTTGTATAATGGCGGGGCTGTGGCTAGCGCGTAGCGAGGGCGTGTGGGAGTGAATTATAAAAAGGTGTCCTTTCCAGAAACGGAGGGACAAAGGGTGAACACAGCCGTGGCATGCACGGACACCATGTGGAAAGTGAACTATATGCAGCCTGTGGGGGTGGGGATGGGAGGGAGAAATGGGGAAAGAGACATTGTCCAAAAAGAAACATTACCTAACAGAAGCAACTGAAACCCAGCTGTACATCACCTTTATAATAACTTTTTTTTTTTTTATTGTTGTCAGTTGTGGGGCTTGAACTCTGGGCCTGGACGCTGTCCCTCAGCTCTTCAGCTCAAGGCAAGTGCTCTACCCCTTGAGCCACAGCGCCACTTCCAGTTTTCTGGTGGTTCATTAGAGATAAAAGTCTCACGGACTTTCCTGCCTGGGCTGCCTTTGAACTGCGATCCTCCGGTCTCAGCCTCCTGAGTAGCTAGGATGACAGGCATGATGTTTAAAACCTAAAGAAGAAGAAGGTGCCCGTCCCTAGCCTCTTACCCCATCTCCCCCACCTGCCGGGCCTCTCCGCTCAGCCTTACATGGCATTTCCCATCCTCAGGATCCCGAGGCCTGGAAGATGAGGGGTAAGGAGAGGTGGGGGAGGGGTTGGGTAAGAAGACCTTGGGTGTTGGTGGGCACTGGGAGGGCTTGTGGAGTTGTTTGCCTTAGGAGAGGAAATGGGAATGTGCACAGTTTGGGGAGTCGGGTGGGGAGGGAGAGGACATGCAGCTTCTTTGGGTTACAAGTGGCTTAGAGACCCCAGAGTCGGGCCTGGAGGAGGAGGGGCAGGCAAGGAGCAAGCCCTGTGAGGGGGCTGTGTCTGTGTGCAGCGGTCTGTAGGACTGACCTGGAAGCAGAGCAGACAACAGGAGTCCTCCCTCCCTCCTTTCTTTCTTCCCTCCCTCCCTCCCTCCCTCCCTCCCTCCCTCCCTCCCTCCCTCCCTCCCTCTCTTCCTTCCTTCCTTCCTTCCTTCCTTCCCTCCCTCCCTTCCTTCCTTCCTTCCTTCCTTCATTCTCCCCCCCTCCTCTTCCTCCTCCTCCTCCTCTTCCTCCTCCTCCTCTTCCTCCTCCTCCTCCTCTCATGAATGCTGAGGTATTTTGGACATTTCTCTAGTGACCGTGGTTTTACTTTGGTCACGAGGATAGTATTTGGAGAAACTTGTATGAAACAGAACAGCAAAAAGCAATGTGCCGTTTTAAGCTGCTCTGCCCGCTCTGGGTCTTCGTTCTTTCCTTAACTGCTCCTCTGTGCTTCTTGTGTCAGCCGGGGCCTCCCCAGGCCCCAGCTGGGGTCAGACCCCAGTCCTGGGCCCCCGATTCCACGTCACCAGGACCACTGCACACCGCCATCTCGGTGTCACTCAGAAGACGGCGGGAGAGCGACTCTGGTTATTTTCGGCTTGGGCAGAAGCTCTGTTCTGTGGCCAGGCAGGAGGGCGCTGGGCTGGGCTCTCTCTGCCCAGGCAGAGGGAGAAGAGGCTGAGACTTCTTATTATTAGCTTTTATATCCACCCTCCGGAACGAGTGCCCTTCCTTGGCATCTGCTGTGTGGCCCCAAGGAGCCCTGGCGGGAGCCTCATTCTGAATCATGGCAGAGGGAAAGGCCCCCTGGGGAAGGATGGGGCGGGGGGGGGGAACCAAACACCCCAATGACAAGGCCCTGGGGCCCCTTTAAGGAGCCCCTACCTGGGGAGGGAGGGATGGAAATAGAAGCCGGAGGGGGAGGGAGTGAGCTGAGGAGACACAGGCTGATTATGAAAAAGCGAATTGCCCAGGCCTAATTACCAACGCACTTAAACACACAGCTCCTCTCGTCACAGATCGGGAAGGGGCTCAGCGTTACTCCCAGAGGGCAGGAAAGGGGGACAGGAAGAAAGGGTAGGTGTCCAGGGTGAGCAGTCAGCCTCCCTCCCTCCCTCCCTCCCTCCCTCCCTCCCACCCCCCCATGAGTATGCACATACTCCTGAGCAAAACATGCTTACATCATGAGCTAGGGAGCCAAAGAGCACGAGGCAGGCCTCATCATCTCCTTTGAGGGTTTGCCTCCACAGACCCTAAGAACCCCTCTTTTTCTTTTGTTTTGTCTTGGGCGCCGTCCCTCAGCTCTTCAGCTCAAGGCTCGCACTCTACCACTTGAGCCACAGCGCCACTTCTGGCTTTTTCTGTGTATGTGGTGCTGAGGAATCGAACCCAGGGCTTCATGCATGCTTGGCAAGCGCTCTACCACTGAGCCACCTTTGCTACTTGCTGTAGGTCCCACCTTCTAAAGACTACTGCCTGCCAACAGTGCTGTGCTGGGCACCGAGCCCGGGTATTAGATGCACAGACATGAGAGCATTCATAAAACCACCGCAAGCCAGCACCGGTGACTCACGCCTGAAATCCTAGCTACTCAGGAGGCTGAGATCTGAGGATTGAGGTTCAAAGCCTGGGCAGGAAAGTCCGTGAGACTCTTAGCTCCAATGAATCACCAGAAAACTGGAAGTTGTGCTATGGCTCAAGTGGTAGAGCGCTCGCCTTGAAGAGCTGCAAGACAGCACCCAGGCCCGGAGTTCAAGCCCCACAACCGACCAAATTAAAAAAAATCCCAGCAGTCTACACAGCTGGCCTCCAGTTGGTCGTTTTCCTCCAAGGGAGGCCTGCCCACAGAACCCCTCCGAAGCTTTCATGCTTTGTAGAGGTCGTGTTCAGAGTGTCGGAGAGTCAGAGCTGGGGGCGGGGGGTGGAGTTGGGTGGGGGTCCCCTGGGGGTTTAGAGACCAGGATTCTAGGCTGATGAGGGTAGATTGGAAAACTCACCTGCAGTTTCGTTCACACCAGCATCAGGTGGGGCTTTGGGAAATTACGAGTTAGATTCCTTTCCTCTTAGTGGGTGAGTGTGACATTCCCAGATCACCCCTCAGCCCTTTGTTTTAGTTATCTATTAGTGGGTAACACATTACCTGGGGGTAATAATGCGTTAGCTAGGAGGGCTATGGCAATTCTTTATTTCTCACAGCGCTGTGGCCAACAAGGCTCAGCTGAGCCCTTGTTCTACTCAGCATAGCTAGAAACACCTGGCTAGAAATGGTGGCGGATCCAAGAGGCCCCCCGCCTCTAGATTTCTCCCCACATGGCATCTTGATTAGCAGTTGAGCTGAGCTTCTTCATGACCAGACTAGGGTGCCCGCTATACTTGGCTGTTGCTCTAATTGGCTGAAGTGAGCCAAATGGGCGTGCCTAGAGTCCGTGTGGGAGGGGCCACGCAGCCATGAGGACCCGGGGCAGCAGTCACTGGAGTCTGGAGTCACGGGTGTAGCCACCCTACTTTCCTTCCTTTTGCTTTTTATTGATTGATTTATTTTTTGCTCACAGCACCACTTTTCCCGTTGCAGTTTCTCCAGTGGTTTACTGGAGAGAAGAGCCTCACGGATTCTCCTGGCTTTGAACCTCCATCCTCAGATCTCAGCCTCCTGAGTAGCTAGGATGACAGGCGTGAGCCACCAGCTCCTGGCTTCGTTTCCTTCCTTTCTTAGGAAATCAAACATTTCACGGGGCAGAGCCATGCCAACGTTGGACATTTGTGTCCGTGGAAGTGGGCCATCTGCCCCAGCACGGTGTACCCTGTGCGGATGGCTTCACCATGTCCTGTGTCTTAGGGGCCTGTGGCTGTGGTATGGGGTGTTACCCAGGCCGCCTTCGCTGGGTGCCAGCCGGGGCTTGAGCCCCTGGGGGAAGGAAGCAGAGCTCAGGCCCGTGGGATCGGCAGTTGCTCTCAAGAGTCTTCCTTTCTGCCTTGACATCATCTTGCTTCTTGCTCCTCGGTGACCTTCCAGAGGAGACCCCAAGAGTTCCAGCCCAGCCTGAAGATGAGATCTCCTTCCTCTCTGCGTCTCGGCCACCAGGTATGCGAGAAGGCACCCGGAGTGCTTGTGTGCTGGGGGCTTGGGCCCAGTGTCACCCCCAGATCCTTGTCTTTGTGCTGGTGAGGGCTGGTGGGGGGTGGGGAGCGTGGAGGAAGATCATGGGCCCTGGGCTGGGGGCATGACGGTTTGATTTGACTTGCTTCTGGGTGCTGAGCAGGCTGGGTGCTGAGCAGGGCTGGGTGCTGAGCAGGCTGGGTGCTGAGCAGGGCTGGGTGCTGAGCAGGCTGGGTGCTGAGCAGGGCCAGGTGCTGAACAGGGCCAGGTGCTGAGCAGGGCTGGGCGCTGAGCAGGGCCGGGCGCTGAGCAGGGCCAGGTGCTGAACAGGGCCAGGTGCTGAGCAGGGCTGGGTGCTGAGCAGGGCTGGGTGCTGAGCAGGGCCGGGTGCTGAGCAGGGCCGGGCGCTGAGCAGGCTGGGTGCTGAGCAGGCTGGGTGCTGAGCAGGGCTGGGT
Source organism: Dipodomys merriami (assembly GCF_024711535.1). NCBI lineage: Eukaryota > Metazoa > Chordata > Mammalia > Rodentia > Heteromyidae > Dipodomys > Dipodomys merriami. The sequence goes on from NW_027205982.1 coordinate 641,721, forward strand.
GCTGAGCAGGGCTGGGTGCTGAGCAGGGCTGGGTGCTGAGCAGGCTGGGTGCTGAGCAGGGCTGGGTGCTGAGCAGGGCTGGGTGCTGAGCAGGGCTGGGTGCTGGATGACAGTTGTTTGGGTTCCCTCATGTCTAGGGCTCCTGTGTCCAGTGTTTTCCAGAAAATGTCTCTTGTGTTTCACCTGAGTCTACCATGGCGTATGTGTCCAGGACGAGGTGGGTGGGTGGGTGGGGACAGATGGGAAAGCCATTAAGAACCAGGAACGAGCCAGTGGCTCACGCCTGTCATCCCAGCTACTCAGGAGGCTGAGATCTGAGGGTCGTGGTTCAACGCCAGCCTGGGCAGGAAAGTCCGTGAGACTTTTATCTCCCATAAACCACCACAAAACCGGAAGTGGCGCTGTGTGTGGCTCAAGTGGTTGAGTGCTGGTCTTGAGCTGAAGAGCTGAGGGACAGCGCCCAGGCCCAGAGTTCAAGCCCCACGACCGACCAGAAAAAAACCAAAAAACATGGCATTTCTACCCTTTGAGAGAAAATGCCGACAACCAGTGCCCAGGATCTAGAATACTCGGCACCAGCCTCCGCCTGCAGCCACAGCAAAATGCCAATCGCTTCCCAGCTGGTGTGTATGGGGGGGTGAGGAGGGAGAGGCCCAGCCTCTGCCGGGCACAGCACCCCGATTCCCTTCCCACTGCCAGTGACAGTGACAATGCCGTGCCTTCATGAGAAACGGTGTCTGGAGCAAAGCACACCCAGCCTGTCTGTGGGATGCATCGCTTACCTTCCGCCGGGCCCACCAGCTTCAGGGACATGGAATCTAGGGGTGCAGATTGGGGCGGCTCCAGGGGGGCTCTGTGGGGCTGGATTCTGCGATTGGTTTGAGCTGAGCATGAAACCCCGGGGCTCTGTTCTTGTTCTCTTGTTGAAATGGCCCGGGAGCCCCTTCACCCGCTCAGGTCCCGGGGTGGCTGCCGTACCCCATTCTGATGTCTGCAGGTGGGTGCGGGCTTCGCTAGGATCTGTGCAGTGCTCATGGCGATCTGTGGCTCATGGACGTCCCCGGAACCCGATGGCGAGTCGCATTTATGTAACTGAACAGTCCCGCGTCCCCGGCCCATACCTGCTCTGTCCCTCCTATTTATAGCCGCAGACGTCGGCCCTGGCCAGACCCGCGTCTGCTGGCCGCTTCCTGCGTCTGTCCTCTGAAGGTGCGCTCTCAGGCGGCTGCCGTCCTGGACCCTGCCTTCCCCCTTCCCCGCCAGTGCAGAGTCCCACCTGGTCCCCCAGTCCTCCTGGCATCTCTGGCCCGGACTCCTCTAGCCGGACAAATAGCACCAGGTTGGGGAGGGTGGGAGAGGCATTCGGTGCGGGTTCTGACACTTGGAGCACCTCAAAGTGGGCGTCACTAAGGGACATGGTCAGCCCGGTGGCGTCTGGGACTTCAGCAATGTCCGCCGGCCCAGCCGAGCCTCTCCCATGCTGAGCCGAGCAGGTCTTAGGCACGGGTCACCTGGGCCTAAGCAGGAGCTACAGAAGGCGGAGGACCAGGGCGGCCTTCTTGGCTTCTTCGTGCCTGAAGGGGCGGGTTGTACCTCCACCATCTCTCTGCAGCATTTCAATTCTTCCTCTACCTTCTCTTCCTGGAGCCGTCGGCCTTTGGAAAGCAGAGCTCACCCGCCTCTATTTTCTTCTGTCATTCCTTCCAAAGCAGAGGGGACGGGGCACCCTGGCTGCGGCAGGGCCCGACCAGGCCCGTGGCGCATTCTCTCCTCCCCACTCTGCCAAGGGCATGCTGGGTAATTTGTTTTGTCTCTTCTTGGAATCTTGCTGGAAAGGGACAGAAATCATCTTCGACGGGCCGAGGAGTCTCTGTTTCCTGGAGTGTGTCCGTGAGCCACAGTTCTGGGGGGCTAATTGGGGGCTTTGGGCCTGGAAGTGTCACTAGGATCTGCGGAGTCCCATTAGGAGCCATCAGAAGGTGACAGATGACTGGAGAGGCCTCGAGACTTAACCACCGGCTGCCTGGGCCCCGTCACTCCCGCCCTCGAGCCCGGCTGGGCTGGGAGGGGCAGGGCTTTGCAGCCCGTGAGCAAGCTAGTTCAGCCACTGCTGGACAGATGTGCAGCCAGACCCAGGGCTCCGGGGTCCTGCAGACAGATGTTTTTCAGGGCCTGGTGATGCCGTGGGAAGGAGCTTTGGAAATACAGGGGCCCAACAGGGTCCAGACCTGTACCACCCCCTCATAGAGCTTCCCCAGGGACCGGGGGACACACACTGCACGCATGCTTGATGGTGCCGGACGGGAGGATGGCCAGTGGGCAGAGCAGGTGGTGGGGAGCAGGAAGCGTTCTTCTCACTCCTCCTCCTCCCCCTCCCCCTCCCCTCCTCCTCCCCTCCCCTCCTCCCCTCCCCCTCCTCTTCCTCCTCCCGACCCTCCTTCTCTTCCTCCTCCTCCTCCTCCTCCTCCTCCCTTTCCTCCTCCTCCTCCCCTCCTCCCCTCCTCCCCTCCTCCCCTTCCCCCTCCCCCTCCTCCTCCTCCCCCTCCTCCTCCTCCTCCTCCTCCTCCTCCTCCTCCTCCTCCTCCTCCTCCTCCTCCTCCTCCTCCGTGTGGGCCATCGAGGGAGGCCACCCATGCCTGGAAATCACTAAGCTCCGTGTTGATTTGCTCCATCAAACCTCAGGTTTTAGACCTCTCCAATAGCACCCCTCACCAAAGAGGGGTCTCCCCCCCTCCCTCCCTTACCACACAATTCCAGCAGCCGAGAGTCCTATCTCTGGGACCCCCCCCCTCCCGGTCCCCCACAGGTGACACTAAGTGCTTTAGTGGGTGGATGGAGCTGGCTTTTTCTCCCAGTGTTTTAGTGAGCCTTGTCTTTGGTGGCCGAGAGACAGCTTTGTGATTCAGGCCTGATAGGAAGAGGGTGTCCTGGGGTTTCAAACTGGGGCTGCCTCTGGTTGAAGGCCGTCAGGGAAAGTGAACAAAGCATCCCAGAAGTGTGGATTAGCATTCTGATGGAGCTAAGTGTGAGATGGTGTGGAGGTCTTGCGGGAAGCGTTGGTAACTTGTCCCCTGGGGGAACCAATGGCTCTTCCTGCAAAGCAGCCTCAGTGTCTCTATTCAGCCTGCAGGCTTGAAAAGGAGCCAGGCCCGCTCCCCAGATGGCCCTGGCCCAGACCCCTTCTTGGCTAGGGACTGAGTAAGCACCTGACAATGAGTTGAAGTCACTCATCTTCCGCAGGCTCCAAGGCCCGGATGAGTGTGAGCAAAGTGGCAGGAATTGGAGTCCAGAAGTGGCCCCACAGAGGCCAGCCCCTTTCCACACGCCTAGGTTCGTCAGCGTCTGGGCCTGCGTTAATGCCTGCAGTTACGTGTGCCTGAGGTATGGGAAACGAGATACCGCATCTTGTTGGGATGGTGGGACACATTCCCTGGTTGCCCGTCCCGGCTGCTTAAGGACCTAACAAATGTTGACTTTTTTCCCCCTCCCAGAAATTGTACCAATTAGGCAAAACAACCTGTATCGCCTGTAGCCACAAGCAGCTTTGCTGAGTCCCTGAGCGCGCTTTAGGGAGGGTGCACTGTCTCATAAGTCAATGTTTCCACCCTTCCCTCCACCTCTGTTTAGTAACTGCACCTGATCTGCTGTTTTCTTAGTTAAGCAAAGAAACCTTTGCTACCAAAGATACATTTCTTGGATATCTGGAAACACAAGCCCTCTCTCCACATCCATATAGCAGGGAACACCTGGATTTATGAAGAGGCGTGAAAGCTCAGTAAACCCATCCTAAGTTGAAATTATTGTAAGTCAAAAATGCACATAAAGTGAGGTGCTGGTGGCTCACGCCTGTCATCCCAGCTACTCAGGAGGCTGAGATCTGAGGATCACGGTTCAAAGCCAGCCTGGGCAGGAAAGTCTGTGAGAGTCTTATCTCCAGTGAACCACCAGAACACCAGAAGTGGCACTGTGGCTCAGGTGGTAGAGTGCTGGCCTTGAGCTGAAGAGCTGGGGGACAGCGCCCAGGCCCTGAGTTTGAGCCCCATGACCGACAAAAAAAAAGAAAATGCACTTCATACATTTGACCAGTGGCACACTCTAGTGTAACCCAGGTGCATACCTTAGCCGATCACTGGGCAAACACCAGGCCTATTTTATAACGAAGTATCATGTAAGTTACAGATCGCTGGTGACAGCACACTGTGTATGGTTTCTGCGGAACGCATATCACTTTCATGATATAAATTGTACAGTTGAAAAATGAAGTCAAGCTTAATGAAGTCAAGCTTTCAGTCTTTCTCTCCCCCCCCCCCCCCGCCCTTCTTACAGGGCCTGTTCAAGGTGTTTGCATTTGCAACCGAGACGCTCCTTACAGTGCTGTTTAAAGATTCAGGGAATGGGTGCAGGCAAACAAACCCACTGTGCACCCAAACCCTAGTGCATCTCCAGAGCCCAGAACCGGCATTGTTTGGGAGTGGGCGCCCTCTGGTGGCTGTTTGTGTTACTCACCTGTAGGACAGGAGATTGGGGGCCAGATGCTGACTCCCCCTCTCCCCTTCCTTCCTACATATGGTGGGCAAGCTCAGGGGAGGGGGGCTGGGGCCAAACTTTCCCCCTATCCTTTGCCTCTTTTGTGACCTTGGAGAGGCTGGGGTAGCTTGGTATGGGGTGGAAAGGGAGGCTGGGTGGTGACACCCCCCTCCCTTGTGGGGTCTTGATTCCCTCTCTTCCCAAGGTACCTCTGACCTGAGGGTCCCTGAGGTCACGTGGGCCGCCGTTCCCTCCCCCGCCTCCCCCCCAGCATAGCCACAGAGGTCCCCCAGCTCATATGAGGTAATTTTTATTTCCATTTTAGGTAAAAATAGTAAATACAAGATAATCTTAATAAAGGTAAAAATACATCATTTGGATTCTGTTGTTCTCTAAACAGCGCTACCTACAGTACGATGTTCGATTTAGGATTTTTTTTTTCAACGTTTTCTTTTTTTTATATATAAACAAATAGAACTATTTGCTATTAGGCTATCTGGGTTCTCATCTGGCACTTAAGAAGAGATCACAGGTTACCTCCCGGTTCTGGTTGGTTGGATGGGTGTGTGTGTGGGGGGGGTGGACAGGGGTCAGGGGGAGAGGAGAAGGGGCTTGTGGGATGTTGGAGGTTTGACTTCCCAGGACACACAGCTGGAGCTGGGTCCTGTGTAGTGGGAGGACACACACACGTGTGTGTGTGTGTGTGTGTGTGCCCGCGCACGCATGGAAGATGGCCTTTTCCTGCTTTGGCCACAGGATGAGTCTCACTGAGAGCCTGGACCGAGGTCTCGTGTGTGCTGGGGGCAGCGGGGGGGGGGGGGGAGGGCGGCGCTTCCTCCTTTTGGGAGTTTTCCTTGCTCAACATTTTAGTTTCACAACAGCTTTGGTCCAGGCGAACCCTGGTCTGGAGATGTCAGGGGTGGTCTGGGATCCAGCCAGTGGATCCTTTGGGGTCCTGGGGAAGTAGGCTGGGATCCATTTCCAGCAGGGCTGGGGGGGCCCTCCCCCGGGCATCCAGCCTGGCCCCGGATGCTGGTAGAAACCGCTGATGCCCGTCCAGGCTGCTAAATGTCCTTGCCCTTGTTCACCCTGTGATCTTTGTTTAAGTTCTTTCCGAATTTCTCGCTGAGCTGTTGGATCAGATCTGCCAGCTCGCCAGTGGCTTGGGATTTCTCCTCGAGAAGCTCGTAGCGAAGGCTGGAGATATCCTGCTTGATTTCCTTCAGCTCACCTGCAAAGCAGAGGCGATTTGGCCGAGTGTAAGTGAATAGGAAGAAGGGCTCACCCTGCACACAGGCCCAGCCGCGCCCCCCCCCCCCCCCCCGCTGGGAGGTAGACTTGGTGGTGGAGGGAGATGTCTGACTTAAGTGCCACTCTCATCTTCCATTTGCGAAGCCTCAGGAGTGGAGATTGGGGCTGTGATTGGGTCTCAAGCTCATGTCACGTGCTGGAGGTGAGCATGTTGGCCTCCAGCCATGACAAGCCGATTTCAAGACCAGGCCATTCCCTCGTTAGCTGGGACATTTGTTTTCCTGCTGCACGGTTCTGCTCTGTCAATATTTGCAGAGGAGGGCAAACCCCAGGTGCTAGAGAGGATGGCTCCACACGGCGGTGCAGACACAGCCTGGCAGCTTCCTTCCCGTGAGCGGGCTGGTGGAAGGGGTCCACGGAGGAGGGGTCGCGACACGGCCCCCTCCCCTAACAACGCATCAAACACACCAAGCGCAGACTTTCATTTCTTTCCTGGGACTTGAACTCAGGGCCCGGGTGCTGCCGCTGAGCTTTTCTGCTCAAGACTAGTGCTTTACCACTTGAGCCACACTTCCACGTCCTACCTTTTGCTGGTTAATTTGGAGAGAAGAGCCTTACGGACTTCTCTGTCTGGCCTGGCTTCAAAAGGCAATCCTCAGATCTCGGCCTCTAGAGTAGCTAGGATTCCAGGCCTGAGCCACCTGTGCCTGGCAGACTTTTTTCTTTCTATGGTTACATGTGGTTAGAAATCCCTGACCCCCACGGCTGGGGGAATCTTCTTATTAACCCACGAAAGGGATAGTGTAGATTCTGGGCTTTACTCAGGTAGAAGTCCAGTGTACTACTTTTCATCTCTTGTTTCCCGGGTAGGCTTTCCATAAAACGTGGAGATGGCAAAAGTCCAGCTTAATCCATACGGGCCAATACAAACACCCCTCTTTTCTCTGCATTTGGTGCCCAGCTAACTCCCCTCATTCTAGCACTGTTCAAGCTGTGTGACTCTTGTGCATCCCACACACCTTCTCTACCAGTTCTGTTCCTGTCAGCCACAGCCACATGCTGTTTGGCACGGCTGGCGCGCTGACTGGCAGTCATGTTAGAGACCCACACGTAGCGGTGGGTAGTGGCGGGTTGCTCATTCCCCTAGTCAGGAGCCCGCCAGGTTCTTGGTGAGGTTCAGGATGTACCTCCAGGTGGCCCACGGTGAGGCAGCCCCTGTTGGTAGCCCCTGTAGCTCAAGCTAAGGGGGTGGGGTGGGGTGGAGTGTCTTTAGCCATGAAGGAGGCTGTTTCTGGGGAGCAAATATTCATTCTAGGAATCTAAAAGTTAATGACTGGGTATAAGGCCGTGTGCTTTTTCACTTACCTGCAATAGCTTAAAATAGACTGGAAAATCGCCCAGATGGTGGATATAAGGTAATTTGGAAAACGGCAGGGTGTTTGAAAGTTGCTCGATGCTCTTATGGACAATGCGGGCTTTATAACCTACTTGGGTTCTGCGATTCAGTAGGTGTGGGTGGGGCCTGGGGAGCTGCATTTTTATCAGTAGGTACCTGGTACCTAGGTGTGTGTGTGGGGGGGGGGGTTAGTTAGAGGAACACCACAGGTTGTCAAGAGTCTGAGGACTTGAAACAGAGACAAGTTGGGGCCGGCTGGAACTGAGCCAGCTCTGTAAATGAGCACAAGCTACTCCGTCCGTATATGCGGGACAAGGTGCAGGGGCTGGGGGTCAGTCCTGAACTCAAGGAATGCAAGGCTGGCTCGATGGGGCCAGCATGGAGAAAGGGTAGTATTTCCATCCTCCATGTTGTCCTCCATATCTCTGTATGCGACGTGATGTGGCAAACGGGAATTAAGGTCCCTAATCAGCTGGCCTTAAACCAAGGAGCTTTTCCTGGATTATCCCTGGGAAGCAGTCTAAGCACGTGAATCCTTCACAGTGGAGAAGGCAGGCAGAAGACAGACACCAGCAGGAGGAGCAGCAGCTCCAGGGCTGGAGACTCAGGGCTGGCTCTGAGTGGCGGCGCCACAGGCAGGGGTTACAGAGTAGCCTCTGGGTTTGAACTCAGGGAGGCCTGGGATTTCTAACCACATGGGTAACTTTAGAAAGAAAAGAGTCTGCCAGGCACAGAAAACGGAGACCCCATCCTGCCTCTCTCATGGGTGAATTCTGCCTAGATGACTGAGCATCTGGAAAGGAGCGCAGCGCTCCAGCCCCTGTGGCTGCTCGTGTTGGAGATCCCTGGGTCTGACTTGTAGCCCGCAGAGCCTAACCGGAGCCTTGGCTTACCTTCATTGACTTCGTCGTTCTCTCTGTCCACCTGGGCCTTCAGGACGTATCTTTTTATGAGCCGTTTCATGATCTTCTGAAACAAGAAGCAAGAAAAAGGCTCAGGGGTGTCTTGGTCCAGCGCAGAAGCCGCCTCTAAGGCGTCGATGTAGGGCGAAGCCTGCCCAGTCCACCCTGCCCAGTCATGGCGTCTTTGCTGGACCTCAGTTCTGTTTCTGGGAGGGGATGGAGAGGTGTCCCGGCAGGTCAGCTCAGGTGGAGCTCTGGGGGACCTCTTGGATGTCACACGCGAGGTGCACTATGCACTAGCGGTGCTGGGCGTGGTGCGGGAGTCAGGCCGGGCTGCCTGCCAGGTCTCCTGAATCTTGGCCCTGCGCTGGGCCACACCGGGAGCTTCCAGGCGGCCCGCACGCTCTGTTCTTTAAGCCAATGAGGCGTGAACATTTAAGAGCCACCAAGAATAGAGCCGAGTGGAAGAAAGACCGCAGGAGGTAAACTTTGGATTTTGCCAGCTAGTTGTTCCAGGGTGCTTGAGAAATCACAGGATTTAAAAATATTCTAGAAGTGGAGACGGCTGGCTCTGGGGAGAGATGCGCGCTAGCCAGGGGGAGGCGAGGTCGCCCCGCTGTCGGGCCCTGCGTCCGTGGCGCTGGCTCTCCAGCTCACAGGCAAGCCTTTCCTAACTGGCACAGACCTGCACCGGGAACTGAGATCTCAGGAGCCCCGCGTGGCAGGGTGACCTCGTGAGAGATGAATGATCGAGGGGGGCTGACTGGGCTTTATCACCAACTGATGGAAAGCTCCATTTGCTCTGTGGGGAGACTTTGCCAAGACAGCGTCTCTGAGCCTAGGTTTACGAGGCTTTACCCCTACGAGGCCTGGTCTTTCCTGCTTTCCCAGTGACCCTGGGACAGCTCATCAAGCTCAGGCTCTGCATTTTGGGGGTGTAGGGATGCCCCCATGGACAAACTGCCTCTCTGCTTCTCCTCAGACGGGGTAGGTTTAGCAGTGAGTGGTTAAAATTCTCGGGGACACCCCTCTTCCGTTCAACAAAGCCCAGTTGATCTGTTATTACCATCACTACCTTACTGTGGGAATCAGTGATGCACTTTCTACTTTGAATTGGAAGAACAAAACAAAAACCAAGTGTTGTTTTCAACCATGTCTCATAGGACACACACACACACACATCCTGCAGCTACCTAAGTATCTGTCATTCTCACTGAATAAAAAAATACTCAGGGGCGTTTGTCTACTGCACATTCGCAGGCTGACGTGAGTTTGAAAAAGATCTAGGCAGATAAATTTTAATCTTTGTTATATAACATTTCTTCTCTATCACTTCCTCTTATAAAAGTTATATAAAGCTTTCCTGTCCATGGACTCTGTTATGGAATGGGTAGATTATATTTTGGTTGTGCTAGGGCTTGAACTGAGGGCCTCGCACTTACAGGGCTGGGGCTCTACCGCTTGAGCCACGTGTCCAGACTTAGTTACAGTTTGCTGCCTTTTGAGAGCAAGCAGAAGTGCGTGAGACTGGCATTTCCTGTACTGACAGGCAGGCGAGGCTGGAGGGGGGAGACTGAATTCCCGGGGCCACACAGGCAGGAAGGGGCAGATCTAGAATCCAGAGCTGGGGCTAGGTCTGAACTCGAGATATCAAGGGCAAGGCGGTTCTGAGACTGAGATGCATTGCTCATTAGCCAGCTCCCCTGCAGAGAGGGCTTGGGCTGCTTCTCTTTGTCCCAGCATCTGCTAGAGCAAGACTGTTGGCATTTCTAACAGAAGGTTTAACTTAATGGCTGAAGGTGGCTCAGTGGTAGACTGCTTGCCTCCCATGCATGAGGCCCTGGGTTCGATTCCTCAGCACCACATATACAGAAAAAGCCAGAAGTGGCGCTGTGGCTCACGTGGTAGAGCGCTGGCCTGGAGCAGAAGCAGTCCAGGGGCAGCGCCCAGGCTCTGAGTTCAAGCCCCAGGACTGGCAACAACAACAACAAAGAAGTTTAAAATGGTTGGAAAACAGCCGTGGAGGCTATCTGTTTCCAGAGCAGACGGACGTGAGTCCCCCCGCCCCCCTTCCCATGGAGGGTGGGGGAGAGTGTGTTCCTTTGCGAAGTCTCGGCCGGTCTTCTGCAGCCTCCCTGGCTCACAGAGAGCTTTGCCCTGAGCCTCCTGCCCGTGGAGATGGGTATATTCAGCGGCAGTACTCAGGCAGAAGAGGACTCGCGTGGATGCAAACCAGCCGCACAGTGGGTAGCCAAGGGTTGTTGCCAAAGTTCCCAGACGCCAGGAGGCCCGGCGTTCTCTGGCTGCTGGTGGTGAGGGGAAGCCTGGAACGTCTTTCCAGGGAGAGGCGGTGTTCCTGTTCAACCAGGGGGAACCAGCACCGCCAAGGAAGGGACATGAATGGTAGGTTGAAGATGGCTGAATAGAATGAATGGAAACAGCCTCTTTCAAGACCCAGGCACAGAGACGCTGAGCAGCGAGTGGGGGACAGTGGACCAGTACTGCCTGGCCTCAGAAGAGAAGAAGGAGCGCAGACAAGCTGTCTCTGCTACTGGCTTTGACCTCTACAGCGAAGACTCTCTAGATGGCAAGAAACGAGGACACTTGGGTAGAAGCTGCTGAGTGTGAGGTCACCCGCCAGCCCTCCAGTAGTCTGACTGCGTCCCGCTGTTTGGTCTCCTGTCCAGGCTGGAAAGGACATTGCAGCCATGAGAAAGGAGCTTCATGAAAAACAACAAGGCAGAGGCCTGGGAACCTGGGCAGAGCAAGGCCCCGAGAGTCTAGGAAGCTCTCTCCAAAGAGAGAGGGGGAGCTGCGCAAAGGACTGCGTAGAGCAGACAAGCCTCAGACAGACACGGGGGAGAGAGAATCCGCTGGCCAGGAGACCCTGGGAAGGCGCGGGAAGGCAGCCAGCCGGCTAGCGTGTGTGAATGAAGGACGGCGCGCCGCCATGTTGGGATCGCACAGCAACGCTGGCGGTGGGAAGGCCCACCACGCGGTCAGCGAGAGGGTGCTTGGCAGAGGGGGGACAGGGGACTCCTCATGGTCACCACACGTCTGCAAGGTGTTGGAGGGAAACAATCTGGAAGGGCCTCCCCCCCCCAAACCTGGGACACCATGCCCAGTTCTCAGCCCAGCTCGTCCATCCCCTTCCCCGGCGCTGCTAGCCAAGGCCGAGTTCTCTCCCCAGGCCCCGGGGCTCCGGCAGAGCCTGGCAAGGCAGGCTTCGGAGTGCCAGGAAGAGGGACAGGCAGCCACCGGTGACGGCCCCTTGGCGGCCTGGGCCACAGTGTCCGTTCCTTCGTGTGTCAATGGCGCACAGGTTCACTGGCACTTTCTCCTGGGGCCATGCAGAATCTGCACCTGTCGGTCGCGGCGTCTAGCTGGTTTCCAGCGTGTTCCCTAAGGGTGGCGCAGGAAGCCATCGCCCACCGGGGACAACCTAGCCGGACCCAGCGAAGGGTCCCTCCTGTCCCCTCGGCCCGTGCCTCTGAGGCCCGCCCACACGCCTTCCCTTTCTTTCTTTCTCCTTGTCTGTGATTTGAATATGTCGCCCGGGGCTTTTCTCTCTGGATTCAAGCTTTCCAAGGTCGTCGGTAGCCTGAAGCTGCCAACTGTGTGTCAGCTCCGGCTGAAGTTGCTGGGGAGATATTTGAAGCAGGGAGGATTTAGTCTCTGCTGATAGAAGAAGCTGGATCGCTCTGAGACCATTGGAAAATGGCTTCTTCATCCTGCCCGGCACAGGAGATTCTTGTATCCGAAGTCTTCATCTCAGCAGCCGAGATCGGGCCCTAACCCATTAGGATGCTCTATCTTTCCCGTGACCCACATAATCTATTCTTCTCTTGGAAAAGCTGAGAAATTAAAAAAAAAAAGTCCTTCCAGTGACCAAAGGATTTGGGCTGTAAGATAACGGGAGGGGGATCCAACTGGACGCTCCCAATTTGGTGCGCGATTACGTACGCGCCTTGCCAGGTTCTAGTCTGTGTCGGCTGATAAAACCAGAAGTGCTTTGAGGAATGAGGCATTTCTTAATTGTGCAATTAAATCCTCCTGGCTGCACCGCCAGCTTTCTGAGACACAGACGAAGGGACTGAATTAGAGATCTGTGTCTGGAAGCTGTTATGTCTGTAATTGCTCCCCCCTGGGAAACGGCCCCGGGAACACGCCACCTCCATGCTTCTGTGCAGAGGGAGGCTCAGGTCAGCTCCCAGTCCATGTCTATTAAGAAATGACCAAGATAAACCAGGCCATCAGAGGCTCACACCGGTCATCCTGGCTACTTGGAAACTGAGAATAGGAGGATCACTATTCTAGCACTGGGAGAAAAATCCATGATACTGAAGAGTCTGCATGCGATGGTGCATGTCTGTCATCCCAGCTACAAAGGTAACAAGAGGCTAAAGGAAAGGTGTGGACCCAGGTGTAGGCCCCTGGCAGGAAGCAAGATCCTATCTTAAAAAAATAATAGTATAATCCGGGTGCCTGTGGCTCACATCTGTAATCTTAGTTTCTCAGAAGGTTGAGATCCGGTGGATTGAGGCCAGCTCAGGCAGAATCAGCAAAAATCCAGGCTGGTGGCATGGCTCAAGGGCTAGAACACCAGCCAAGCAAGCAGGATGGAGCACAAGGCCCCGAGTTCAAATCTCACTATCATAAAACACACACACACACACACACACACACACACACACACACACACACGGGTTCAGAAGTAGAGCACTTGTCTAGCAAATGTAAGTTCTTCAGTTCAAACCCTAGGACCACCAAAAACAAACAACAAACCCCTAAACAACAGGAGATCAGTGGAGAGTGAGGAAGGCAGGAAAAGAATGGCCAGCCCTTCTGCAGTCAATGCCTTGTGATGACCGCTTACCACGGGCTTGGGAGCCCGTTCACATGGATACAGACGCTTGGCACTGATTTCCAGGGGCCAAGCAGGGACTGCAAACGTCAAAGGTCGTTTTCTAATTCCCCCAACCACATACTTGGCAGCCACCAGTGCCCAGACCAGGTGCGAAGACGCCCATATCCGTCTACCTGAGCGCATGCTGCTCCCTCCCGTGCCCAGCCCAGCGTCCGGTCTCGGTGGCTATCTGCCCACAGCGCACCTTGGACGTGTGTCTTCTCCACCGTCCCGCTGACCCCCAGGTGGAAGCCACCCCCCTCCTACCCGTTGGCTTTCCTAGAGAACTTGACCCTTTATTGCCCATCTGTGCCGTGGTCAGCTCTGCCCTGCTTCTCACCTCTACGCTGCCTGCTGGCTGCCTGTGGGACCTTTCCAGACAGATGCTCCTCATCTCTCTGTTCCTCCTTGTGAAGGTTCCCTTCTAAAGCAGGGACTCTAGTTTTTCTCCACTTCTGAGGCCTGTTCGTTCCTCCCTGGCTCCTTTCTCAATCGGACGGTGCGTCTTTTGTGTGTGTGTTCTCTTATTCTTCATCTCTCTCTCTCTCTCCCTTGCTAGCCTGGACATGCCACTAAGCTAGGAACTGCGTCCGTGTCCTCCCGTAAGTGACAGGGCCCCTGGCGTATAGTGGACATTCAATACATACTTGTCATCTGTGCCCTGAGGGTGGAAGGCTGCCGGACCCAGCACCGTGGGTGAACCCCGGGCTGCGGCGTCTCTGGGGGGGTGGTGCTCACCTGGTATCTGGTGGGCTTGCTGAAGGTGTTGTTTGATGTCAGGTTTTCAGAATTCTTCATGCCAGCCTGGTAGCGAGTCTTCTGGAAGGGGAGGGGGGGATACCACATACGTATCCACACATAGCAAGACTTGCATGAACTATACATCGGTAGGGAAAACCTTCTAGAAGTTGATGTTCTTCCTGATGTCTAGCTTTCTAGAACATTCTTCTTCCTGGGAACTGTAGTTCCGGAAGGTGTTCTCTAGGGCTGTGGAATGTTGTCTGGCGCACTCGGTTTGGGGCACTGAGTTACATTATGTGGGTGTCTTTCCCCTAGGCCTGTACTAACCAACATGGAGAGGCTCCAGGACCCGAAGCATCCTTCTCCAGATGCTTTCTGAGTAGACAGCTCTCACTTGAGTCCACTAAGGGGTTACCTCCTCTCGGGGCTCAGGGGTCAAACTGTGCCAAGTGTCCTCCAGTAGTCCTAGCCCAGGGATTCCGGTACTCCAGGCAGGCCCTGCTGTGGGGCCTTGGCCAATGCGCCCCAGTCATTCTGCTAGGCAGTGGCCCCCCAGCTGCTGTCCCAGGGGCTGCTGTCCGAGTCAACACCCACACCCCACACCCCCCCCCCCCGCGTCTAGTCCCGCCACCCAGATGTCACCTACCCTGAATTTGGAATTCAGCATGCCCATTTCAAGGTCGTTTTCACAGCTTTTGGCCTTAGATTTGCAGAGTTTTATGAGGCACATCTTGATTCTCATTATGAGATAATAAAAGGATTTGGGACTTGGCACTAGGTTAAAAGGAGCGGGTAGAGTCCTTCCCTCATCGAAGTACGACAGCCAGAGCTTTGCTCGGGCAAACTTCCACTCCACGTCCGCGTCCTCCTGTGGGACAAGGGGACAACAGCACAGGGTCAAAGGCCACGCTTACCCACCGAGTCCTGGGGGAGGAGTGGAGAGGCAGGCTGTGGGTTTTGAGAGTGGACCTCTGGTGGAGTTTTTTGGGGGTGGATGCACACACACACACACTACAGCTGGCATAAGAATACAGGCTTGCTTTTGCTAAGATGGTTGGTTGTGGGGCTTGAACTTAGGGCCTGGACACTGTCCCTGAGCTCTTTTGCTCAAGGCTGGTGCTCTACCACTTTGAGCCACAGCGCCACTTCTGGTTTTCTGGTAGTTCATTGGCAATGGACTTTCCTGCCCCTGCTGGCTTTGAATCATGATCCTCAGATCTCAGCCTCCTGAGGAGCTAGGATGACAGACATTTGCCACCAGCGCCCAGCCCCTGAACATTCTTGATTCTCTCTGCACCTTAGAGTTCATGGTGGAGAAGCCTCACCCTGAGCCAGCCATCCTCCCACACTCTCCACTGTTGTTTGTTTTTTTAACCAATCTATTCTACTCAAAGCCTACCAGAGGACTTTCCTCACCACCACTTCATCTTGTGATCTGTTAGCTTTTAGAGTCCCACTAGCAGATTCACCACCCAGCATGACCTCCGGGTGTTTGTTTCTCTGTCAGAGAATACAGTATGAGCGCATACCCAGTAGGAATGCATTGGGAGACACAAAGGCAAACCCCTGAAGTTCAGTCCAAATGCTCTATCGGCCACATGAAGCGGGACAGGTGACATTAGTTCCAGTGGTATGCTTATTTACCGTAAGTAATCATTATAGAAGTGATGGCTGGAGTGTGGCTCAGGGGGCATACATGTGCGTGGCATGTACAAGGCCTTGGGTTTAATCCCCAGACCAGTGGAAAAAAATACTATCGATTTCCTTGCTCTTGGCCTACTGAATTTTGGAAAGCCGGTGTGAACTTTCGACTCAACAGCATGTGTCTGCCTGAGCTAGTGTCATTTCAGGCGCTCCACACTTACAAATGCTCATTGGCTACCATATTGGAAAACAAAGTATTTCTATACAAGGGGGTTCTTATTGGTTGGAATGCTGCTGGGGGGGGTGTCGGCGGCTGTTAAGAGATACAGTGGACGTGACTCATGGGACGCAAAGCGAGACTCTGCTCTGTCTGAGCCACGTTCTTGTCCCTGGTGGGGTAAGAATAGGAATGGGATTGGAGGGCTGGGAAGGTGGCTCAGTGATAGAGCGCTTGCCTCGCATGCATGAGGCCCTGGGTTCGATTCCTCAGCACCACACAAGCAGAAAAAAGCCAGAAGTGGTGCTGTGGCTCAAGTGGTAGAGCGCTAGCCTTGAACTGAAGAGCTGAGGGACAGCGCCCAGGCCCAGAGTTCAAGCCCCACGACCAAAGGAAAAAAAAAGAAAGAAAAAAAGGAATGGGATTGGTGTCCATTCTGGAATGTTCTGTGGTGTTTTCTATAGACAGAGTCTTTGAACCTCTACCCTCAGAAAACAGCTTGAGGCCAATTTGTTTTTTTTTTTTTTACTTTAAATTTTAATATTGTTTTTGTCAGAGTTTGGGGGATAGATTCAGAGCCTCACACTTGTTCGCAGGAACTCTATCACTTAGCCACACCCTCAGCGCCCCCTCTTTTCTTGGCTTTATTTTTCAGATGGGGTCTTTTTGCCTGGGGCTGACTTCAGACCGGGATCCTCCAACTTAATGGCTTCTCCCTCTCCTGAGTGCTATCTCTTAACTTTCCTGTTCCAGGCTCTCCCACTTGAGCCACACCTCCAGTGTGGCCTTTTGGTAGTTGATTGGCGATCAGCGTCAAGGGGGAAGCCCACTTCCAATGGGCTGGCCTTACCTCGATTTCCTGGTAGGAGTTGTTGATCATGGCTATGAGCATGTTGAGCAGCACTACCACCATGGTGACATTGTACACGCCGTATAGGACGTAGCCGATGTTCTCGATGAACTTGTGGTCGTATTTCAGCACCACCGAGATGACTTCGGAGAGGCCAAATATGGACCAAAATAAGGTTTTGAAACTTTCTTCGACCCTAGGAGGAAGCAGACGACCCTTTCTCGTGAGGTTGGATCAGCTCATGCTTTGTGAAGGGAACCTGCCCTCAAGTCCCCGGGGCTTAGTGGTCTCCCTGCAGAGGGGCTGGGATGGGGTGTGCGCGCTCCCTCCGCAGTAATGAGATAGTCGTGAATTCCGAGACGACGCACGGGAGTAGTACACACAGCAGTTTCTTTTCTTGATCTAGTCCATTTATTGGGACTCCTGGCTGAGGGACTTTTTTAAAAAAATCCTGCTGTAATTAACCAAGCATCTAAAATTAGACATCAGGGCAAATGCCTGTTCGTTCTTGAACTCTGTCAGCCTCCGAAAGCGCACTGTTTTCTGGTGAGAGCCTCAAGCATGTCTCCTCAGCCCAGCTCGAAGGGGAGCGAGGCAGTGATCTGGAGTCTGCAAGCCTTCCTGCATAGGACTTGCGGGACACGCACTACATACACAGCAGCTCTGGCTGGCTCCTTTCGCTCCTGGGGCTTGAACTCTGGATCTGGGCCCTATCCTTGAACTCCGGATCTGGGCCCTATCCTTGAACTCTGGATCTGGGCCCTATCCATGGGCTTTTTTTTTTTTTTTTTTTTGCTCAAGGCCAGCACTCTACCACATGAGCCACAGCACTACTTCTGGCTTTTTCTTCTGAGATGAGTCTCACCGCCTTTTGTGCCTGGGCTGGCTTCCACTCATGACCCTCAGATCTCAGCCTCTTGAGTAGAGATGTAAGGATGTGGATCAAAGCCAGCCCAGGCAGGAAAGTCAGTGAGACTCTTATCTTTAATTAACTACCTGAAAACTAGAAGTGGAGCTGTGGCTCAAAGTGGTAGAGCACTAGCCTTGAGCCAAAAAAGCTCAGGGACTGTGCCCAGGCCCTGAGTTCAAGCCCCAGGACTGACAGAAAAATAAAAAGACCAAAGCCCAAGCTCATCGCTTCATCCCCACTTTGTGACTGTATTTGGTTTCCAACATGGAGTCAGAAAGCTGGATTTTGACCAGATGGTTTTAGCACCCCGACATATCTGACAATACCAGAATGACTAAAGTGTACTTCTTAGTTTGCCTGGAAGGTGTTGGTGATATAATGAGAAAGGGATCCCTCCCTTTTTATTTAACCTTTCAGGTTTTCAACCCCCACCCACAAATGGCCAGGATTCACTCCATGTCATTCCCGCCCCCCTAACCCCCCCCCCACCGCCGCCTCCAGTGTCTCTCAAACACTGATATTTAGTTGACGAGAGGTATAAAAATACTAGTACTCCTCACTTGTGCTAAAAAATCCACTCCTGATTGGCATGAATTTAAAGTTCTTCTGTGTGAGGACAAGGATGTGTGTGTGTGTGTGTGTGTGTGTGTGTGTGTGTGTGTGTGTGTATGCACAGTAGGGGTTTGTGTGTCTAGCTCATTCTTTATGCATCTCAGTGGGTTCATTGTCTTTGTTTTCATTTCTGTGTGAGTGTGTGTGTGTGTGTGTGCGCGTGTGCACGTGCATATGTATATCCATTTGTGCCTATCCTGGGGCTTGAACTCAAGATCTCAAGGCTGGCACTCTACCACTTGAGCCAAACCTGTGTGTCCAGCATTTTGGTGGTTTATTGGAGGTAAGAGTCTCACAGACTTTCCTGCCTGGGCTGGCTTCGAATCACAATCCTCAGATCTCAGGTTTCCTAAGTAGCTAGGATTACTGGCATGAGCCCTCGGTGTCTGGCTTGCTCTTATTTCTTTTACAGTTGCGAGTCTGCAACATTTAATTCGTTTCGGTGTTGGCAGGACTTAGGTTGGAGGGTTTTTGAAGCAATAACCGGTTCGGACTACTGCTGCACAACTCCGGCTCCTGCCGTTGTGGAGAGGGGGAAAGTGGCTTCTTCCTGTGAGACACAGCATCTGTTCTGTGGGAAAGGGCACCATGCATGGTTTTGAATGCCATATTCTCTCAATACAGAACATTTTTTGGGGGGGGTGTTTATCACCCTGGTGGAAACAAGCAGTAGCACAGAGAATACTAAATCACCACATGAGTACCAAGTCTTCAAATGGAAGGATATAAGTAGGATGTGACCTTTCTAGAGATGTTGCTTTCCGGGCAGGATTTGGTTAAAAGCAGAGACCAAGGTCTGCAGGGGAAAGCTGGGCAGGCAGGTACCAGCCCGGGTCTACTCATGTGCCATAAACAAGCTAAGAAGATAATACCAGGGCAGGGAGATACTTTCCCCAAACGTCTCTTCCATTTCTTACCCTGTGACGCCCACAGACAAGTTGGCTGACACTTAAATGAAGCAAGCAATTAAAGATCACAGCCAGGGGAAAATCCTTCCACATTTCCATGAGAGAAAATGGGTTTAAAACTTTGCCATCGGGGCTGGGAAGGTGGCTCAGTGGTAGAGCGCTTGCCTTGCATGCACGAGGCCCTGGGTTCCATTCCTCAGCACCATATAAGCAGAAAAAATCGGAAGTGGTGCTGTGGCTCAAGTGGTAGAGCACCAGCCTTGAGCTGAAGAGCTGAGGGACAGTGTCCAGGCCCAGAGTTCAGGCCCCACAACCGACAAAAAAACAAACAAATAAACAAATAATAAACTTTGCCATCTATTTCTCCCCCTCTTTTGCTTCTCAGTATGAATTTTGCTTCCAAGCTTTGGATTTATTTTCCCCCATCCCGTGGCTCCTTCACTTAGACTTTCTCCTCAAACAGCATGTGTTCTGATAAAAGAAGATTTACTGACCTCTAAACATATGTCCTAGCCTTCTACCTGACTCCAGCTAAGGACAGTTAACCCTGCCTGTGATGATGGTGTTTGATCTCCTGCCTGTTTTCTGTATCATCTTCTGGTTACATTTCTGCTGGATTGGTCAGGGATTAACCTCTAGACTTGAACTTGGCCATGATGTGAAGGAGACTCCAGTTAGCAGAGGTCCAGACTCATGGGGATTGTCCGACTGAAAACTGCCCATCTAGAGAAATAACCAGTTGCTCCAGCTTGCTGGAAAGATATCTTAGCCAAAGTAGGTGTGTGTGCCTGTCCTGGGCCTTGAACTCAGGGCCTAGATGCTGTCCCTGAGCTGCTTTTGCTCAAGGCTAGTGCTCTACCACTTGAGTCACAGCTCCACTTTTGGCTTTTTGTGGGGAGGATGTTTATGGGAGGTAAAGAGTCTCATGGACTTTCCTGCCTTGGCTTCAAACCACAATCCTCAGATCTCAGGCTCCTGAGTAGCTAGGATGACAGGCTCAACATAGGCCTTTCTAACTATTTCTCCCAAGCTCTTAAGTAACATTGTTGTAGTTCTCAATGGATCCTGTTTTTCTGAAGCAGAATGAGTTGAGAGAACAAAGTTCTTTATGGAAAACGTGAGTATAGCAGCTTGAATGACAGAAAATGGGGAGAGTCTCTGGGAGTCTTGGGTCTTGCATTTGTATTACTTATTCACACCATGAGCAGGATTCTAGCTCCTCAGGAGGCTGAGATCTGTGGATCGCTGTTTGAAGCCAGCCTGAGTAGAAAAGTCCCCATTAGATTCTTATCTCCAATGAACTACTCAAGAAAACCAGAAGTGGCACAGTGGCTCCGGTGGTAGAGCACTAGCCTTGGGCACAGAGAGGCTCAGGGACAGCGCCCAGGCCCTGAGTTCAAGCCCCACAACCAGCAAATAAATAAATAGAATATAGGGCAAGAGACTGAGGAAAGATTTTGTGTTTGCCAATGTTAGATACAATGGATGATACCCTCCTCATGTAAAGAATCCTTATCAATCAACATGGACGCAACAGGCAATTTGGCAGAGAGGAGAAAAGGGAGGGTAAACATTTCAGTGAAAACTTGAGGCTATTTATGGTGCTAAGAATACCACAGCTGACCCACGCTGCCATGCTGTTGTCATTTTTCAGGTTTCCTGTGTGGCAGGAAATAAATGAAATCTGGCCCTCTCTGCCCTGGTACTTGTCTTCCCGTGACCTTTGTATTCTTAAAGAGAAGATGGGCGGTGGAAACAAGTCAATAGTATATTTCTGATCCTAAGGCTCAGGCCCTGGGGCTGGCCCTAAAGGTCCAGAACGGTTATGGCACTCTGAGTCAGGCCTTAATCACCACCCACAGTGTACAGCAGCTGTGAGACCCAGGGCAGAAGCCTTGTCATGCATGGAGAGATGGCTTCCACTGATGCGGCATGGGAAGCCACTTGCCTCATAAAAACACCCCCTACCGTCAACTCATTCGTTCCAAGGTTAATTCTGAGGTTCCTGACGGACAGGCAGGGCAGCCCGTGGCTCCCCCATCCTCCCGCCCTCCCTGGTTCTAGAGGTGGCGGCTGTGTCAATCACAGGAGGCCCCACAAGTAGCTGAAGGAGTCAGAGCCAAAGCACATGCTTGGGTCCAAATCTCTGCAGTTCAGCGCACTGGCTGTAAGCATGGTGTATTATAAATCCTGTGGATGCTTCCATGTACCCTAAACAGTGGCTATTACTTCGATTTGTTTTTCCTTTTCTTTTTTCTTTTTGTATTTTTTTGTTTCTTTGTCGGTGGTGGGACTTGAACTCTGGGCCTGGGGGTCACTGTCCCTGAGCTCTTCAGCTCAAGATGAGCACTCTACCACTTGAGCCACAGCGCCACTTCCTGTTTTCTGGTGGTTCACTGGAGATAAGAGTCTCATGGAATTTCCTGCCCGGGCTGGCTTTGAACTGTGATCCTCAGAGCTCAGCCTCCTGAGTAGCTAAGATGACAGGCGTGCGCACAGGCACCGGCTGCTGCTGCTGTTTTTTGGACATTAATATGTACCAGGTGGTGTTGATATGGTGTTTCTATCTTTTCAGAGGTCTTACTCTAAAGAATAGATTTGGTGAGAGACTGCAGGAAAGCTTTAAGCACGCATGTCCGTGTGCCCGTACCTTGCCCGGAGCACAACCCTCTTGAAGAAAGTTAATAATGGGGCTGTGTGTTGATTTTCCTGAACAAGCTTCCCTTGCCTTCCTATCTATCTGCAAGGTGGTCACAGACACTTGATTTCATGCGAATTCTGTCTGATTTCTGCAGCCCTTGCGGTCTTGTGATTTGGGGTTCTTGGCTTATGGTGGAAGGGGTTGCAGTTGAGTTGAGAGGCCAACCTAGTAGGGAAAGTGCTTCTGAGGAAGTAAAAGAAGAAAGCGCCGGTGAGTGGTACTGAATAGACGGTGATTCACCCTGCTCTTCTCTCCCTGGCTGAGGGTGTGTGTGGGGTGGGGGGTGGAGAGTTGAGGCTGATCTGTCATGCAGAAAGGGGGCTAATGTAGTCAGTGCTCTACCACGTCTGTCTCGCTTGGATAATGAGACTTTAATAACAGGTTGCCTGAAGAGGCCGTGTGTGTATGTGGGGCTTCAGAGAACAAACCGATCAACAAGACCAGGGGTTAGGGCGATGGCGATGAAAATTACTGCTTCTTTAGGCTGCCAGATTCCCTCCCCACGTTAGCTACCTATGTGCACATAGAAGGCTAAAATTAAGCAGGAGGATCAGAGCTCGACAGGCTGTTTCTCAAGTTCAGAAGACAATAGCTGGCATTGTCTCCAAAGGAGAGATGTCTCCCGCCTGCCACCCTGGCGCGGTGGATGGAGGAGGGTGCTTGGAATGGGGACAGATCTTGTGGTGGGAGGCGGGGAGGGGGCAGGATGTGTTTGTCAGACACCGGGGTAATCAGACGAGGCTTGAGGAGGGTCAAGGGTGTTGGGCAAATGTCTGAGGACATCTGAACTTCCTCTTGCCGTGGCCTTGCAAGGCCTTTCTCCTCTAAATCACCCCTTGGAAGAGCCAGGGCTGATGGCTCACTTCTGTCATCCTAGCTACTCAGGAGGCTGAGATCTGAGGATCGCAGTTTGAAGCCAGCCCCGGGCAGGAAAGTCCGTGAGACTCTTATCTCCTTTGCCACCAAAAAGCTGCAAGTGGGGAAATAGCTCAATTAGTGGAATGCCAGCCTTGAGCAAAAGAGCAAAGACACAGTACCCAGGTTCTGAGTTCAAGCCCTAGTAATGGAAGGTATGTGCACATGGGCATATGCGCACGCTCGCGTGCCCATGGGCACACACACACACACACACACACACACACACACACACACACACACAGAGCACACTGAGGTTAGAAACTGTGTCTTCACCCTGAGACTGTGCATAGAACCTGACCCCACAAAAGGTGCTCACCAGATCCAATGTCTGTTCCATGAGTGAATGGATGAGTACATCTCTGGTTCACATTTTGACTCCGTTTCTTGACCCTAGTGTTGATGGCTGCTGATATATCTGTTCAGGTTCTGATAGATTTCAGAAGCCAGGCCAACCTACGTTGGACCCTAAATTTAGAGTCAACAAATAACTTAGCCTCTCCACAACTCTTCTTTATTGGGAAAATGACAATCTCCACTTTACAGTGTCATTGAGGATTAAATAAATCATAGTAAGATGATCATGATACTTGCCAACTGGACAATACATGTTATTGATTTTATTACTTGGATTAGTTTATTATTATTTTCCTTAGGTACAACAGGCTTCAGCATCTGGATGAAGGCCTCTTGTACCTACAACCAACTCACAGGAAAGGCCTCTACAGGGAGCAATCACTCTCATTGGTAGCTTTCCATAAAGCTAGCCATCAGTAACACCTGTTACTTTTCTAAGGCCTTCACAGCCATTGATAATTTGGTTTCTTCCATCTCCCACGGCCCCCTGGGCAATCCAGTTTCCTGTTATGTTGTCTCTTTGAGGAATGAGTTTCAAATTTACTTCCACTCCAGAACTGGAGTTTAGTAGATAACAAGGCAGGAAGTCTGTAGTCAGTAAGGGGAACAAGATGGCGTCCTCAGGTTCATGCTGGAGAATGTCCAAAGGGCATCTTTCTGATATCAACTCTCTTGCCTTGAAACTGTGGGATTTCAACTCTCCTACAGTCTAAAACCATCTAGGCTTTTATGATTCATTTCATGAATGAAGATGAGGAGAAAATATAAGCATAGGACAGCAGAATAATGTCTGTTGTAATTGGTTTAATTATTCTAAGATAGCCTGGGAAAGGGGTGGGAGAAATCTATGTTTTATCATTTATTAGAGAGTGATACAAAAATAATGAGTTAACATCCAAACTCAGTTTTGTTTGGCCACGTGAAGGCCCTGTCCAGTTAACTAGCCTCTCTGGGCCTGAACTGAGCCCATCCTTCGCCGTGAGGCCTCCTTCCCTATCCAAACGGGCCTGATAAACACCTTGACGCCTGCTTTCAGTTGACAAGATAGAAAGCAGGGTTGGTAACTTCCCACATGTAATAGGATACGCTGAGCACCCGCAGCCCTCTGAGCTTTTCTGTGAGAGATGCCCAGGCCTCCGCGCTAGCCAGCATCCCGGAGGACATCTGTCCTCTGCGGGCCCGCAGGCTCCTTCCTGTCCACGATTCCTACAGCAAACACGGCCAGCACTCTCTGTGCACAGGGGATGACAGCAAGCCAATGTCCTCTATGCCACAGGGTTGCTGTGCCCTGGCTTCTTATTTAACAGCTCATTGTGATTATTTTTAATCACCATCTGGCCTTAGCTGACTGTCAGGGCCCCTGTATGGGCAGAGCCTTGAGTTCTACTTCCTTAGCATCCACCTCCTGTCCATCCCTGTTGCTGTCCTGTGTGAAGCGGCAGATCCTGTCCTGTCTCCCAGTGCAGCTAGCTCAGCTCCCTCCATCTTTTTTTTGTTTGTTTGTTTGTGGGTCATGGGTCTTGAACTCTGGGCCTGGGCGCTGTCCCTGAACTCTTCAGCTCAAGGCGAGCGCTCTACCACTTGAGCCACAGCGCCACTTCTGGTTTTCTGGTGGTTTATTGGAGATAAGAGCCTCATGGACTTTCCTGCCTAGACTGGCTTTGACTCTCAAGCCTCAGATCTCAGCCTCCTGAGTAGCTAGGATGGAAGGCGTGAGCTACTGCTGCCTGGCTCCTCCATCTTTCTTGTAGAACATTAGCAGGCATCCTGGCTTCCTGTGACTATTAGCTGAATACCTGGCTTTTCACCTGTCTGTGGATTCCATTCCCAGCGCCAGGCCTGGGCCAAGTGCAAGCCTCCAACTCACCCTTCCAGCCTGTCCTTCGCACAGCGGGCACCTGTGCCTGTCACCAGGAGCAGCTCAAGCATGCTGGTATTATTCCCATGCCTTACTGCCTGCTAAGGGCCTTCAACTCAATGTCAGAGCACCTTCAGCTTCCAGGAACAGCAATCCTAGGCCAGGGGTGTGTGCGTGCGTGTGTGTGTGTGTGTGTGTGTGTTCAGAACCAGTGGTCCTCCAGGATTGTGGGAAGGAGAGGCAGACAAGCAGTGTGGGGCTGAGTCAGCATCTCTGGGAGCATATGAATCCCTCCCTTATGGAGTGTGGAAAATTTCCATGAACTGTTGTGGAAAACAGAAGCTTCTAATTTGGCCTAGCACTGCTGAAGCTCCTTCTATTAAAATCATTCCTGGTGAGACAGGTCTTCACAGAGGTAATATATTTGATTAGAAAAGTGTCAACACAGCTATGCTATGAAGCTGACTCCACCCACCGCAGCCTATAAGGAAAGGTTAGCTGGGGTTATCTTGTGAGCAACAGAGCCCGTATTTAATCTCCCGTTGGAGGTAAGTGGGGAGGCCACACACACATTATATACACACACACATAGCTGTATTACATATGTATATATACATATATGCACACATATATTCATATATATGTATACTTACATTTGTAGAGGTGCATAAATATATGCGAATTTACATACATATATAAGTATCTTTGTAGAAATATGTATACATGTATATACATATACAAGTAGGTTCCAATACATACGACACATACATACATATGCATATACATGTATGTTCCCAATGAGAACAAATTTCCTAACAGTCTGAACTGAGAACTTTTCTTAAAGGCTTTCATAAAGAAGATGGGTAGTCATGTGGGATTTCTCTCCCTCCTTCATCCATGTGTTAGACTTCTTTGATTTTGTACTCTGAGCATACAATGGGTCAGACAAACCTTCTTTCCCTCTGGCCATCTGCAGCTTCTCCGGGAAGTGGCTCGGAGATAACGAGCCACCAGCAGGTGCGCTGTTTGTCTTGTCCAGACGCACCCAGCAGGGGCCTGGGCTCGTCCCTGCTCCTCCCCTTTGGGCCAGCTCCTGTCACAGAGTGCTGGTGACAAACCACCTCGGACAGACTCCTCGGCTCCAAAGTGGAAAGGGGCTCAGCGACTTGGATTGCTCAGAAACTAGGATCTGACTCAGGGGCTCATTCTTGTGGCACCTGGCTGCTTATTTAAAGGCCCGTGCTAAAATAACCAGCCCGCATGGTCTGACACCGGTTCACTTGCTTCTGCAATGTATGTGTCTTCCACGTCATCGGTGTCGTGAGGAGTTTGCATCAGATCCATTTTCTTTTCTTTATTTCTTCCTTTTTTTTCTGTGCTGTACTGGGTCTTGAACTCACCACTTCATGTTCTGCTTGGCATTTTCACTCAAGGTTAGTGCTCTACTATTTGAGCCACATCTCCACTTTCTGGCTTTCTTTGCTGGTTAATTGGAGATAAGCGTCTCATGGATATTTCTGCCCAGGCTGGCTTTGAACCTTGATCCTCACATCTCGGCCTCCTTGGTAGCCACCAGTGTCAGGCTCAGATGGATATATCTGATCCTGTGGTTCTATCGCTAACTGCATGAGAATCTCACAACAGTGTTGTTAATGTAGTTTTCTGGGCCTTATCCTGGAACTACCATAATTAGATGTTCAGAGGTGGAGTCCGGGAATCCTGAAATTCACTGCTCTCCCAAGTGATTCTGGTCTTGTTTGAGACCACTGTTCACATGGGATGAGTTTAACCCATTCATTTTCTTCTTGACCCTTCCATGCGGTCTGCTGGATGGAGGAAATGGGAACTGAATCGCCCTTGGGGATAAGGGCAGGATTGATGGAGGATTTGGTGCTGAAGCTGACAGAGATCGATTCTCCTTTGCTTTTCCTTTGTCTCTATGTGTGCCGTGCTTTTCTGCTACAGGCTGGAGCTCTCGCTTGGTGGGAATCCTGTGGGGCTGGCTTTTGTGAACTGGCCTGGAAATCCATGCCAGGGTGGGCAGGGCTTTTTTAAGAAAACTCCTTCTGGGCTCCTCAATCTGATTTCCTTGTAATAAGGCAGGAGTCGATTTGAGAGTTTGGTTTTCAAAATGGAGGTGAGGTGATTCCTACAATGTGTTCCAACCCAAATTTCTCTCCCATCGATGGAGTCCTTCCTTCCTTCCTTCCGTTCTTTCTTGCCCTCCCTCCCTCCCTCCCTCCCTTCCACCCCCCCTCTCTTTCTTTTTTTCTTTTTGTCAATCATGGGGCTTGAACTCAGGGCCTAGTTGCTATCCTTGAGCTTTTTTGCTCAAGGCTAGTGCTCTACCACTTTGAGTTACAGCTCCACTTCCAGTTTTCTGGTGTTAATTGGATATAGGAATCTTACAGATGCGATCCTCAGATCTCAGCCTCCTGAATAGCTAGGATTACAGAAGTGAGCCACCAGCGCCGGGCTAGGATGGAATCTTGAGTCCCTTAGAAATAGACCAGAGGAGCCCTGTCTCCCCCTTCCATAGACAGGGGGCATTGTGTGCTTGTGAGCGGGCGAGGAGGAGACTGGGGCGGGGGGGGGGGAGGGGGTGGCTGGCTGCACCTGAGAAGTGTGGATGACCCTTCACCATGAGCACTCAGCACAGCCTAGAGCCTCCTCCCCCAGGTACAAAGCTCATTTCTTCCCACTTGACTTAAAAAAAAAATTGTTATTAGAGAAGATCTCTTGGGGGTGGCACGCTTCAGGGAGCAGTCAAAAGGTAAAAGATGACATTTACAAAAATCCATTCTTTCCTCTTTCCGCTTCATTGCTCTATTGACTTCTCCTTGTTCAATCCAATTCCTGTTTACTGCTACACAGCCCAACTGGGCAACTGCCAAGGCCAAAAACACCTCACTCTTTCTCCAGTGTGCTTCCCCGTCCTGGCAGGCCCGGGCCCCCCGTGCTCGGACCCCTCATGTATAGAAGTTCTTCACAGGTGCCTAGCACGTGGGGGCCCAGGGGTTTCAGTCTGATCTTCCTAATGTGCTCAGCCCGAGCTGGCAGACAGTGAGCTAACATCGCTGCCTAGAGAGGGTCCTCTGAGACTAAATCAGTACCCAGGTAGTAGCCCAGCTTGTAGTTTTATCTCCCGCCATCCCTGCGATCATCTCTTACTGAAGGTTTATGATGAGCCGGGCATGATTGCATGCTATTTCCTCCAACTGGACCATAACAGACATTCTGTGAGATCAGCCCTCTCTGCCTACCTTCTGCTCTTACAACTGCAGAAGCCTAAGCCTGTGTTTAAGACCACACATGAAAAAGAGAGACAGGAAGCTTGCCCAAAGCCAGTATTGCCAGCGACACCTCTGCTTGCACCATTTCAAACGCCCTGAGCCTGGCACTTACTCTCTGGGGAAAGAGAGGCTGCTGCTACTTTGTACTGAAAGTCACAAACAGCCTCTGGGTACAGCAGCAATGGGGCATCCTGACTAGAGGCAGTGCGTTTCACGGTTCTGAGCTGGGCAGACATAGTTCTGAGACTACGGTATTGTCCTTTGGTGATGATTAATCCAGAGGCTGGGTGAGCAAGGGCCTGCTGTGAGGTAGACATTGCTCAGAGCCATTTCCCTCCCTCCCTCTTTCCCTCCCTCCCTTTCCTTCTTCTCTCCTCCTCTTCTCCTTCCATCCTTCTTTCTTCCTCTTCCTCTCCCTCCTTCCCTCCCTCCCTCCCTCCCTTATATAGGGGTTTGATCTCAGGACCTTATGCATGCTAGACTGTTGCTCTACCACTTAAGCCACACCTCCAGTGCTACTTTTGCTGGCTATTTAGAACACAGAGTCCAGTGAAACGCTTCTGCGCCCTGTGGCCTTGAACCAGGGATCCTACAATCTCCCAAGTAGCTAGGATTACAGGTGAGTGTCACCAGCACCTAACTTCCAGAACCATTTCTAATGGCTAGAAAATGTAAATGTCAGGCCACCCAGGGCTTTCTGGGGACAAATGCCAGGAAATCTTTGCCCTGTTGGTCCCAGCTGTGCTTGGTTCTCCTTTGAGGAGGATGGCAGGCGCCTGCTGAAGGCACGGAGACGTTCTGGAATTGGTGGGCCGGGGGAAGGACTAGGTCTGCAAACACCCTGTTCAGGCATAAATGACCATGTATCTGTGAAGGAATTTCCCAATGAGGTGGGAACTCTAGTATCCATTTAGCCCAGCCAGGAGCTGACAGCTGCTCTCTGTGTCCCGTGCAGACTCAGCTTCCATCGTATTGGAAATGGCTTCCCCAGGCCCACCTGGGAAACGTAGGCGAGTCCATGAATCTCACTGGCGAGAGCAGAGGAGGATGATCTGACAGATGAACTCTCCGTTTCACCCCTGGGATGGGATGTGCTGTGCAGTCTCTCTGGGGAGGTCTGCCAGGCCCAGGCTGTGTAATCTGACAGACGTGGCCGGGGCATGTACACTTTCCCCCATCTCACTTCTCCTGTGAGCCCCCTGGCAACTCCTTTTCCTTGCTTCCTTGCCTTTCCTTCCAGTCTTACTTCCCTTGTAGCAAATCTTCTGGCTCTAACAGAGTTATGGGAATGCAAATGTTCCCCAGGGTTCTGTTTCCTAGGCAACATAGTAGTAGTAATAATAATAATAATAATAATAATAATGATAGACAAAAAATAACAGTAAAAAGATACTGCTGCTACTACGCCCAACAATAATTCCTTCCTTTTATTAACATTTTACTGTGACTTATACCGGCTCACTGAATCTTCACAATATCCCCGTGAGCAAGCATTTTTGTTGAATCATTTTCAAGGTGAGGAAATAAAGGCTCAAAGGAACTAAAGAACACACCCACAACCACCTCCCATGCCAGTGGCAAAATGAGGATTTAACCCACACCCTTTGCTCTTCCAACTCCAGAGCCCGAACTCTAAGCCATCCTTGAAGAAAGTATACCTTTACTGTTGAGAAGTACCAAAGAAACCAGAGGCTATACAATAAGCTACCTCCAAGAGACTCCTCTAAACTCCCAGGAAGCCTGGAGAATCTGTGTGTGTGTGTGTGTGTGTGTGTGTGTGTAAGGAGGGCAGTGAGCCAAGCCCTGGGGGGTGGGGTACTCACGTTGTAAACGCTGGGTTGTACTTTGCACCTCGATAGTAAGAGTACAGGTTGAACATCCCAATCATGAAGGCCACGAACACCATAATGAAGATGACCATGAACTTGAAGATGTCTTTCACAGTTCTCCCCAGGGAGATCTGCAGAGGGCCAAAGCTCTCATTGGCTGGCAGGATGTAGGCGATGCGCGAGAAGCTCAGGACCACAGCGATGGCGTACAGCCCTTCTGATATGATCTGAGGGTCTGAAGGCCACCACTTGTCCCTGGCTGAAAGAAAACAAGCTGGGTTACTCACTTGGGGTCAGAGCATGTTCTAGAAGAAGCAGTGAAGGCATCTTTTGTTAAGGTCTTTTTCTTAGGATAATCCCAATACCCAGACACAGCTCTTGGGATGGTCTAACTCTTCTCTCTGGAACATCTTTCCCTCCTTGAAAGGTCTTTCTAGCTCACAATCTCCTTTAAGACTCTGCTCAGGAATCTCCTCTTCCGGGAAGTCTTCCATGACTCCCACGGGCTGGGCAGGATCTGTGTTCCCTGAGACACATCTGTCATGGCTAACATCATTCCAATCTGGCACCCAGCAGGTGCCGATCAATGCTGGTAACACGACTCTGAAACCACCAGTCAGAACAAATGAACTCCTAGCGGGGTAGGAATCACTGAGAAAACTCTATTAGGTTTTGCTCCCCGGGAAGCGAGCGATGGGAAATTTTGCTCTTCTCCAATTGAGCCAAGGCCGCACAAGCGGTGAACAGTCAGGCAGGTTTGTCAGGACAGCTCTGTTCCGGGATACAAGGGTCTGATCCCAAGCTGGGCTAACTCAGCTTCTGGTGACCAGTGACTGACTGCCAAGGTCATTCCTACAGCCATCAGAACATTGTTCCCCTTGCTGTCCAAGCAGGGCATGAGGCTGTGCTATGTGCCAGGACATAGAGTCTTCAATGAGGGCAGTACCTCCTTTCTGGGAAAAGTGTGTGTTGGGGGGCTGTCTGTGGTTAGTCTTGGGGGGGTGGGAGGAGGGATGCCTGATGTCCTGCCATGCTCCCTGTTTCATGAAAATTACCCTGCTGGAGAAAAAAAAAAAGCCAAGAGTGTCCCTGTTGAGAAATGCTAAGTAAAACTTAAATTGAGAAACACTGAGGAACCTAAATTAGCCCTTACCCTTACATTAGCTGTAATTTTCACAACAGCCCTGTAGAGTAGATATTATTATTGCCATTTTAAGGATTGGATTTGGGGTATGGGGTCCTTTTCAGAGCTCAGTAAGTGCAAACAGAAAAAGTTATTATATAGCAATTCTTGGCACCTCCAAAGGAGATGGGGGGAGGAGGGAATTTATTTGTTACCTGCAAAGCTGGACTTTGTTTAATAATTATAGTAAAGACCAGCAAGAAACCCTTTAGTAAGAGAAGCCAGACCACAGAATTTCAGGTGGGGCATTCGAAATTACATTTGGAACTGTAACAACACTGTGGATTTTATGTTCTCATCAAGGCCATAGCTCAGAAGCTCTGGAAAGACAAGTAAGGAGGACAAATTATGTCTTTTCTAATAGATCTGTCACCCTGGATGGGTAAATAATGCATTTGAATAACACATTTGCCACCTTTCATCGATCATCTCCAACCTCAGCTGTAATACTGAAAAGCTACTTCCATAATCTGCTCTTGATAGATGAGCTGTTTGTCCCATCCCGGTGACCAAGTGAGGACTTTAAGTGGGAAATACTTCTTGGGCTGCCTCATAAGAGCACTGGAAGTGATGGAGACAAAAGCAACTTCATCTTGGAGCTGTGTTCACGAGAAACATCCTCTTTTCTCCAGCAGAAAAACTGCACCTCTTGCCTAGTGGTTGTTATAGTTAGGAGGAACCAACGTTTGTCCACAAGAGGGCACTCGCCCTCCACAACAGGACCACGTAGGAGGGGGAAGAAAAAAAAAAATCGAACTCTGAAAGATTTCCAAGGGCAAAGGGTGAACCACAAAAGCAAGGACAATATGCTATACTTTGAGCAGAGAGAGACTTAACACAATTCATAAAGGAATCAAAGTCACAGGGGGACAATTTTGACATTAAGAGCAGGGCTGTTCCTCTTTGCTTGCGGTAGCCTGGGTAGCACAGGTGTGGGGGTGAGGTGGGGCCAGGAGCTCAATTTGCTTGAAGAAAAGTCTGATATTGCTAAACCAACTCCTGGTAAGGGAGAAGGGGGAGTAGCTGGCTTGTCAGACTGCCTGTCTCTCCATTTCTCAAGGCACAGGGGTTGCCCGAATTTACAGAGAACACGATCGATACTGAACTTTTTGCATTTCATACTCAATTGTCTACAGATATTGCTTTACTTGACCAAAAGATTCTGAAGTTACAAGATCCATCTGGTTTCATCTGACAGGGACATTTGACATCCAAACCCTTTAGGTCATAGTAATTGCTGTTAATGAATACATACTATGCACCCAACTCCTTTTTTTTTTTTTTGTGAGTCTTTGGGCTTGAACTCAGGGCTCTGGCACTGTCCTTGAGCTCTTCAGCTCAAGGCAAGCACTCTACCACTTGAACCACAGCGCCACTTCCGGTTTTCTAGTGGTTTATTGGAGATAAGAGTCTCATGGACTTTCCTGCCCAGGCTGGCTTTGAACCACGATCCTCAGATCTCAGCTTGAGTAGCTAGGATTACAGGCATGAGCCATCAACACCCTGCTACTTCTTTTTTCCTTTGCTCTCTCATATTTATTTTTTAACAGCAAGAAGAACTGCAGTACTGATAATAATTATTATAATTTAATCATCACTTAATATTTTCAGGGTAGAAAACAAAACACTTTTACTCGTTAGTTTAAACAAACCTTTTTAGCATATTATCCCTGTGTTACACAGGAGAAAATGGTGCTTCCAAAAGGCTAAGCAAACAAGGTATTAGCTACCAGATTAGGATTTGAATCCGGGTCTTTTTCTAAGATCTGAGAACTTAACCACCAAGCTATTTAGCATGGTTTTCAGTTCAGTTCAGGCTAGGGTGCTCTGCTACAGAAAGCAATTTTGTATTTCTGATAATACTGGAATTCCCTGCCATGAAAAACCAGATTCTGCAGCTATAAAATAGAAACAGAAACGACCAATTTTGCAGGCTATTGAGAGAATCGGAATTTATGTGTATAAGATGGCTGCGCTGTTGCTGGAACTGTGTAAGTTCTCAGTAACAGGCGGCTATAACTTTTTTTTTAAAACTATTCCCCAAACCTCAATTTTACTACCTGAAATGGTAGTCTTTGTGATCTGAACGACTGAAGGATTCTCTCTTAAGAACCTATCTCCCCACAAGAAGAGAATTCAGGATCATAAAAGCAGGCCTAATGTTTGTACAAAACAAGAGGGGGGATCCGAAACTCCTAAAGGAAGAAAAGCATTTCTTTTGGTGTTGATATTCCTTTAGTAAGGAAAGAGCTCTTTAAAAAAAAAAAAAGCAAAAGAAAACCCTATGGAAATGCAGAATCTTTCTAAAACAAAACCCTGGTAAAGCTCCTCCGTTGCTAACACAGGAAGGTTTGTGTGTCAGTACAGGGACTTGAACTCGCGGCTCTGAACGGTCCCTAAGCTTGTCACTCAAGGACAGCACTCTGATGTTTGAGCCACAGCGCCCACCTTGGCTTCTCGGTGGTTAACTGGAGATCACTGCACTTCCTTGCCAGGGTTGGGCTTCGAACCTCCATCTTCTGCTCCAGCCAGGTGGATGCAGGCCCTGAGCCCAGCCAGGCCAGACTCCCAGAGATCCCCGGGGCACCACGCGGCGTGGCACTCACCAATTGGTGAAGTAAGTCACTTCCGGCGGAAGTGCCTGAGCTGCGGCTCAGCCTAGGCAAGGCACAGCACGGCGCTCCCAGCCCCAAGTAGAGCACTTCCGGCGGAAGTGCCAAGCTGTGTGACTTCGGCACAGGCAAGGCACGCTCTGCGCCCGACTCAACCATGGGTGAAGCAGGCCGCCACTTCCGGCGGAAGCGAGGTAAGCGAAACGGTGCCTCCGCCCAGGCCTGGCGCATGCGCGGGAGCACATTGGACTCACCGTAGGTGAAGTAGGCCACTTCCGGCGGAAGCGAGGCGTTGCGCAGCGTGGCGTGCGGCACGTGCCGGTCCACGTACAGCTGGGCCTCGCTGGCTTTGAGGAAGGCCATGAAGCGCGCCGTGAAGGACGCCACGAAGACGGACAGCATGCCGAAGTCCAGAAGGTTCCACAGGTGCAGCGCGTACTCCCGCGGGCCCTCCGCCCAGATCTCCTTGCACTCAGACCAGATCATTCCTGCGGGACGGAAGGGGGGGGGGAAGGGAGGGGAGGGGGGAGGGGGTGAGGGGGGAGGGGAGGGGGGGAGGGGAGGGGGGGAGGGGAGGGGGGAGGGGAACAGGCCTGGTGTTCAGTCACCCTGGCCGGATAGGTTTTGCTTTTCGTGGGGATGGGTTGGGGGGGGACTTGAACTCAGGGCCTGGGCGCTGCCCCTGAGCTTTCTTGCAGCAGGCTGGTGCTCTACCACTGGAGCCACAGCTCCACTTAACGGTTTTTTGTGATTGACTGGAGGGACTTCCTTGCCTGGGCTGGCTTTGAACCATGATCCTTAGATCTCAGCCTCCTGATTAGGATTACAGGTGGGAGCCACCCAGTCTCCAGCCCCCCCCCCCCCCCCCCCGTGGCAGCATTTTTTGACCACTTGAGGTCAAAATGGCACAGAGATTGAGACCCAGGAATACCTCACACTCCCCCCTTCCCACCCCACTTTCCCTCTCTTTCCCCCTGATTTTCACCCTCTGGAAGTGAGGAGACAGCCGTCATCCTTTGGTTGATTTTTTTTTTTTTTTTTGGGAAAACATGGTTTCTGGCATTTTCAGTTTTGGAACTGAGAAGTCTCAAGGAACCATTCAGGTTATAAATTAAATATACTTCATGTAACAGAGGTCCCAGGAATTTCTGGAGAAAGCTCCTCTAATTTTCCTATTTTCTTCCCCTCCATTCCCCCCCCCCCCCCCCCCCCCAGTGAGCTTTAGTTTTGCGGTTACTAGATAGATGTTCTTTTGTTTCTTGATGGTACTGGGACTTGAATTTAGGATCTTGGGCTCTCATTTGGGCATGCTTGCTCACAGCTGGTGTTCTGTTACTCGAGCATGCCTTTGGCCTGAGGTTTTTTGGTTTTTGGTTTTTGCTGGTTCATTGGAGATGGGAGTCTCAGGGACTTTACTGCCTTCGCTGCCTTCGAATTGTGATCTTCCAGGTCTCAGCCTCCTGAGTAGCTGCAATTACCAGCATGAATATCAGTGCCCAGCTAGATTTATTTTTTTTTTGTCTTTCTTAAAATAATGTCCTGGGTTTTAAAGGCATGTCCTCATTGTTAAGTATTAACGTGGAAGTATATAAACAAAATGATACTAGTGTCTCCACCTCTCTTCCAAGCGTGGGCTAATATTTTGGTGCCTATTCTACTAGAACTGAGATGCTTACACTGAAGCCATCTTGCTTTTGCCCTTCACAGGTGAATATATAACTATTATGTTATGTTCTCCCACCCTTCCCCACACAACCCAAGAGCTTCAAAGCTTTTGCTTTGTAGAGAGTAAAGTCACTGAAAGTTCTGCAAGTGCTAGGAATACCACACCCCTGAACCTAGCCTTCCTGCCCCTCCTACTTTCATTTTTCTCAGGACTCCACTGCACAAGACTCCCCTTTGCACCCCTAACTTCTTCAGCTGTCGTGAGGGGACCTCATCTTATGGCTCTCAGATTCATCCTGCCCTTTTCATTTTCTTATCTCATGAAGTATGAGTCATATCCCATTCACTTCCCTCTTCAGAGATCTGCAATATATTCCTTATATAGCCACAAGAAAAGGCCCAGACTCTAGAGCTAGACCTTGAAATCTTGTGATCTTCTCTATACCTTGTATACTTCGTGTAGAAGTAGGCCCAATTTGTCTCCAGTAGGCCCCCAGACAGTTCCAGTTGCCATCTATTTGCTTCATTTCTTATTTCCTTTTCCCTAAGCCACAAGCCCAAACACACTAACGTATGCACATGTTACAATACAGTAGTTTATGAGGATCCCCTTGCTGGAAAAGGCTTGGAGTCAGTGATGAAACTGAGAGCAGGCAGGCAAGGATGGGGTCATTGCTATATAGCCAGAGTTTGGCCAACTTGGGCACAGGCTCACCTCTGGGCACCTGAGAGTGATGAGCTGGTTTCTTGTTTTCTCTCTTCTGGGACTCTTCCCAGGAACGGTTTTGATCAGCATTTCCCCTTTCTGTTGAAAATGGCCCATCAAATAAAAGGAATGGAAATGTCTTTCCAAGGCCAAAGCAATTTGAGAGCAGTTATTTAAAGAAGAGTCATGGCTTTGTTTGCAGAGGATCAAATTGGAGTTTCCATGATGGGAAATAGGCAAAGCCACTGTGGATATATTCACAAGACTTCCCCCCATCTTATGCTTTTTTTATTTCCCCTAACAAAACTACTTCTCAACTGTACCCTACCAAAATTTGTGTGATAATACGGCAAACTCATAATTTTCTTAACACCGAAATATACTTTCATCTGTTCCTATGCAAATAGATGTTTTGGAGGTGTTATTAGAGAAACCATTACAGGCTAGAAAAAAATGTTTGTTGCTGTCCCTTTCTCTTAGATCAAAACTCTAATGTCTTAGTGGAATTGCTTGAAGCTAGGCTTTGGGTGGACCACTGGCTTTCACTTAGGATCATGAGCTTTTATTCCCCAAACCCTAGGTTCAAGTTCTAGCTTGGCCACTTGCTGGCCGTGTGACTTTGGGTCAGTCCCTAGATTTGATGTGGAGCTCAGAGTTTATACATGTAGAATGAAGCATTGCGGTTTTGGAATAACTTCAAGCACTGAAAACTCTGTGATCTGTAATGCAAATTATTTACAAAAAAACTGTCTTTTCTGATGGGTAGAGTAGCACCTCATTGGGCATTGCAAATCACTTCCTCCATGCTCAAATGTCTGCTGATTTAAATATTAACTCACCCAACCTAATTTAAATTATTTCAAGGCCACAAGTAAAAGTAACATGGGCCCAGGAGGTTGAGCTGTAGAAGTGCTTAATGAAAAAAGAAATGTGTGAAATTAAGTACTTTAGTGACTAAAATTAGGCTGCATGCTTCCAAGGTGCCAAGGGTAGTTTAGGATTTTATATTGGAGCTGAGCCCCAGGTTTTAATTTTTTTTTTGCTTCTACCCTGTCAATCAAATAAGTGTTTAAAGCCCAAGGGCTAAAGGGGTAAGGAAGCCTAGAGCTCAGAGAACAAGGTCACTGGTAATTAACAAGGTGCCTGGCTGGCAGAGGTCAGGCTAGGATGTGCCAACAAGCCTCCAGGGAAAGGAGTAGCTTGATGTGGGAAGCTTCTGAGTAATGGCTTGCCTGCTGTGGAGATGGAGCCCGACAGCTGAAAAGGCCTCCGTTCTCATCTGGGCCACCATGGGGTTCAGGAGGGCTCTCCCATCAAAGTCCTCTGCTACTGAAGTACCATACTGGCCAGTGGGGCTTCCCATAGTCTGTCCAGGCCCTCATGTCTGCCTCTTTCTCCTCAGGCCAGCTTCTCAAGACTGGTCCCAGCATAAGGGAGTTCAGTAAACCCACAGGAGGGAAAAATACGCCCGGAGCTTTTGAACCACAAGCCTCAAGATCCAAATCCTATCTCAGTGGCAGGTCCTGTGCGGAAATCTGGACCTCAGATACTTTCAGAGTTTGTTTGCTTTCCAAGCAGAAAGATGATGTTATAGGTACAGGTATTTCTTAAGAAAGCTCCTCTTGTTCTTCTTCCTTCCTAATTATAGTGGCTTACAGTTACTGGGTACTTTGTAGGTGCCAGGCTCTGTGCTAAATGCTTGACATACACCGAATCTTAACAGTCTGATAAATAGCGACTGTAATTATCTCCAGCTTAAAGATGAAGGAACTCATGTGTGCAGCAACAAGTCAGTGGTCCAAAGCCACAAAGGCAGTCCAGTCCCCTCTCTGTCCCCTGGGCTAATACTCCATGTCATCCACCAGGTGCAAACATATGCGCACAGGTCAGGAACTTAGTTGGCCACTGAACAGACATGGTTGGCTTTTACCTCTGGGCTAGGTAGCATTCCAGGGTTACAATAGCCAAGATTATGATATCCTTTTCCAGTCTAGTACTGGAGAAAGGTGTGTCCACAACTAACTGTGCTACCTGGTGACAGATGCTATAATTAAACATGTCCAGAGGGCTGTTTGTGGGGGACAGAGAGAAGGGAGTCAGTATGAAGACATGCCTGTGAGTGTAGCACCGGGCAGCCATGTATGTGACGACTCAGTGAAAGGAATGAGTTCATGGAGGAGGTGACCCTTGGTTGAGCAACCAGCAGGTGGGTGAAAGGGAGACACTTGTCATAGAAGTGAGGGAATTTTAAGGAGCTCAGTAGAGTCCAGGGTCAGGAAAGGCGTGTGAAAGATGCTAGTGAAAGGCCATCAGACCCTGGAAAACTCCTTTAGGTGGTGTTAAAGAGACTGGGGCTCACTTTGAATACTTAGCCTCTAAATGCAGTGAGCGGGCAGTGAGGAAATGTTTGCAAACTGTCTGGGGGTCCTTTGGAAACCTTACTACAAAAGAATGTAGTAAGAACCCAGCCTATGTGATTTTACAGTAATAACTCTTGGCCAGATTGGAACTCACACTCAGCACTGTCCTCAAGAGTTTATAACCCTGGGTGCACTGGGGCCAGGGAGCAGCTGAACTCTCATATTGTACAGGTGTTATGAGAGGTACACTGAGAGGCCAGACCACCAAAGACCAAAGGACACAGCTCCAGGCTGTCCCTCTCTCCAGCCTTTAGGTGGATTTTGCTACTGGCATTTACATCTCACGCCATCAACTGAGTTTTCAATACTTCTGCATCTGTATATGAAAATCTTGCCCAGTTTTTTCTGAGGCCTGGACAGTCTTTCACCAAAGGTTTCTATTCCTAGATGAGGCTTCCTGACCTGAGAGCCTCTGAGGGCTTTCTGGGAGCCACTAATGTCCTTGCACTGTCCGCTGATGAAGGCCTGCGGAGATGCACTGTCCAGTGGGGAAGACGCTGAGCCCCTCAGCTGCCCCAGCGCTGCAGCTTTAATGTAGGCGGCAAAGATGGACACCTGATGTTGGAAATTGTCCAGGCTGGAAGGGGTGATGGTGTCTGGGTTCACTTAGCATGCTCCTGAACGACACAGCTGATGGCTCTGCACAGCGCATGCACCCAGCAGTAGACAAGTCCCTCCTCCCTCTGCATGTGTCTCCTCCTTCGGCTTCCTTGAAGTTGTGTCCTCCTGGACCCCCTGGCTCTTCAGCTCCCTCTTGTCAGTCTCTCTGAGCTTCAAACTCCTCTGCTCATGCTTTTAATGCTGTGGGCTGACAATCTAGAGTTTTCTAAAAATTCTGTTCATAACTGGGTAAAGCATATGGAGGGAAGGAAGAATAATACATTTGTAATAATTGGGTCGGACCTAGAGAGAACTGTAGCTGAGGAAAATCCAACAAGCCCAATGCGAGGAGGAGGGTGGGTAAGAGAATTGCCTCACCCAGTGGCCACTAGAAGAGGCCATTGGGAACACTGGATGGCAGAAAACACTAGAGTTTGCTACAGATTTGTATGACTTTAGACATGTTGATGTTATTGAAGACAGCAGAGGGAGGGTTTATGGCCTTGTCAGAGGCGTCAACTGTTACTAGGCCAGAGGAGTAAAGCTGGGTGCCAGTGGCTTACGTCTACAGCCCCACCTACTCAGTAAGCTGAGATCTGGAGGATCATGATTTGAGGCTAGCCCAAGCAGAAAAATTTGCTCGACTCCAAATAAGCAGCAAGAGGCAGGGCTGGAGGCCTGGTGTAAGAGGTAGAAGACCACCCTAAACAAGTAGGAGGCCCCGAGTTTAAACTCCAGGACCACCAAAGAGGAAGAGGAGAGGGAGAGCAAGAGGAGAATAGGAAACAGTGGTGGCGGGTGACACCTTGTAGTTTTAAATAGATTGGTTTAAAAATGTCTCACGTTCACAAGATGTTTGAAGGGTTGGATATTTGTTAGGCCATCTGCCTAGCATTCAAGCCCTGGGTTTGCCTCTTAGCTAATACAGACACACACACACACACATACACACTCACACACAGACGCCCTGAGGATGTAAGGGAGACTACTATGCTACGCCTGCAGGAAGAACTGTCTTAACTGTGGGCACAGCCTAGGCAGGTTCTGAGTTAGAAACAATGAGGCAAGGAGGTCCTTGGGGGGAGGGGTCCTTGAAACACAGCAAGTGGTGGGAGAGGGCTGGAGCTCTGGGGATCACAGGTGCCGAGAGTGCTGTAATGATGCAGTCTGTTGTAAAGACACTGGCCACCGCTGAGGGACATGGGAAGCTCTGAAGGAGTCCTGAGGCAAAGAAGGACAAGACCTGGCCGCATTTACAGTGGGCCACTGAGCACCTGTGCTGAGAACGGGCTGAGTGGCCAGAGGGGAAGGTCAGAAGTATGGAATCCTGGACAGAGCCATCCACCTGTTTCCCAAACCTCCATCTCAGAAAGGAGCAGGCCAGACTTCAGTGAGCGTCCTCAGGTTCTCCGTAGCTCTGTGGAATGGCGATGGCCTGCGGCTTTTTATAACAACAAATCTGTGTGAAGTACTCCAGTTACGAGTCCGATCTTGTCATGGGAGAAAAGACTTTTGCAGCTGTCTGTGAAGTTGGTTCAGGGCCTATTTTGACAGTGTCCGAGCATAGGATTCCAAGACTCCCTCAGCAGAGCCTGCCCCTCTGAGCAGAGTGGGTTTGATGCTAGATCTCCAGCACAAAGAACCTTCTGGATGCACAAATCTGCTTTTTAAAGACCATTGTTACTATTAAAGAGTTTTATAAGGTATTTAGGGCAAGCAAAACCAGTTTTATTTATAGCCCTTCCCTAGTACCTGGCAGAGTGCCTGGTATATTTATTGTGGAAAAAAATGGATGAAATGCAAAAATATCAGCAAAGAACTTGTTCTGAATATAGCTATCATTGCATGAACCACTCCCTGCTCCATGCTTTAAGTGTCACCTGTCCAGGCTCCTGGTATGTCTAGGTCCCCTCCTTGGATACCGGATCTGGTTACCTACTGAGACCACTGCTTCCAGAGATGGTGGTCAGGTCTCAGGCCCCGCATCTCTTGCTGTCAGCAGTATTTGATGTGAGTAATTGCTCTCTGCTCCTGGATATATCGTTGCTTTGATCGACTTCGGGTCACCACTCTTGTAGTTTTCCTTTTACTTCATCTCCTTTGATGGATACTTATGTTGCCATTCCTAAACATTTATGTGCTCTGTGGCTTGATCCTTAGTTCATCTGTCCACATTCAAAGTCAAGGTGATCTCATATATAAGATGATGCTTCCAGCCCTAATTTTTCATCTGAACTTTAGACATTTATATCCGTTTGCTACTTGACATTTCCTCTTTCATATCTAAAACATATTACAAATGAAAGTCTGGCTCCCTTTCTTTCCCTTCCCTTTCTCCCCTCCCTCCCTTCTCTCTTTTTCCCCTTCCCTCTCTCTCTTTCTCCCCATCCATCCCCACCCTCTCATTTTCTGCTGGTATTGTGTTTTGAACTCAGGGTCTTGTGTTCGCTTGGTTTGCTTTGCCTTGCTTGCTTAGCTGGTGCTGTACCACTTGAGCCATAATTCTTGGAAGTGGAGTCTTGTAGATTTTTTTCTGCCTGTTTTGTTCTTAAACTGCTAGGATTACAGCTGTGAGACACTGGTACCCAGATTATTATACAATTTCTTGTATTAAAACATTTGGCTTTGTCCTTGGCTGCTTCCTTTCTCCAGCATCCTATATTTAATCCAATAGTAAATATTACTGATTTTACCTCTGAAATGTAGTTACCATCTGCTGCCTTCTCACACCATTTTCTGTCTGAATTATGGCAGTGGCTTCCTGTTTTATTGCCTCTGCTCTTGTATCACAACCATCTGTTATT
Organism: Dipodomys merriami; assembly: GCF_024711535.1. NCBI lineage: Eukaryota > Metazoa > Chordata > Mammalia > Rodentia > Heteromyidae > Dipodomys > Dipodomys merriami. Next base: position 683,528 of record NW_027205982.1, read on the forward strand.
TTTTCCCCCATTCATGGGGTTTGAACTCAGAGCCTGGGCACTGTTTGTGAGCTTCTTTTGCTCAAGGCTAGTGCTTGAGCCAGAACGTTACTTCTGGCTTTTTCTGTTTATGTGGTACTGAGGAATTGAACCTAAGGCTTCGTGCATGTTAGGCATGCACTCTGCCACTAAGCCACATTCCCAGCCCACCATCCATCCTTAATGTAGTAGTCAGCTACCCTTTAAAAACTAAAGCCTTGTGATGTCCCTTCTGTGCTCAGTACTGCAGAGGCTCTGCTCCCATCTGCCTTCATCTCTGCTGCTTTCCTCTGGGTTTTATCTATTCCAGACACACTAGTCTTAACACTTCCAGCATGGTGGAGATTCCAGGCTTTAACACATTATGTTCCTAGGGTGTTTCTCACTTTGTCAGAATATCAAGATAAGAGTGCATGCTTTTACCTGCTCAGCTATTCTGATAAGGTGAAATGTGAAGACCTGAAGGAAGAGAGGAAAGCAAGTCATGCAGATGTTTATTCTGCTTTTCTTTCAATCAAAACAGTTTGGTTACTGACTAGATGTATGAAGATGTTGCAGAGTCATTATTTACCTTTTAGTCAAGATAATGGCTTTTTGATTCTCTTTTAGAACAAGTGGCCTGGATTTTTGTTACCAGCCATGAAGGTGTAACAAACAGAAGAAAGGAGATAACGAATGTTTTTCAGACAATGGAATTGGAGAACAGAATTATGATCTCTGAGTGAGGTAGGTCAGTGATAACACTTGTTTTTTCTTTGCATCAGCTGTGTTTGAGAGGGGTTTTGGAAGCAAGCAGGCAGCATCATTGAGTTGAAGAGGCAGATATTGTAGTTCAAGTGATTTGATATTAGGCGGCAGAACTCCAGAGAGAGAAAAGCAAAGGGTACTATGTAAACTCAAGTGATTGATCAAACCAACAAAGAGAGAAAAAAAAGAAATAAAAGACTCTAGGAGGTTAAATAAGGGTCTGTCTGGAATGTTTGCTGAAAACAAAAACTAGAATATGTAGAATGCATTTTCACCAACAACAGCCGGGGTGGGGGAGAGCTGTATGCAGAACAGTCACCAGCGCTCACTCAGGATGAGGAGTGAGTGGAGGTCTGACCATCCAGAGTTGAGAGTCCTTGATGAGCATCCAGGACGTTCAGTAGAGGCCTCAGACATGAGTTTCAGAAATGAGTTAATTGGAGATAAGAATCTCATGGACTCTCCTGTTCATGTTAGCTTTGAACTGCAATCCTCAGATCTCAGCCTCTTGAGCAGCTTGGATTACAGGCGTGAGCCATTGGCATCTAGCTAATGGTTTATTTCTTTCCACTTTCATAGGCTATAATATCATTGACTTAACACAGGCTGAGTATAGTTACATTCCTTTCAAACCTTTGTACTTTGGTTGATTCAAGGCATAGACACTTTGACCACATATACTGTTTGACTCAATGTTTTTGCATGCAAACACATTGAAAATTATAGCAATATTGGATTTTTGTCAAGAAAGTAAAATTGAGGACGAATGTCATTAAGCCAACTCACTTAACTGGTCAAGTCTTGATATTGCACAGTTAAACTTTTTTCAATCTTTTGAAAACTCATTTTACTCAAGATATTTCTACCAGAAATGAACTTTTATGATGTAAAGCTTATAACTTATTAAGGCTTTGCTTATATACCATTGCACTGGCACTTACTATAGCTTATTATAGCTTTGACAAGTTCTCACTTTTTCCTACTGAGACATATTTTTTAGCCAATCAGTTTTGAAGTTTTTGGTGTTAGAAAAAAAATCTGTAACATTTTTCTCTGTTCAGCTGTAGTCATTTTAGGCATTATTTTGTTTTGTTTATTCCCACTAGTAACAGTTTTTATGAATTGTATAAAAGATAGCCCTTCTTAGCTAATCAATGGGGAAATTGGGGACAATTTTCCTTGGCAGATCTTGGCAGCAAAAAATATTACCACAAATAAATTTTACAGTCAGCATATTTATTCATTTACACAGTTAATGAAGAAATGGTCCTCCTTAAATTTTAGACATATTTATTATCAAAATTCTACAATATATCTATATCAAAATAAATCTTTTAAGTCATGTAGTTTTATACCACTTTTTTTTAAAAGCAGAATTTGGTTTATTGAGCCCTCTAGGAAACTGGATTTAAGTTATCGAAATATATGTTTCCAAGCAAAATCACTTTCTGGTCACTTTCGGCATATGGATAATCAAAAATACTGAACACATTTTCCCTGAACACTTCCTTTCAAAATTGAGATTTTTGTTACAAATCTGTGCACCTTACACATCAACACATGAAGAGGTTGATTTTGGCTTATAGCTATTTCCTTTCCATTTGGCCTATGCAGAGAGCACTCACAAGGGGAGGGAGAGTGGAGACCTTTAATCACGTCCTATTATCATTAGAGGAGGAGAGTAAAGGCTGGAGCCCTTTGCTTACCTAAGACCCACTTCATGATGAGCATTTCTGTCCAGGAGAACTGTGTGGTTTTCACTCTGAAGATCTGCTTTGGGTAGTCTGTGAAGGTTTCATTGGGCAGGGTTTTAACACCTTCAAATCGGTCAGATGCGTTCACCACTAACAATCCCAAGAAGATAGTAAAGGAAACCGCATGGGCCACAAACTTCATGAAAGGACTCCTCAGGGTTCTTCCTAGCTGGAAATAAAATTTGTATAAGACCTGTTAAACCGGCAACCCTAGCAGGGTACAGATCTCTCTATAATCTAACATCAAAGTTTGATTAGAGAAATGGCTGAATGAACCTATGCATTTTTTTCTTACATTTACATGTAAGATTCTATCTGACTAAATCCTTTTGCTACCTGCTCCATTATCTTCCCTATTTAGACATCTTAGGGAGAGACACTGAAAGTAAGGAATAGAACGCACAGACATAATCATCTAACATCCTATTATATAGATACCCCTAAAAATGTAGATAGGATTTTAAGTCCTTGAAATCTAGGACAAAATAATCTCTCTGAGTAGAATTTACAACAAAAAGGTATACTTCAGATGTGCTTCATTGCTGTTGAAAGCCATTTACTTAGGCTTTCTGCATAGCTTATTTCTTTTCAACTTTTCTAATATCTTGATAAATTTACTTAAAGCTGTACATTTCCTGCCAGATAGCTGCTTAGCTGTGTTCACATAAAGTTCGACATGAAGTTTGATACTCAGTTACCCATATTTTATAGTTTCTTTTTTGGTTTCATTTTCAATTCTTTTTTTTTCTTTCTAGACAGATAGGCCTTTTTTATGCTTTGAATAATTCTAGGCTGAGGCAAGAGGATCCCAGGAATGCTAGGGCAGCCTGGGTCCTATAGATGTGGGTTTGAGAGCTCTCTGGTCTGCGCAGCGAGACCCTATCACAAGGGGAGGATTTTTATTACAGTAGAATGTTTATAGGAAACAAGATTCATGGTACTACTCTAACATTTTTTTGAAGTTTTCCTTATGGCCTAATGTTAATTTGCATAGCTTCCCCCAAAGCCTGAAATGGTTCTCTCAGAGAGCAAGAGCTGCTCACATCTCCTGAATCTTCTGGGATCCACCCAGAGGACACTGAGATCTTGGAGGACTGAGTGATGGGTTGCACGCGGAGGCCCTGCTGAAACAGCTCTTAAAACACTTGGGTCTCTTCCAAATCACTGTCATCACCCTCACCTAAGCACCATACCTCAGCCCTCACCCAGGTAAACTAAGACAAGAACAAATGTTTTCCGAAGCTCAGTTCCTTCTCTTGGGCAGATACTCAATTATAACCGGTGGCTTGATTTATTGAGTTTGCATTCTGCCTCATTCAGGAGTCCTACAGTGAAATGTCACCGGGGGAATAGAGTATTGGTGCAACAGAGTATCAATTACAAGGACTTCTCTAGGTAAAATCTCCCTGATTATGACTGTGCTCAACATAACATTTGTAAGTCAGATGATTTGATAATGTTCCTTTAATGTACTTCAGTATGATAATCATCAACTTTAATTCTAATTATTAGTATAACATGATTTATTATGAATCTTCAGCCATAGGGGTACATCATTTGAAAATTTTTTGAAGATGTTGGCTTTTAATCTTTTTTAAAAATTTAAATGACTTATTTTGGCAGGATTGAGGTTTTAAACTCAGGGCTTTATACTAGTTAGGCTGTATGCTCTACCACTTGAGCCATGCCACCAGCTCTTTTTGCCTCAGATATGTTCTGATTTTATCTGGGATTTTGTCTGGGATTACATGTGTGTGCCACCATGCCTAGGTTTTTTGGTAGTGCCTTGCTAATGTTTTGTCTTAGCTGACCTCAAACTGCAATCCTCCCAACTCTGCCTCTCATGCAGATGATTATTTTTTATTTTAAAATCTGTATCCCAGGTCCAGACAGTAGGAATGCCTGACTGTATTGGAAGTCATCTGCATTCACATGCAGACATACCCCGAGGAATAACTTTGTAAATGTAGATAGATGTTTATCTGATAACCACGTACCCACAAATACCTTACAAACAACATTATTATACTTGTAGTGTTTAACATAAATGAACTGTATTTATGGACTGTAGGCATATGTTCTAATTATGGAGTACATATATATGTATAAGGATAAATATAGTATGTAAGGTCAGTAATAACTGAATTAAAGCCATTTCTTGTTTTGATTTATATGACATCAAACAACTAGTTTGATTTCATTTTTAGTTGTTTTGTTAGTGATGTTGGTTTAATTGGAGTCCCGTTTTCCCACTAAGACCTGGGAATATTTTGGTGTGTCCAGGAGATGACATCCTTCAATAGTCATTGCACTGTTTCTTGTCTCTTTGTCTATTGTGTCCAGATTTTTTCATTTCACTTTTGATGAAAGACAAGAGAATGACTCTGGGGAAGTTGAGGGCAGGGCAAGGGATACCAGATGTGTGTGTGTGTGTGTGTGTGTGTGTGTGTGTGTGTGTGTGTGTGTGTGTGTGTGTGTGTGTGTGTGTGTGTGTGTGTGTGTGTGTGTGTGTGTGTGTGTGTGTGTGTGTGTGTGTGTGTGTGTGTGTGTGTGTGTGTGTGTGTGTCCCAGCATGTGTGGGTATGAATGTCCCAGCAGGTTCCTGGGAATGTCAAAAAAGCTGGCATGCTCTGATCTGGATGCAGCTCTTCAATGATGGTGAGTCGATTTCCTCCAGCCTGCAGGCTCTGCAGGCTCTGGGTTGAGTCCTCAAGGACTGCCCTGATGAAGACACGGGTCTTCCCTCCATCCTCTTTGATACTTTTTAAAACTTTGCCACCTTCTCCGTAACAATGATTATATTTACTGTCAAATGTCATAATAATGGAAACCCTCTGATAATACCCTCTGGTGATTTGGAAGTTACCTCCGGCTCAGTTCCCACACATCTAGGCCACTGGGTGGGGAAGGAAGATTAGGATGCACTTTTCTGTTCTCCTGGGCTTGAATTCATCTTTTTAATTGGTAAAACTTTGATAAAAGTCAGATGAGATCCAATCATATCACTGACTTTCTCTTTTCCATTCCTTGCTTGCTTGCTTGCTTCCTCCCTCCTTCCCTCCCTCCCTCCTTTCCTTTCCTTTCCTTTCCTTTCCTTTCCTTTCCTTTCCTTTCCTTTCCTTTCCTTTCCTCTCTCTTTTTGAAATTCCCTACCTTACTTATAAATATAATTTTAAAGTAAATTGCCCTTGGGGAAAGCTTCCCACTTTAACAAGGTTACCAGATGAGTCAAAAGAAAGGGCAAAAGTCAACCAATATGTGCCAACAGCTCTTAACTTCAGAATCATCATAGCTAGGTCAGGTACCAGCTTTAGGTTTCAAATGGACACTTAGCTCTTGTTAGGTCACAGTTCACTCCCCTGCAATGCAGAACATATGCATCTGACAACTGCTAATGCAGCTCCGTCATGGGTATGACCTCAAGAGCTGAGAACATAACTGGGAAACTAGCATACTCTGTGGGATGTAAGTCTCCAGCTTGTACTAAACTTCTAGGGTAGTCTTTTACTCTGAGAAGTAGATGAGTGTGGGGGTAACTGAGTAGTGTCCATGAGTTAGCTCTAAACATTACATTCATAGATCCTCAGGGGTGGGCAGAAAAACTTCTGTGCTCCAGGATTAAGCCCTCGGCTCAAGAATGAACACTGCTGGGGAAACTGGTATCGGGTGGGACTCCACATCACAGTAAAGGAAGCCTACGACTGTGGTTATGGGAGATGGAACAGAATGTTTTTTAGCACCTCTTTCTTGTCTTGTGCCACCAGTCTCCCTCAACCGACGATGCAACCCTCACTTTTTGGCAGAAGCTGATGGTTTCAACCATGGGCTCTGTTTACATGTTGGAAAGCTGAATGGAGGAAAACTTCAGAAGCATTCCAAAAAGAAAAATGCACTCTAAAAAGGCCTTGTGGTTCCCAAGTGTTAGGAGAGATCCTGGTGTATTAGTGGCATATTCTTCAATATATCGCCCCCAAATTCTTATTGAAATGGCTAGTCCGAGCTTAGGAATCTTCCCTTTTTATGAAGGCAGCTGCCCATTACGTATCTCAAATGAGGGTATATTCACATTACAATGGAAACTACATGTATCCTGCAGGCTGAAGAGTGCTGAGTGACAGTGGATTTGCAAGGTGGGTTTCTAATGAAAGAAAAAGGAGGGGCTGAGTTTGCCATCCTTATGGAGATTGTGATTTCTCATTTCTCAGAAAGTCCTGATAACTCTAAAGCTCTGAATCAAGTCAGTCCCAAAGTTGGTTAGTCAGCAGCTAAGATGTATACAGTAGGCATTCAAGATTGTAATATTGCTGATGTAAGTAGAGGAGTGTGTGTGTGTGTGTGTGTGTGTGTGTACACATGTATGTGTAGTGAGTGACTACGGGAAGATCTCTAGAGCCAAAGAGTCTGTTTTAATCACAACTCCAGTTTGTTGGTAAATGTATCCCTTAGTAGATCAGTTTTTTTCTGTAAAATTGAGGTGGAAATGTTGTCTCTTACATAGGGTTGATGTAAGCAAAAAAATCATGTACATTTACAAGGCAGAGCAGTGTACAGTACATGGAAAGTTCTTTAATGTGTGGCTTTATGCAGTCAGAGGATTCCCCTAAAGGGAAACAGAAGAGGCTTGACTCGTGAAGGGCATACATGCCAGCGTTCACGAGGCAGCTCCACATGCAGTCCCACGGGTCCATGCCACAAATACATAGCTGGAAGTTACATATGACACCAGAAGTGGTGGAGATAAACTATGAGAGTCTGTTCTTTTCTTTAGAGTTGCTGAACTCCTGCTGTGGAGAAGCAGACAAAATCCGATGGCCAGAACTAAATGGAAAGGGAGGGGGTAATGTTGTAGGCTTCAGACTGGGCTCAGTGTGAAAGTGACCAGGCTCTGGATTGGTCTGAGCATTGATGCTCTATTTCCTCACACACGTTTCTCTTCCAGGACCATGATGCAGGACCGTGACTTGGTGTAATGTGGTGTGGCTCTCCAGGAGAGACAAACTGGGGGGAATTGGAGACCATTGGAGGCACTGACCTCTCCTGGTTGGCTTTTGCACTGTGTGGATTGAGGACTCCTGTTTCAAACAGGATGCTTGCTAAGGCAAGGCCCAGAGCTTCCAAAGCTGTTCCTCACTCATGCCTCACTAGGTGTTTGCGCTAGTATTGAGTATTGATTAATACTCCAGTGTTCTTCCAAGCAAGAGTTAGGTGGCAGTAAGGACTGATGGACTGCACACTGCACAATGTTGTTTACCAGTCTCCCTGCCTGATTTCTGGAGCTAATTTTAGAGCTACCTAGCAGCAAAGGTTAATAGGCAGTGGAGGAAGAAACCTCTCATTTCACACTTTTATTAGAACGTGTGCAGTTCCTGAACATTGTACGAGGCTCACTTCTCCTCCAGTCTGCCCGCTGCCCAGACCCTGCCTGGACCCCTGGGGATGACTGTAAGCACCTTCTATTCTGTATCAGCACAGAACAGTGAAGGATGGAAAACAGCCTGGTCACTGGAGCCCTCACACAAGGATAGAGAACTCTTTAGAAAAAGACTCATGTGCATCCAGGTTGTTAAGATAGCACCAGGTCTCCCAGCGGCCTGCCTGATCTCAACCAGATTGGTGATGACAGTGAGACATGATGAACAAAATCTATCTTTCCCTCCCTCCCTCCCTCCCTCCCTCCCTTCCTTTCCTTCTTTCCTTCCTTCTTTCCTTCTTCCTTTCTTCCTTCCTCTTTTCTTTTCTCTTTTCTTTTCTTTCTCCATGCCTAGACTTATAATCTGTACCCATCTGTGACTTGATTACCTACTGCAGCTCACATTTTAGAAAGCCACACTGCTGACACCCTTCGCTTTAACAATGGCATGTAACAGTCTTTCTGAGAGACCCTCCAGAACTTAAATAAAAATAGAATTGATAGCTTCGGAAATTCAGTAGGAAGTCAATAATGAGTTCATCTTGGCAGGCTAATCAAATCATTTCGGTGTGCCTAATAGTTCCTAAATTAGGACAGCAACTGTTAGGAAGTAAATGCATCATTAGGTTGGAAGCAGAAACCTCAACATTTGCTAGCCACTGATGGACATTAGCCAGTTGGTGAAGTTTGGCAGTGACATTTTAAGAATACCTTCAGAAGAGACTATGTGGAGTTCTAATTTCTTCGATGGCGGTACCATAATGTTATTAGAATCTGGAATCTCTGGAATGACATTGTATTGGTCATGATTTTCTAGAAATAGCTATAAAGGCAGTGACCTCATTGGTAGAAGGAATATCAGCCTATTAGCGGATCTCTCCGTGTGCCCCCTCCTGTGAGGGCATCAGGAGCCCTTAGAGAGGGCAACTTTGTCACACGGTGGATGGGACCTCTGTGCGATTCCCAGTAATATCTCTGCCAGCCTTGAAAACGATGAGAAGAAAAGCTAAAAATACCTTTTCTGTTTTATCTGTCCTTTAGCTGCCTCAAAGCAAGCTGGACAAGCTGTTTAATGAGGGCGTCTTTCCTCGTAATGAGCAGTGCCACCAAGAGTCTCTCGGGCCACAGACTAATGCTGTGACTCTGCCACTGACATGCGCGCCCACTGCCCTGCGCTCCGACCTAGAATCTAGCGCATGCACAGAAGTGACAGGTGCCTGGATGATCCACCCATGTTTATTTTGAGTGCATAGATCTTAGTTGTACTGGAAGATTTGGGTGTGCCAAATGTCAGTCAGATAAGTATCTAAATAGAGGAGAAGCAGCCCTGGGCAAGGCCCTCCTTTCCCACAATAATAATCTTCAGAAAAATTCCTGTAGGCCAGACATGTCTGTGTCATGTGATAGTATTAGCTCTTTGAATTTGCTGGGTCCAAAAATTATAGAATTCCTTCCTCAAAACCATATGACTTTGGGGGGTGGGGTCTGAGCACATGTGTATATTTTGCCAGGATTCTGTTCACAGAGATAACAACAGCAGCAACAAAATTAGCCAGCACCTGGTCTACTTCTTTCTGAATCTTTCCTTCTGCCACCAGCCAGGAAAGAGGCAAATCAGTTTGCCTAGTCCCAGGTTTCTAGAAGCTGTCACAGTTAGCTTTATATCCAAAGATTGGCAGCATTTCTACAATGTTGCTAGTTTGTTTGTCCCTTTGTTTTTTAAATGATCAAACAGCATAGAATTAGTTTTGAGACTCAGTGTGTGTCAGGGAGGTATCTATTTTGGTCCCTGCAGGTCTGGGAGAAGGCAAGGATCAACTTCCATCACAGACCGGATGACTCTAGCTTCAAAACAGATGCCTAAACCGAAAGACCTGCTCCAATCCAGCCCTAAGTCTTGGCTGGTTTATTTTCACTTTCTGAGTATTTCAGCCCATGCTAAAAGGCACAGAGGTGGCCTTATCTGCATATATGTTATTTGGAGAATTTACCTGTAGAAAACCATGGCATGAAACTGCCACATACCTAACACTCTTAGCACAAGTAAGGTAGAATGCTGGTCAGTGTTAGGCCATTCACTTCAGTGCTATTCTGCAGAAGGCGTTTGAGGCCTGGCTTCACTCTGGGACCCTTCACCTACCCAGAGGTAGTCAGTTCACTGGCTACCTTGCTAGGTGACCTCAGAAGCAGTCTTGGGCCCAGCATGTTGGCCTGCGTGCTCTATAAATGGATTTGACAGGAAGGTCAGCTCACCAGTGCCACATTTATTCGCTGCATTATCTGATTAATTTTTCTGCTGAACTAATCTCCCTGTAGGCGCGCGCGCGCGCGCGCGCGCGCGCGCGCGCGCGCACACACACACACACACACACACACACACACACACACACACACACACACACACACACACACACACACACACACACACACACACACACACACACACCTGGTTAAATGTTGATTATGCTTAATTCCTTTGAAAATACATCATTAGGTGAATGTAGCTTTGGAACCTTTAAAGACAGTCTTAAACCCGTGAAGCATATTTCATCATTTCCATGCAGATTAGTCTTTTAGATATGAACTCTTGCCTGGAGTAGGAGAGCTGGTATTTGTGGGTTTTGGCTCAGATGGCTAGCCTGTGCGATGGTGGCCCAGGCAAAAGGATGGTTTGGTACCCGCAGATTCTGTTCCTCCTGCCACCGGCCCTCAGCTGACACTCTTTCTTGGGTTAAAAACTCAATCTGGCCCTTCTGAGCTCTTTTGCCTTCTGCCCTGTTGTAGCCCAATGAATTGCCTGAGTGGGCCACAGGAAGGCTTTGTGAATGAGGACAGCATTGCCTTGGGGCTGCAGTGGCCAGCACGAGCTGCATGTGGTTCTCAGCCTAGTAATTCTTCCTCATTTCTGAACCTCCTTCGCAGAGCATGCACGGTAACATGTAACTGAGGGAGCAGAACTCTATGATTAGGATTTAGTGAAGAGAAAGTACTCAGAGTGTGGGCTATTGCTAGACTGTGATTGTAGTGAGTGCACGGTGGTTTGGAGGGCATGGTTAGTATACTGTGTGAGTAGAGGAGGAAAAGTGCCCTTATTCCTTCTCAGTCCTGTATTAACTCATTTAGGTTATGCCTCACATGTTTAAAACTTCCCATTTTGTCACTCTTCTCTCTTTTCAAAGATGCGGATTAAAAAGCAGGTCTTAACACTTTTCTTCTTACGTGTTTTTCTACTTTGGCTAAGTGTCTCAGAACTATTTTCCCTTCCACCTTTGCCTGCCTGCCCTATCTCCCTCCCTCCTGTCCTCCCTCCCTCCTTGCCTCCCTTGCCTTCCTCCTTCTCTCCCTTCCTCCTTTCCTTTCTTCCCTTCTTTCTTTTTGGATGGTACTTGGGATGAACTGAGGGTCTTGTGTATACTAGCCAAGAGCTCTCACTGGGCCACTTCCCCAGCTCAGGACTGAATTATCCCTACAAAGTGGGGAAATCTCTACAGCTCATTTGAACAAAATGGACTTCAGGTCCTGTTAAGAAGAGAAGAAATAACTATGAATGCCATGCACCTTAAGCAGTCTGTACCTTGCTGCACGGAGCAATCCAATAGGCTATGGCGAGAAAAGGAAGGCCTATGGAGACTCCAAAGACAGCCAGGAATTTCACAGCGATAGACTGTTGACGTAAGCCTGAGAGATTTTCATACCACATGGTAAGCAATTGCTGCTGACAGTTAGGATGAGCAACGAACTGTAGAAACAAAACAAAAACAAAATGCACAGGAAACGGCATCAATAGCACTTGAACAATATCCAACTTAAGAGTAACTTGAGGTTGACAGGTCTCACTAGGGGGTGGTGATCTGCATGTTGGCCCTATAGTCCTGGGGCGGGTTTCTACAGGAATGGGGTAGGGGAATTGGTGGGGGAACTATTGGGGGCTGTGTGGGAGCTGTGTGCGATGGCCAGAGCCCTCTCAGGACTTGGGCTTTTACAAACTGAGGGCCTGAAGAAGTCTTAGGCATGTGCATGTGCGCATGCACGCACTCACACACACAATTTTTGGGTAAATGCTTATCTCTAATAAGCATTTACTAGTCATCTGATCATCTCTGGGCAGAATTCATTTGGGAAGCAATATGGAGGAATGAATGAGCTATTAATCAGGTTTTTGGAGTCAGAATTTGACTCTACTGTTTATTGGTGAGGCCAACTATTGTAACCTCTCTGAGCTCCACATTCTCATCTACAAAACCGAGTTTATCACATTATCTTGGAGGATCAAATGAGATATTCTAGAAAGGTTCCCCTCCATTTGCCTGGCATCTCTGGAGAACTCGTTAAAGCTGTTGTGCACTATTTTCTCACTGAATCTCAGTGGTGCTTTGCTTGGCACTGTGAGGTTTTGGTGACACGTTGGAGTGCTGACACACTGAATCCCTGTGCAGTCTCTCCTTCTGGGATATCATGTACACTTCTCACCACCACCTCTCCCTTGGAACTGCACTGCCCTTGTGTTTGAGTTAGATGTTGGAGCTCTTGTTACCATTTTATGGTATGTAGCCTCACCTCCTCTGGATATAGTTTATTGAATGATCTAAACTAGGTCATCATGTTTTTATTTTGTCAATTGTAGGACTTGAACTCAGGGCCTGGTTGTGGTCTCTGAGCTTTTTTGTTCAAGGCTAGCACTCTACCATTTTGAAACACAATACCACTTCTGGTTTTCCAGTAGTTAATTGGAGCTCGGAGTCTCGCAAACTTTCCTGCCCAGTCTGGCTTTGAATTGCGATCCTCAGATCTCAGCCTCCTGAGTAGGTAGGATTATAGGTGTGAGCCAGTGCCCAGCTAGTCATCATATTTTTTCTTCTGGGTACTTAGGACTATGATGAGAGAATTAGTCTACTTGGTAGGCAGTTACTATGAGATCTGAGCATCTCTTGTCTACTTAGCAAAACGAGCCAGGTTGAGAGACACAAAGGAGAATGGAGATGTGCAGAAAGAGGCTGAGCTGGGGTTTGGCCTTCTCTGGGGCCAAGCTCCACTCTGCTCAGTGAGTCCATGAGACATCCCATCATAGACAACCTCTTCCTTGTTCTGCTGGATTAGCACCATTGGTTTGAGCTGCTTAAAACGAAAGACATTCCTTTCTGCAAATGGTTGTTTTGTAGACCCATTTGGCTGTTTATTTCATTGTGCCTGCATCCTAAATGGTGGAGACTGGTAATAGCCATTATTTAAAGTTTATATTGCAGAAAATGATACACATTAGCTTATTGTTTCTCCGGTGACAACAAGAAGGCATCATTTGCCTTTGGCAGGCCTGTCCTTGGCCCTTACTCAGGATACCCAGGAGCACAAGGTCATGGCTGGCATCTGTAGACTAAGAGAAGACAACCAAGCATGTTTCAAGGGGCCTGGCATTCCCACCGATAACTCTGAAACATCATGTACCCATTTTCATCTCATTTGCCTCATTGGGTCTTAAGGGATCATATACATTGATTGCTGGGAAATATGAAGCATTCCTCTTTCATAATAAGAACAATATAAATAGAACTATCTTAAAATTCTCAGTGCATGTTCTTGCTTCCAGTTTCTTGGAACTCAGAGTAGCAGCAAATGAGCTGCAAAGACACTAGCAAAGGTTTATTTGGCCCTGAAGTCTCTGATGATACTGTGAAACCAATATTAAATGCAAATGAGGCTTTCCTGTAGCATTGGGGTCTTTCAGGAATTAAGCAGGAAGTAAGGTGCCTGTGGCTCATGCCTGTCATCCTAGCTACTTAGGAGGCTGAGATCTTAGGATCACGGTTCAAAGCCAGCCCGGGCAGGAAAGTCCGTGGGACTCTGATCTCCAATAAAACACCAGGAAACCAGAAGTGGCGCTGTGGCTCAAGTGGTAGAGCGCTCACCTTGAGCTGAAGAGCTGAGGGACAGTGCCCAGGCCAGAGTTCAAGCCCCGTGACCGATTAAAAAAAAAGAGAGTGAGAGAGAAAAAAGAATTAAGCAGGAAACAACGAGGGAGGAATCCCCAGGCCTGCAGGGTTTATGATATTCTACACCCTTTCTGACTCAAAACAAAGAGAGGCAAGCAAGAGGAAACTGCAGATGTTTCAAGTGACTCCAGGTCTGTTGATAAGCAAGACCCCGAGTGGAATGGTGGGTGAGCATAGAGCTCAGTATAGATTTCTGTATGTGCTGAAATGGCTCTGCCCAGAGGCCCACAGCTGATTAAAAGGTGGGCACATGCCCATGAAATACTAGGAGGTGAGCTTGCAGCGCCCCAGAGCTGGCTGGAAGGCTCTCGGTAGAGTTGCTGTTAGGACTTTCATTGTCTGTTTCTGGCACACATGTTGCCCCATGCTTGCCTTGCTGGCTCTTTAGAGGCAAGTCCGCACAGCAGACTGGCCAGCAAGGAGCGTGGGGAACAGAGACCCTGAGAGAGAACACAGTGAGACCATTCCAACCTTCCTTTGCCTGCTTGAAAGAGACACAGTGGTCCCAACTAAAGAGAAGAAGTCTCCTGAGATTCTCTTCCCTTGATTAGATCTTTGCTAATTTCACAGCTGTGCCCCTCTCCCCCCATAATAAAGCAAGCTAGCTTCAAACATGCTGTTTATTTCTAGGTAAACTTTTGATATTATGCTATACCAGAAAGCTGCCAGCCACTGATAGTTACCACTCAAATTAATATTTGCCTTTTATATGGACACTTGTGGAAGACATCTTTGTGATGTATATATAGTATTGTATCAAGGAGTCCCATTCCCATCCCCCCTCCCCTGCCCAGGTGATTTTTGAAGCACAGAAAAATACCATCCCTGATCCAAGGCAGATGAAGAGTAGCAAATGAAGTATGCCCATGGACACAGGAGAAAACCCTAACCTACAGGGCATGGAGCCAGGGAACAAAGACAGGAAGAGCTCAGGACAAGAGGAGGCCTCTCCAAAGCAAGGTCAGAGAGGAGCCCACGGAAGAAAACCCACAGCTGGAATAGAACGGAGAAGATTGTCTTTGGTATGTAACTCACCAAAGGACGGAATCATCTGTGGATGAATATGAGGAGCTTTGCCCAAGCTATTCCTGTTCCAGGCCTAGAGCCTGGCATACGTTTAGGAAGATTATTGCAGGCAAGAATTGATGTGACTGCTCTGGTTTTCACAGTGACATTATTCGCACACTTTAAAGTAGAGTGTTTGTGATGGGCTGGGGTGAGACTGGTGAGGTAGGGTTACACGGGGCCAAGTGGCCTTGAAAGAGAAGACGCCTCAGGGAGTAGATCCTGCAGTGGGATCTGTTCACTGAGTGCGTGACGTTCAGCTGCAAGGAGAGAGAGAGAGGGAAGCACTCAGAGACAAAATTCTGAGTGATGCAAAGGAGACTGGGGGATTCGCTAGCCTGGGAACCAGCACCTAAAGGTCAAGCGAGCCAGAAGTCATGCAGATGCTGCTTCCTGAACCCATCGCGGCTGCTTACCTTCCTAGCCCATTTACACCAGTCTTGATGTTAATGCAGCATTTGTATGCAGAGCCAGTTTCTGCTAATGTCATACTTAAACTATGCTCCCAGGCACCGGTGGCATGCTGAGAATGCAGCTTTACATGGGACTCGTGGGCTGCTCACGCTTTTCTTTTTTCTATATGTTTTATAATGTAAAAATACTCTACAGAGGGGCTACAGTCACACAAGCAAGGTAATGAGTCCATTTCCTATTGAGCATCGTTACCTCCTCCTTTGTTTTTCCCCTACCATCCCTTCCCTCCTTGCCTCCCCAGCTCCTCCCTCCCGGCCTACCCTGTTTTCAACATAGTGTCTTGTACATCTCATTGTTACAATGGGCCAGCCTTCCTCACTATTTTCTCTGCCTTGTATTTACCCATAAGGAAACACCAGATGCTTAAAAAAATGTAATTGCTAACTATTGGGCTGGCTTATGGATCAGTTATCTCAACAGCATATAGACCTTTCCGGTGGTGGGTGTTTAAGTGCATGGACGGCTACAAGGCTGGCCTGGGTTCAAATCCTGGCCCTACCTTCTGCTGGCCGGATTCTGGCAGGCGGTCCTCACTCTTTCCATGCTTGGCTTTCCTCTTCTACAAAGTGAGGCTACTAATGAGGATTGGATGACCTAGTGTTTGTAAAGTGCTCAGAGTAGTACCTGGCAAATAGTTCTGTATTAGTATTAGACAAATAAAACAAGTCGGTGACTATCCTTTAGGGACCATTTTTTTCCTTCCTCCCTCCCTCCCTTGTTTCTCCCTTCTTTCTCCCCACTCCCTTGCCCCCCCCCCCATCTGTCCTCATCCTGACGTCCATGTTTCAGCAGGCAGCTCTTGACATGTTGGTGCCTTTGCGCAAGTCCATGTCACCAGGCAGGCGAGGCCACTCCTTCTCTGCCCCGTTTCTCTATCCTCCACTGATGGTGAAGCCCAATTTATTCAGGCTTTTCTTTTCTGGGGCAGTCAGGGCTATGTCAGAGCCACTCATCAAACACACTGGTTCTGGCCCCTGCGCTGATTAGGGACCCCTTGGTCAGTGAGAACTGAGAACTGGTGCAGGGTACTGGCTCTTCTCCCTCCCGCAGGGGCTCTTCCCTCCCTTCCCCGGCCTTAGGAGTGGTTACGTTTTGCACGTTGCTCTTTTTGGGAGAGGGGAAAAGGACTGTCTTTGAGGCTGTATGACTTCCACATCCCCGGATGGATTTTTCTCTCTGATACTAGGCCTCATTTATACCGTAATGAGATGTGGCAACGCACGATTTGATAAGCTGAGGAATAATTTAGCTTGAGAAGAATGTCATGAAGTTCAGTGCTGTGGAGGGATAGCTTTCCTATACTTTCACCATCGAAGGCCCTGCTAATGTCTGAGTGACTCGACAGGATGTCCCCTCTCTCACCCCTAGCGTTTCCTTATAGAAACCACATTCCACACAGGCAACGGGAGACAGCCACTGCACCAAGTCATCAAGTGTCCTCCGGTAGACAGGTTGTCTGGACGTGAATAATTCCCTGGTGTCTTTTCCTCTGTGGAGGCATATACAGGGTTGGGTCCCAGGATGATACTGTTCTTCCCTTCCCCGGGAGCATTTTTGGCAGTGCATTGAAGTCACAGAAATTGGGAGCAGAGAGAAATAAACAGGTGAGACATTTACTAAAGTGTAGCGTGTTGGTTATTCCTGTGTTCATTGGGTTGCTCACTGTTTCCTTAAGGACTTCTCCCTGTAGGCAATGGACTAAGCCCAGGAGATGCAGAGAGAAGTCATAGCCCTGTCCACAAGGCATGGAAGGGGGTGTAGCAGTGACACTTATCAGTTCCTGAGCAGGCCTTCTATAATGGGTCAAAAGATGAACCCCAAATTCTCATGGGAGCATTGATTACCAGCGGGCGCCCTTAAATGCCATTCCAGATGGAACCCCTATCTCTATGGAACCTACTGCACCATCTTGGTGGGGGCTGTTGATTTCTTTCTTCTCCAGGGTAGTGGAGGAAGCTGTGCTAATCTCAAGTTCACTTCACTTGCACTGTTTGATGTGACTGGAAAGATAGAGGCATAGAGGATGGGGTTTATCTGAGGAGAAAAGAAAGGATGGAAAGAGAATCTAAGGACGGGGGAGGGGAGGAAAAGGGAGAGTCGGGGGTAAGTGTTAAAAACCTGACCACTAGTTGCTTCTCCAGTCTGGCTCTTTTCCTTCTCATTGCTGATCTCTGTTCAAACTGCAGCAAACCTATTCACAAAGCCTGCCCCCAGCCTTCCCATTCTCAAGGTATCTCGGCTGCCTGAACCGCTCTCCCTCTTGGCGCTGCTTACCCACATTTTGTCCAGCTCAACCATTCTGTCTTCCACAGAGGCCTACCCCTGTTGATTCAGGTGAGAATCTCGCTTTCCTGATCGGGAAGAGGTAAACCTGAAGGTCTCTGTGTTTCCCTGGAGACATGATGAGGAGATAAATGATCGGAGTGAGGTCTCGACTGAATTTATTTTTGCTGCAGAAGTGCTGGCAGGTTGGAAACCCAACAACAGCAGCTTCCTTAATTCCCAAAGGCAGTGGAGCTCACAGGGGAGACAGTTCTTATCACCTGGAGGGCTTTCTCCCAAGGAAAACGAGCCAAAGGGCAAGACAAGGGTTGGATCTCAACTTAAGGGGAATTTTGCTCACCATTTGGGGTTTTAATACTTCATGTGCTCTGTGTAGGGTGCCATTCCTGCTTTTTTTTCTTTTAATGGCAAAAAAGTGTTTTAAAAAATTAATTTGAAAAATGTCATCTTTTGGCTGTGTGAACACCCATCAGACGTCTTCTACGTTGTTGGGCAGTTCCTCCTGGCTGCATCTCTTCAGTGTCTCTCCCCCTGCCTTTTACGTGCCTCTGCCCAGTCCCACCCAACCCCGGCATGCTTTGTGGTTAGATCCAGAGCCCACGGTCCTGCCAGGCAGCCGCTCATGAGCAGCAGCAAGAGATCTGCAGCGCTCACAGATAAGTCATAGAACTGTTCAGTGGCGTGGCGTGGCGTGCTCCCTCAATTTCGAAGCAGAAACCTCCTCTCATCTCCCCCTAAGGCAAACCTCCAGTCTGGTGGGTTGATTTGAGGCTGGTGACTCAGCACTTTCTCTTACCAGAGAAAGAATGATTTTTCAGACGAAGATGGTCACACAGAAACCAGCCTCTGCCTTGGCCTGGCGGGGGGGGGGGGGGGGGGGGGGGAGGGGGAGAGGCCGTCCCCAGCGCTGTGGGAGAGCCTTTTCCTGAGCATAGGTACCAATAGTGGCTGTGGCCGTCCTTGCATGAGATAGATGGAAGGCTGTTCATTGCCAGTGTTCCCCGGTGCCTTCTATAGCAAGGAGCCCAGGGTCACTGACGGTGTAATGAGCTGGGCTGAGCCGTCGTGCCCACGAGGCTCCAGCAGGTGCCAGAGCGCTGTTTCAGCTCCTGTTGGTCACAAGAGGCCACTCTATTCGTAGGCACAGGCACTCTATACCCCGCCATGCCCTCACCTGACATGCAAGAAGACTTTCCCTGGAGCCAGGCTCTGCTACCTGCAGTCTCCAACCATGGCATCTGTAGCCATCTCCTGTCTTGTCAAAAATCCTGCGCCTCTGCTCCTTAGTTCCTATTCAGCCTTCAGGATCCAACTTCCTCTCCACCTTCAAGTCTGATCAAGTCCCTAAGCCACCACAGACGTCTTAGACATGTTTGGGTTTTGTTCTGTGGCCCACTCACTTGACAACTCCAGTTTGACATAGGTTATGCACAGGCATACTGTGGCATCTTCTGCTCTTTTTGATTTCCCTGAGGGAATCAACTATATGTGTATCTCTAAGAGAAAACAGCCTTACGTTTTGCATGTAATAGGTGCTCAGTAAATGTCTGAATACTCTTCTAAATCCTCTTAAGATTTGCTGCATAATTTTCTCTGTGTCTCATCATCCTAGAATAATTTCTAAATATAACAATCCCTCGTTGCTCAGGGTCTGATGAACACTTAACTCTTTTCACATCTTTACTAAAAGGAAGACAGGGTGAAGTGATGACAGCTAAGCCAGGCTCTTGGCTCGTTGTGCAGGAGAATAGTGAACTGTGAGACCAAAATAGGGAGTGAGGATTAGCTCTGGAATTGGATGAGGATGGTTTCTCTGTATGCTATGTACCCCCATAAACGAGCATTGATTTAGTACTTCTATAGCAATTCAAATGTTTATATAATAAAAATTACCGCGATAAAGCAGAACTAGCACTCAGGAGAATTAGCTCACTCCATGAGACCAGCATTGATTCATTCTGAGCATGACACCTCTGTATCTAAGTTGCACCAGGCCCCATCTCTTAAAGGCCCTGCCAGCTGTCAGCATCACTCCACTGAGGACCTAGCTTCTAACCCATGCACCCTGGAGAGACGTATGCAAACCACAGGAAAACTTCCTATGAGTTCTTTGAGGCATGTATGATTGCATTCACTGCCATTACAGGGCCTGGACTCAAATCCAGACAAATTTGACTTCTAAGATAATATGTAGAACTATTATTCTATATTCCTGCAAGGTAGACTCAAAACCAGGCAGACAAGTCGAAGGAAAGGAGGTCAGGATTTCTCCAAGCCTGCAAAGGCAGGGCCTTACCATTCAAGATGCTGTTAGATCGCCCATGTTTCTCTGCACTTCTGCTTGTTGACTGCCAAGTCCCAGAGGAGATAGAGATCAGGAATACTCAAGGGAAATGGCTCAAAGCCAGTTTCTTGACAACTCCATCCTGTTAAAGGGAGTGAGTCATCATGCTAAAGATTAAACCCTGGGTCTTTCTTCCACACATACATTTGAGTAGCAGGAACTGATTCCATGATGGCTCAATTGCCCATCATCAGTTTGCCAGGAGCCAGACAAATGTGGAAGTCACCTCAGCCTGGATTTGCAGGCTTCCAATGAAAAACTGCTTTGTAAGGGGATCTAATCAGAATCTCAGGCCCCTAGCCAAATCTTACCCAACAGACTGACATCTTACTAGGAAGAACTGCAGTTCCAGACAGTTACCACAGCCTGAGTTTTGGCTGGCTAATTGCCCAAGTTGGATGCATAATTTGCAGACCTTCCTGGTGGCTGAGTGGTCCCTTGGGTGCAAAGATTCCCAGAGGTGGTGACATTCGTGGGCTCTGGAACTAGTTTACCCCAGTGCCCTACCACTGATCTGGAGTAACTTCTCAGCTTCTCAGCCTATAAAATGGCCATAATCATGCCCCTTTCATGGGTACTCCAAGGGCTTAGATCCAGTTTGTGGTTTATAGTGCTTTGCTTAGCATACTTTTTTTTGTTACTATGATGTTTTATTTATGAAATAAAAGCCATAAACCACTTAGGGATTACAATTTTAATCAGTTAAGTATGTACTCACTTATAATTTGTCTTTTTTTTCGGTTGACCATGGGGCTTGAATTCTGGACTTGGGCGCGGTCCCTGAGCTCTTCAGCTCAAGGCAAGTGCTCTACTGCTTGAGCCACAGCGCCACTTCTGGTTTTCTGGTGGTTTATTGGAGATAAGAGTCTCACGGACTTCTCTGCCTGGGCTGGCTATGAACTGTGATCCTCAGATCTCAGCCTCCTGAGTAGCTAGGATGACAAGCGTGAGCCACCATTGCCTGGCTTTTGTATTTCTTAAGTAAATGATGATCACATCAAGAAAGCAAAGCTTTCTTGTAAGAATTCTTATTCTTGTAAAATACTTTATTAAAAAGGAGGAACCAGACCCAAAGTTGATATTGGTATAGGAAATGTGTGGGGAATTTATATCTGTAATTCAGTGAAAGGAGACCTGCTTTCTTCAGACACAGACCATTAACTCCCAGCACTACAAAAAGTACATTCCTAGGCTGATGGAAGCATATTAGAGTGGGAAGGCTAGAGAGTTTTGAAGAAGACTTTCTAGTACTACCAAATAAAGTAACACCAGCTGCAAACAGAAGAAGAAGAGAGGGAAACGTTTAGAACTTACTTATCTCCCAAGTTTTCCCAGTTTATCTTGCAAAAGTATGTGCATGTAACTCAGGAAAGATGTATTGGATGCATTTTTGTCTTCTTTTTCTTTTCTTCTTACTTTTCATTTCAGGAGATGAAACTTGAGGCCTCAGGTTTGCAAGTGCTTTGCTTGAGACATGCCCCCAGTCCGAAAACTTTCCTCTTCAAAACACCTTAAAATCACTTCCTATAGATTGAAATTTTAATGCTGATGTGTGTAATGTTTTATTTTTAGTTGATGCTTTTGCTTGTATATTTTTTATATTTGAAAGGTACTCAAGTTTTACTGTCACTGATTTTAGTTTTTTTGCTGTTTTTTTTTTTTTAACCATCCTGGGGCTTGAACTCAGGACTGAGAGCACTCTACCACTTGAGCCACAGCACTACTTCTGTCTTTTTCTGTGTATGTGGTACTGAGGAATCGAACCTGGAGCTTTGTGTATGCTAGGTGAGTACTCTACCACTGAGCTACATTCCCAGCACCTGATTTTAGTTCTTGACTTCTCAAACTTAATGTTATTATTACCAATATATTGATGTTATGGGAGGAAAGTGCTCTAATGGCAGAGGCTCAAGAATTAGAAAAGAAAAGTGTCTTAGGTCTTGACAGCTGGTATAAACCTAGTTCCTTTTGTAGGCAGTCATCTATCTATCCACCAGATATAAGGACCGCTTACCTGGAGACATGGTGAACAGACCGACAATGGCCCTGCCCTTGAGATTCTTGATAGTTCTCCAAATTTGGTTCTATTGAGTCTTTTCAGACTTGATGGCAGGGATATGTGTATATCATTATAACCTACATATATGTACTATATATTTAACCTATCGTTTTATATTATATAGACTTCTGTGTATTCTCATTTTATTTCTTATGCTGCAGCAGCTCAAACCCAGGATCTTGTGCATGCGAGGCAAGTCTTGTTTGATTACCTAACTCAGGTTACTGTGCTGTTCCCTAAATGCAGGACATTAGTGCTTCCTCATTCTGAAAGAGCCTGGGTTGGCCAGTCTAGCAGCCAGGCTCAGCTGCCACTGCATCCTCGTAGCTCTGCTTTAACTGCCTCCTCATCAGACCTCTGATCTGCACCTGTGCTTACATTGATGCCCTTGCACTGGTTGTTGCTGAAACCAGGTATGTCCAGCCCTCTGCTCTGACCTTGGGGATGACTTTGGTGTTGACTTCCCCTGCAAGATTCTGCTTCTGATGATTGGAAGCGGCAGATGGTTTGTCTTGTTTCATTTCATCTGCCACCGGATTATGTGAGTTAGCTGCACTAAGGCTGGATGGAGAGAGGTGGGAAAGCCCCAATCACTACTCTTCACTCTGTGCACATAGCTCATCAGAAGCAGGGATAGAGGGCAAGGACTCTGAGTTCAGAATTGCTGTTTACAATCCCTACTTAGGTCTTGGCCAGATTTCTTATCCTTATTAGTTCTCCTCTTAATTTTCCTTAAAAGCTAACCTTACTTGCCACTCTTCTACTTCCCAGCACCAACCTGACCATAAAAGTCAGGTCAAGTGTACACAGACTTCAAGTTCCTTTTTCAGGTGGTTCTGGTTCCTATACACACGATAGGGCAGGTCTGTCAGCACCCCCTTTCTTTCAGCCATCACCATAAACTTACAGAGCATTTCTAAGCGGTGTCTCCAGACTCCGTTTCACACTGCCCATTTCACTCAATGATGCGTTAAAAGACATCATTATTTAGATAACCTGGCACATGTATACAAGTGACATAATAAATGTCTATTTATTTTCTCATGGTGGTTATGCTACTTGATGCTTCTGGTTTGGACAGCTTTTAACCTCCCTGAGAAATGTGGAAATCCATCACAGCCCAAACACTGGGAAACATTATTTCCGTTGGAGGCATGTGATGGTCATACAAGTGGCATCTAGCTTCTAGATAATAAATGAGGACATGAATATTCAGCATCCAAAGCAAAGGTTTCCTGAGCATTTGGGTTTGCTATTTACTGTGTATGTCCAGTATCATGCCATGATACCTAGTGTAGACTATTTCTTGATGAGTTGTATCAATTTTTTTCATACTTTGGATACTGTTTTTTTTTAATACCAAGCTGTGGCAAATAAAATCTGATCTCTCTCTGTATCTCTTTTACTCTCCCTTTCAAAGTATACTCATATTTTTCACAAGAAAAATTGAATATTTTTCATATTCAACAAAATGTTGAAAACCACATCTACCTACACTCAACTTTATTTAGCCTATGTATGCATTTATTCATTCAACAAGCATCTACTGGGCCGGACCCTGGGGACATAAAGGTCAAAGATAGTGTGCTGGATCTCATGACGCTGTAAGGCTAGTCAGAGAGACAGCTAAACAGAGAGACAGTTAAACAAGTACCTTCAGTTTAGCTGAGTCTCAGAATTTCACAGAGCAAGCACCTAGCTCAATCTGGAGGGTGGTTTAGTTCAGTCATAAATTGCACAGAAGAGACACTCAATCTGGAGCATGGAAAGACAACTATGAGCCCAAGCCCCCAGGAAAATCGGGAAAGGCAAGCTACAGAGCTGGAGCAGAGAAGCGTTTGGGCTGTAGTGGCAGACACATGTTGGTCGAAATCTTGTCTTGGCATATGCCTGGATATGTGATATCGAGTAAGTTTTGTCATCAATAAGCTTCCTTGATGATGGTGTCCATAGTCTCATGATGGTGTCCATAGTCTCTTTAATGAATATTTTCAAAGCACTTGGCATAGCAAAGGGTATAGATTAAGCACTTAATCAATCATTGAGGTGGTTGTTCCTGAAGCGTCAGAGCCTGGCATGTCAAGAAAGGTATAGATTGTTCAGGATGGAAGGCCCTAAAGGGACTGGGTGTCATCCTCAGAGAGAGCCATGACTCATGCCTGGGAAGGCAGAGAAGTCACATTAAACTTATTTTTCGATATATGGATCAGAAAACCAAAATGCAGGTTTTTGTGCAGATGAACTTGCCCTCACTCCTTCCCCCGATCTACCCCCACCTACTAAAGAACAGAACAGCATCTGCTGGCTAGGTGATAGCACCAGACAGTCTCAGAAGTCGCCTTGGTTCTTAGAACTTACCCACTGGGCACTGGTCATTTATTACAATGTCCAGTATTCTGTTTGTAGTCTCTTTAAATGTTAATGATCGATAATATAATTACGCTGGAGAAAGTTCCTGGGCCAGTTGTGGGTTTAATTTCATTTACAAAGCCATCTGGAGCTATGCAGAATTGTTTTTACCTTTTTTTTTCCAGACAAAACTTGGTTGGCTCTGAGTCACTATAATCCCCGTCTCACTATAGCCCGTAGCCAAGACACTGTCCCTGGCTCTGAGGTCCACAAGGGAAAGGCTGTGGCCTAACAATGAGTTGATACAAAGCTTTTTTTGGTCACCTTTCCTCTTCCTGCACCCTGCAAGAGGACAGAAGGGGTATCATTGGCTAGAAAGGAGTTTCTCTTAAGAAGTAAGCCTCGTTCTCCTGGGCAGAAGGTCTGAAGAATGGCTAAGAAAATAACCCAATTTGGAAGTGGCGCTGTAGCTCAAGTGGTAGAGCCCTCGCCTTGAGCTGAAGAGCTGAGGGACAGCGCCCAAGCCCAGAGTTGAAGCCCCACGGCCGACAAAAAAAAAAAAAAAAAGAAAATAACCCAATTTGTTTCCACATCTCTTAAGGATTTTGAGACTCTGGTTCCTGCCTAGTTTTGTATGCTGCCACTCTCCCTGTTACGCACCGCGATCCAGTCCCACTGGCTTCCGCACAATTCCTGACTGCCCCAAGTCCTCTTGATGGCATGTCTTAAACGGAAGTTTCTCCCTGTCTTCCTGCTCTACTCTACTCATCTTCCATCACTTAGCAATCACTACCATTGGCTGTCCATTTAATTCATTTCCTATTGCCATAATAAAATGTAAGCTCCATAAGAAGCCCATAAAAAAATCTGAAGACCTAGAAGCATCCAGTACATAGTAGCATCTCAAGAGATATGTGGTAAATGAAGAACTTCATGAATGAATCCTTGATCCCAGAGTACTCCCGCAAGTAGGAATGTTTGTCTCTTCCCCTGAGTGGGCGGCATTTCTAAGGAGAGGAGAAAAGTATTGTGCATCCCTGGTGCTCTGCAGTGTGAGCCACAACAAGGGGGTCTGTTTCCCTACTGTGGGAGCTGGGCTGTCTCTCAGTGGCCTGTTTTGGCAAAAGTGATGGTGTTTTAACTGGCCACCGGAGATCTTCAGCATCTGCTTTCACTCTTGGGGAAGGCCTTGGCCAGTCCAACTCCTGGGGCCCGCCCTGCCGTGGGGAGCCTTGGCGTGGCTGTGAGGAGGAACACCGAAGAGCCAGCTATGAGGTATAGCTGCTTCCTGGCACCTTCTGTCCCCGTCCAAGAACTTCCTAATTGAGCTTAACCCAACTTCCTGGCCTACAAACTTGTGAGCAAATGCAGTGATTAATTGTTATAAGCCAATAAGTTTTTCATACCCATCCAATAGCTTGAGTACTTCAGTATCTTATCTCAGCACTCCATCTCATCGCCGCCTTCTTGGGGTCTTGGACAAGAGTTCCTTCCCTGGTCTTTACATCCTCGCTTTCTCCTTCATGTACATCCTGCGACCTCTACTTTTTCTTAGGAAGAAACATCCCTCCTAATCATGGATACTGTCAGCTGTATTCTTGATCTTCCCTACAGCCTCCCAATCTTCTGAAATCCAGTTCCTGAACTTGGTTGAAATGGATATATCTTGTTAATCTCCTTCTGGTCATCTGACCCATGAATTTTTTCTGCGTCTTCCTTCCGACAACTCTGGGGTCCAGGGTCTGCCTCCCACTCTCCTCCCTTGACTCCATCTGTGTCTATGTGTCTGCATCACTTTCCTCAGAGTAGAACATGTCATGTATTAGCATTGAAGACTGGTTTGTGGAGATAGACCAGATAGACCAGGTATCTGTTGCTGCCTCCTGAGGTGGCCAGGGACGCGCTGTGGTCTGGTGGTCTTAGATCAGGAAGAAGTTCACAGTTGCTAAGGAATCAGAGATTGTTCTGAGGATGGCATGAGGGCTTTTGAGGTGGGGGAGGCCCAGTGAGGCGGGGAGGGGGGTGTACTGTATGGGAGAGATGCTTCCTGAGATTGGTAGAAGGACTGGGGCTTGGGAGTCTTCCATTATGGGCAGTAGACATCAAGTTCCAATTTTATTCTGGTTGGGTCATTCCAAGGAGTTGTGGGGATTGGCCGATGCTTACGGTCTTCACTGAGGAAATTCAGGAGAGGGTCTCAGCACCAATCTGTCCCAGAGATCCTTGTTCATTGAAAGCTCCAGAAGGGAGCTCAGAATCGACTGTAGTGTAGGTGGAGGCTCAAAATATGTGCTGAGTGATAAGATGGAGCCACATGGGAGTGGCCTGCATTTGCCAGCTGCATCAGGTGTCCACAGGAGAAGGGCGGGACCAGAGCCCTTCTGTGGGGATACAGACCAAGATTTGGGACTGTGGCTTGACACAGAAGAGGACGCCCCAGGCTGACTGAGACAGATTGCCTGGCAAGCTGGGCAGGAGAACCAAGTCAGAGCTCACATTATTTAGAAAAGTAACAATTGCTGAGAGCCGGCATTGATGTGGCAGGTCCTGTTCCAAATAATATATTAATTCAATCCTTGCAACAAATACAACAATCCTGTGACATCGACACTACTATTAGCTCCTTGAAAAAAAGCAAATGAGGAAACTGAGGTACTGGACAGCTTGTGTCTGAGGTCACAAAGCCAAGATAGGAACCCAGATGTTCTTGCTTCAGAGCCAGGTCTGTCCCAAATGGCACTAAGATGCGATTACCCTCAAATGACAAGAAGCAAATTCATACGCTCAGGCCTGGTTCTGCAGTCACAGTGTATTTAATATTATATATACACACACATACACAGATTGCATATAAAAACTTCATAATAATTCTGACAGATTCAAGTCAGAAATGGACAGTTTTTTCTCTTAATGGAGTGTAACAACATGCAGTGGGTTACCTGCCCTCCAGATAATGATAACTTTACTAATTAGCAATGAATTTATACTGTTCTACCAGTTACTAAAATGTAACTCAGCTACCAATAACCAGCACCAGGAGAGTTCTGAGAGATCATATTTTACAGTGTGCCAGGAGTTTAGTACTTAGAACAAACTGGAAGTTTATAAGGAAAGGATTGTTATCCCTGATTAAAGGTGAAAGAAAAGCCAGGGCAGATGATTAGCCTCAGGTGACCTAGAGTTGTCTCACCCCAGAGTTCCTGAGTGTAACTATTATGGGCGCCATGAAGAGTCCTTTTTCTGTATATCTATATATCTATATCTATATCTATATCTATATATACACATATATGTGTATCTGTCTGTCTGTCTTTTCTGTCTGTTTGCAGAAACACACATTCTCTGACTGGAGAGATTCAATTATTATAGGAAGTTGATCTGGTGAGAAGTTTAGTTATCTCTGTGGATTTGAGGGCTTGGGTAAGAGCTCCTTGCTCTGGGGTACCCCAGATCCCCATCTCTCCTCAGGATGCGGATTCCTCTGAAAAGGCTGACGGAGCCTTTTCTCAGCCCCTCTGGCCTCACCACAGTGCGGTGGATAAGAACGGGTGGGAGTTTGGCTTCTTTCTAGCTGTGTGATTTGAGGTGACTTTTTTTCCCCATCATGAGTAAAACACAGAAACGATGACTAGTAGACACGAGGGTGGGATGTATGGTTTGTAGGTACAGAGCGGCACACAGCCTCTGCTGGCCCCCATGAGAGAGCCATTCTGCCTTCTTGAGCAGCTCTCTCAGGCCTCCATCCTTTTCTCCCTTTTCCTCTGTCCATTCGTGATGGCCCTACGCCTCCTTTGGCCTGTAGCAACCTCTGTGCTGCCCAATTTCAACACCAAGTCCTCCAGACTCCACAATAGCCTCAGATTTCTTCCTGATTTCAGTTCCACCTCTGTTAGGAGAATTTAGGACTGTGAGCTATATTCTGTGGTTGGTAGTCCAGACTCTTAACAGAAATGGCTAGGCTGACTTCGTGCTTGATTTGCAGAGCTTTACTTTCTACCTCCAAAATAACAGTTATTCAGATTACGTCCCTGAAGGCAGCATCGCATGGAGGCCCTCATCCTTTCCCACTGAGCTCTTCCAGAAGCATCTCAGCCAGTTTCCCTTCCTGGGCACATCATCAAACCCTGCTACTAGAATAGCGAAACATCCTACAGTCATGGCAGAACATGAACGCGGACACACATGTAGAGACTGCTCTGAATTTCAGAGTCACGCATGCCAGCACGGGGAATACTGTGCCTCCAGTACGGAAATGGGAAAGGGGGTTGGTGGAGTGGAGAGGCGGAGGACTGGGGATGTGGGCAAGGTTCACATAGAAAAAAAACCAGGAATGCATCTCAAAATGCACATAAGATAGTGTTTTATGTATACTAAATTAGATCTTCATAAGGCTCCGCATACCGGTGAAACCAATTAGTTGTATGCTGCAGGTGACACTGAAAACTAATACAGGGGAAAATAATTCTACAGTGTGTTTCAAGACTCATAGCAAAAATTTTGTCTTTTGTCCTAGTAGCCTCATTTTTAGAAATTTAAGAAAGTAACAAAAAGAAGAAAAGAAAACTCTATGCAGAAAAATCAAAATATTAGCTGGGCGCCGGTGGCTCACGCCTGTAATCCTAGCTACTCAGGAGGCTGAGATCTGAGGATCGAGGTTCAAAACCAGCCTGGGCTGGAAAGTTCATGAGACTCGTATCTCCAATAAATCACTAGAAAACCGGAAGTGGCGCTGTGGCTCAAGCAGTAGAGCGCTCACCTTGAGCTGAAGAGCACAAGGGCAGCGCCC
This sequence comes from Dipodomys merriami, assembly GCF_024711535.1. Taxonomy (NCBI): domain Eukaryota; kingdom Metazoa; phylum Chordata; class Mammalia; order Rodentia; family Heteromyidae; genus Dipodomys; species Dipodomys merriami. The sequence goes on from NW_027205982.1 coordinate 712,804, forward strand.
AGGCCCCAGAGTTCAAGCCCCACGACAAAAAGAAAAATCAAAATATTAATATATTTTAAAGGTGAATGTTCATCGGTAGGGAACTATAAGCAGTGGTATATAAGATATCTGCTAACATAAATATAATAATTATAGAAAAAAATAGAACTACATTTACGCTATAATGGCAATCACGTTCTTTACCCAGCAGCTATACATATATATGTTCGTATATGCGAACAATAGGAAGACTATAAACAAATGAAAATAACATATAGGGCATGGGGTTATTAATTATCTTTCTTAATTTATTGTCTTTATTTGTGTAATGTTTATGCAAAGTAAAATAAAGAACTACAAGTTACAGAGACCCCTCCACAGAGCCCCTCCTCCCCCATGCGGAGGCCTTGCCTTGGCTGACTCATTCCTCCCGGGCTCCTGTACCCATCACACGTGACTTCCTCCTTCCCTGGCTTCTTCCTCCCCCATACCGAAAAATAACTGGAAGAAATCCGAAGTATGGTACACTCATTTCCTCTGCGTTTCCACATCTCCTCTACCGTAGGGTGTACTGTGGAGAGGGCTGCTATGAGTAAGCGAGTTAAAGATTCCAAGAGGACACCGGTACGGAGCATGGCTGGCATGCTGGTGACACAGGTTCAGGCAGGGCGGTGAGCCCTCTCCTAGGAGACCATTCATCTGAGGCTTGAGAGCTACAGAGGATCCAATGAGCAGAGACTGGAGAGAAAAGGACCAGTGACATTGCTGGGAACTAGTGGGAACTAGTGTGGAGCGTTTAAGGGACAGAGGTAGGCCATGTAGCTGGAGAGTAGAAAGCAGGAGGAAGTATGAATTGAGTCAGAGAGGAAGCAGGGGCTCGGTCAGTCAGCAGCTTACGGGCTTTATGGTTAACGGACTTTACGATAAGGAAGCGTTGGTGTCCTCTCATGCTCTACTTAGCCAGAAAGGTACGGGACCCCTCAGGTGCTGGGGTGTTGGCTACCGAGGGCTTGCTAAGAGGGAGATGCTTTTTTCCAGAAATGGTCCCCAGACAATGGGAGCCACTGTGTCCAGACATTCTTAGGAGATTATATTTCATATTAAGGGTAGGGCAGCTAGCCACTGATTACTGGTTCAGTTGTACAAATGGTCAGCACCCTTGTCTGAAGATTGGACAGATGTGGTGCCACTGACAGCTGCATGAAGCCAAGCTGCGGTGCGACTTCTCTGAAGCTCCTGTTGGCTTCTCTTACCCTCCTCCTCCCATCACCTCAGGTTTCCCTGGTATTATCATTATTATTTCCTCCTGATAGTATTATTAAACTATTAAGTAGTTGTACAAAGAAGTTTCAGTTCCATAAATCATAATGCACCTTAACTCCTGCCTTCAAGTTAGATAGTCCAATTTTTACATAATGTACATTGAATATGATGACTTCATTTGCTCTCCCTTCCCCCCTCCACTGATATCACTAATAAATAATCAAACTATTAATAAGTCACCTGCATAAGAGCCTTTGTCCTAGCAGTGACGATTATTAGACCGAACTCCTTGAGGACAGGATCTAGGACTAGCTTGTTTATTCTTAGATGAAAAATGAGTGCTGGATCATGACAGGAGCTGAGTACTTAAATAATATTATCGTGTATGTGATGTGTGTGTGTATACATGTAGGAGAGAAGGAAGAGGTAGGAAAATCAGTTAGATGCTGTTGTAATCATCCAGGCATGATGAGACTGTGGCTTAAAGTACATAAACCATCCTTATCAAGCAAAATTTTCCTCTGCAGTTCTACTTACAAACTCCCCTTTCATCAGGAACATTTGCAAGTGTCTCTAGGCAGGTGAATACTAAAAAGATTAATGCATTCATTATGGCACATAATGAGAGGAATATATGAAAGATCAAAAGCTCATTAAAATGCCAAATCTATCTGTGAGTATTTAGTACAGAAATAATAATATAGAAAAGTTCAGGTGGCTTATAGCTTCATTATCAGAGTTGGTCACAAGTCCTTGGGGGAAGAATGTTTTATTCTGAGATAAGAGTTCCAGTGAAAGTGGCTCATGCTCCACATGGGGCTAGTAAATGCTGATCCGCACGTGTTTCTTGGGGGACACTGAGTGGTTTATGCTCCTGCCTTGAAAGCTCTTCCAATTGCTCTCTTCTCATTGACCCTCCAATCACAATGTAGTAATACACAGGCTGTGACTATCTTAACATATGCAGTACAAGGTGAATACAGTAAAAGTTGCACAAGATAAGGAAGCATGATAACCCAAAAGAACACAATGCCTTAAAGAACTGTGCTTTCACGCCAGTGCTTATCTATGGCCAGAACATAATAGTAACCACTTAAAAAGGCAATCGTATTCTACCCAGTTGTGATACCCCTTACTCTGAGGATCTGAGATCTCTTTTGTAAATTGGCAGTAGTATATCTGTGTCTTAGAAAATCTTGACAGATGATTTACCTTCTGCCCGAGGTAACTTTCCCCTGGCTTTATTCTGGGCTGGACAGGGTGTGAACACAAGAGGAAGGCATACTCCTGAATCCTGCCTCAGAGCATTTCCTGTAGCACTCGATCCTCTCAGGAGGCAAAGCCCTCCTTCCTGCCTCTCCCTGACTGGGAGGATCACCTGGGGATCACTCACCTCTTAAGGCATTCCCTACAGCCACTGCCAAGACAGAATCAGTGTTTTCCTAGAGAGCACCATCTTGCCCAGAGTTCCTCAGAAGGGCCATACAGGCAATGGAGGAACTGGAGATGATGAGACCATGCTAAGGGTCAGCCCCAAACACTGCCTGGGTTCTGGGACATAACTTTTCAATCACATGTGGGAATTGCAAGTATTTGGACCAGGGTTAAGGTCTCTGGCTTCCCACTGAACACACCGTTTATTCATTTGCTTAACAGGAAGCTAAACATCACTTTCAGTTTGTGTGCTGTTCTCAGCCTACAGAGCTGGAGATGGACAGAGAAGTCCTACCTTCCTGGAGCTCCATCTGTACAAAGGTTAAAATAATCAAAGAGCTCTGGATAATACCAACTGCGATGGTCCTACCCAGTCAAACTACATGAGGAGCTCTGTGGGCAAGCCTTTGCTTTGGTGTGTTTTAAAAGCTCCCAAGTGATTCCACTATGTGGTGGACTGGGAGGTCCAGAGGGATAAGGTGCATCCTCCAACAACTAGAGTTCCTGTCCTCAGGGGCCTGCAGTTAAGGGGTTGTGGCCTTGCTTGTGAAAACTGGCCCTCCAAAATTGCTCTCAGTGGAATAATTTCATCTCCTTACTTCCTCAAAGGACATTAGACATAGTCTGGATACATTTTTGGTTAATAGAAATTGAATGAGTGGAAGCAGCCACTGTGTAGAGACCAGGGAGGCTAGAACATCCTGTAGCACACAGGGGAGTCCCCATTGCAAAGAATTATATTAGTAGTGCTGAGGTTGAGAAATGCTAATCTGATTTTAAGAGGAGATGGCCCTGGTGGTTTGTAATCCTCGCTACTTAGGAGGCTGAGATAGGTCTGAGGATCACAGTTTGAAAGCCAGCCTGAACAGACAGATCTAAGAGGCTCCAATCTCCAATTAACCAGCTAAACGCAGAACACTGAAGCATGGTTCAATTTGTTAGAGCAATCAGAGTCAAGCACAAAAGTTCAGAAAGATTATAAGGCCTTAGGATCAAACCTCAGTAACAGCAAAATAGTGCTGGGTATAGAAGCAAGATAGCAAAAGGCTTCCATGAGCTAATTTATTATGCACTTACCATATTCAAGGTACATTATGTATGTTAATAAACACTACTATTTATTAGGTACTACAACTCCCCATGATAAGGATGGGAAAACTGAGGCCTTAAATAACGCATCTAAAACTACATGTATATTGAGTAAATGACATGAGATTGAAACAGACTTCTATCTAAGCACTAACAGATTCTACCTTCTCCTGGGAGTTGGCAGAAAAGGGCTCAGCCTATATATACATGATCTGATTAGTCCTGCTTTTCTTCTGATTCGCTCCTTGAGGAAAACAGATCTAACTCATACAAAAGGTATACCTTCCCAGCCAGGTGATTAATAGCCGCGGACTGTATTTGTGCCATGCGAGCAGGCTAGAATCCTGGCATCCCCAGGGATGGCGGGTGTCATCACAGCATTGGGCAGTTAGCAGTGTCGTTCAGTAGAACCTGACCTGCCAGACTGTTTGTGACAACTCTGATCTTCTTAACTCTGAGCATCTGTTAGGCGATGATGCAGCAGGCAAGCACAGTGGGGAATGTCTGCTTGGAGCATGTGAGTGTCTGACTGGCCCCTCACTTGCCCTCCGGAAAGGCCCGTGTCCCCAGGTCCCCTTTGCTCACTGGCCCTGCCAGCACTGCGCAGACCAGAAGTGGAACAGGACTCAGCAGAGGTCATCTGCCCTCTCTTCAGTGAAGTGCCCATGCGCACTGCCGGAGCAAGAGGCCGGCGGCCAGTCATCTCTGCTTCTGGGCGTCTGTCTGGTAGCTGTTCGATCAGCTGGACTTCTGAAATGAAGTTCAAGGGTCTAGAAGGTTTAGGGTCCTTGCAGCTGCTTCTTGCAGTAGGTGGAGGTTTCATAGTTAGAAGTAAGTATGGCTGGTATCGGGATCATAGTCTCCCAAATCAAACTGTTTTCCAAGATGCCTAAACTAGGGCGTTCAAAAGAGGCCAGAACTGTGATTTTCATTTCATTTAGCCAGTGAAGTGTTCAGGGGGCTCCCCACTCGACATGGGGTGTTACTGCTATGGTCTTGGGTTTTCTGTGCCATTAGTCCTGAGATTGCTAGTGTCTGGGGGCTCAGCCTGTGTCATATTCTCCCCATGTTCTCTAACAATCTGAGCTTAGTTAGGTGGTGACTGAAACTATGGGCTAGATGGAACTAAACATTCTTGTTGGGGATACCTTCATACTTGCTTTATACTATGGTATTAGTGTATTTTATAAAAAAAATCATGTGTGCTTGCTTTGTGTGTGTGTCTGTGTGCGCACGTGTGTGCATGTGCGTGTGCATGTGTGCGAAAGCAATAGACATTGGCTTAATTATGTCCAAAAAAGCTCCCTCTCCTTTACAGGTTGAGTTAAGGCGTCTGTCATATGAACAGGGCGTCCTGGTGCCTTTGCCCCTCTGTCTTTTGATAATTGAGCCTAGAGGACTAATGCCTCCAAAGTTCTCTTGTAGTGGTGAGGAGAGTCATATGATCCTCATTAAGGCAGACTGGAGGAAGGTGTGATGAAGAGATGATAGAGTGGCAGGAAGGGAAAGCATCATCCTCTCAGTCCAGAGATGACAGTAGAGCCAGAGGAAAGGGAGAGAGGAACGAAAGTGAGGCTTCGGTCAAACAAGTTGACTAGAGCACTGAAGGCTGTGTCTGTGTTTCTGTGACCAGTCACTGAGCAGTGACCACACACTCTTCATGGTTTTCTGCATGACTGAGGCAGAGACTCAGAACACAGTCTAAATTAAGATCCACACTTGCTGGATCTTGCAGGTTGATGGGCCTGAAAGTTCATTAGAGCTCAGTGTGTGGTGGAAGAAAAGACCCTTTAAGAAGGAACTTTCAGGCAGGATTCTCTGTGGACAGAGATAGGATAGAGATGATGGCAAGGTATCTGTCTGTTGTCCAGAAAAGAGGAAGCCCGTGCCTGTGGGTCTAGCCAAAGCAGTAGGGGTTGTTTCCTGAAGTTGCAAGGTACAAGTAGATCTGCACCTAAGCTTTGGTGAACCCAGCCTGGGGAAGGGGTCTGATTCCTTTGTTTCATGAAATGAGCCTAAAGACATGGTGGCCCTAAAGACATGGTGAGATGGCCTGAGATAGGGAACAGAAAGGTCCAGAGTAATGTGGACCTCGAAGAAGGAGGAAACTCTGCGTTAGTACCTCTGTGTTTACACCCGTAGGCTGGTGAGGCTGATGAGGATCTCACACATTCTTTTCTTGCTTGAATCTCATCCCAGCCCTATGCATCTATATTACTATGCTACCTTCACTGAAGAAGACGATAAGACGCAGAGAAACTGAGTGACCTGCTCACAGGTCCCCACCAATAAGTGGTTAGACACAGAATTGACCTCTTAGCCACATCTCCCATACTGTCTCTCAAACACCATGGTGAACACGTCAGCAAATGCATCTGGCTGAGTTACCCTTAAGCCAGCAGTTATAGAGAAAGGATAGGTAGCTTCCCAAGGCATGTGGGGTCTGGGAGAGGAATTTTAGGCTATATGATGTCTTTGCCCAAGGGAACATTTCTAACCTTCTCTGGGGACAAGTTAGGGCATGTCTCCAAGGGCTGGAGGGAGCCCCAGGATCGCAAGTGGAAATCGTAACTGAATCACAGCAAGGATTCCTCTGGGAGCTATAGAGGCCTTTATGATTTCCCAAACATTTCCTCTAGTTTGAAAGTTCTTGACAATTACGTGAAGCAAAAACTCAAAGATCCATTTTACAGATACAGAATGAGGCTCAGAGGGCTTTAATGACTTGCCCAAGACCACATGGTTTGTGTACGAATCAGGCTGTCAGTGTAATCTGCTGATGCCCAGCTCAGGATCCTTTCCTGCTTTAGTACATTCTCAGTTGAACGGTGGTGGGACACTCTTCTGCATCTAACGGAGGCTGGCACTATGACCAAGCCATTCAGAGGACCAGACACGAGGATCGAGTCTGAAGGAAGGATGACATCCACATGAAAGGCACAGCCCAGGTGTGGCAACAATCACCAGGCAGCACCACTGCATTCAGATCCCGATGTGTACATGTGTGTATAGATGCATGCACACACACATCACATTGTAAAGATGCCCTAATACTAGTCCTTGTGCTACTCAAATGCACAGGGTTAAATTGTGCATGCTAAAGTTTATAAATTAAAAATAGAATCTCATTGTATTTTCCTTAAAATACCAAGTATTTTCATTGGTCATTCCTGATAGAATAAATGTCAAGGAAGGCAATGATTTTTATCTGCTTGCACATGATAGTGTACATGGTTTGAATGAATCTGTCCATGGAGGTCTTTTGAATGAGCAAGGGTGGCATTTATGCAGGTCATTTATCATCCTTCTACCTATCCATGGCAGTAGACACTTGACATTCATGATGAGTATTTCCTGAGACATTTATGACTCCCCTAATTGGAAAATACCACTAGAGCAAATAATTTCCCTCATAAAATCATCTTCTTCTGACCCAAACTGTCATGTTTCTGGAGGACTTCACTTTTTCATTCGCTCATTGTCGGGGCCATTTTTCATTTGGTAATTGATAACGAGACGGAGCATGCGTGTACTGTGAGGAACCAGGTAGTCTTTTGGACTACGTGAGTGAGTGACTCTACCCCAGTGGTGGTTTCTGCAAGAAGATTGGAATTGATGTTTCAGAAAAATGGTCAAGGCCTAGAAACTGTGGACTGTTGGGGACCTGCGTATAAATAGCCAAAACTGTGAATGTGGATCTGCACATAGCAAGCGTCCCGTGTTCTCTGGAGTTTCAAAAACATCTTCACCTTCTACAGTGCCAGCAGGCAGGAAGATTCTCTGGCTGGGGCAAAGGAGATACTGTAGCCCTGGAACTCAAGCTCGTCTCTAGCAGTGCCACACAGACGCCACAGCAGGGCTTCCTTGGATCCAGGGGTATGGGTGTGTCAGCACTCTCCAGAACCCACTGTGCTCTGCTTTGGTTAAAAAGAGACACTCAGGAAGCCCTGGAGTTAGGCTCAAAAAACCAGTTTCCCTAAGCTAAGAAAAATAGCACTCAACTTGAATGCAAACTTCCTGTAGCACCCCAACAGCTCTCAGTACGTTCCATTATGAATCTTAGGGCCTTCCATGGTTTATCAGTTTTATGTTCGGGAGTTAGACTCTTAGAAAAAGTCCATTTTCCTTAGGATCTGTGATTATTATAAAAGTAAAAGGGCAGGAAGATTAAAAAATAATCAAACTTGGAAGTCCTCCCTGGATGAATTCTACAGATACATGTCATGTGTGGAAGGCTGGTTTACTCACACAAATTATAATCATGGAAGATGAGAGATGGCCAGAAGCCAGCTTAGGGCCTTAAAAATACCATCCAGTCTTGACCATGTGAACGAATGGGCAACAAACCCTTGAAGGCCGCCCTTCAGCTTTGCTTTAGTGGCGAGCACACTGGCATTTAAGTGCAAGGTGTTTAGAATGCTTCAGCTTTCATCAAGATGAATGCTAGCATCTCATATTCTAAGAATTCAGAGTTCGTCTCCAGTACAAATATGATTGACCTTTTTTCATTAGGACCGAATCTGGCAAGCCACCAAGGGATGAGGGCATCACCTGACAGTGGCCATGGCAGACATTTGCATGTCTGTTGAGGTGGGGCTAGCTAATTCTCAGCAAAGTACTTGAACTTCCTGTTAACATCTTTCATAATTTTTTTTTCTTTTGTCGGTCATGGGTCTTGAACTCTGGGCCTGAGTGCTGTCCCTGAGCTCTTCAGCTCAAGGCTAGCACTCTACCACTTGAGCCTCAGCGCTACTTCCGGTTTTCTGGTGGTTACTTGGGGATAAGAGTTTCTTGGACTACTTTCCTGCCTGGGCTGGCTTTGAACTGTGATCCTCAGATCTCAGCCTCCTGAGTAGCTAGGATTATAGGTGTGAGCCACTGGCTCCCAGCTCACATTTTTTTTTTTGAGTGAACTTTCTCTACATCTCAGAAGGCCATCAATCCCAGAAATGCTTTTCGCTGAACTGTTTTCTGCATGGATAATCCCCGTGTACTGCATGGATAATCCCCGTGTACAGAGAATACTCAATTAATGCCATTGAAAGATGGGAGTTGCGTGTTTCTCATCAAGACTTAACAATTGGCTTGCTCGCTGTGACATTGCCCTGCCAGTAGGGTGAGAACCAGCAGGGTTCTTCGGGCGCTAGGCCTGCTCGTGGACTGACTGGTGACATTTTATGCCTCTCTGTGGGGGGTGGGGAGTCTTAAGTGGGAATGGGTGGTAGGAGCTGCACAGCCCTGCAGGACTGGCAGGTCCCTGTCACCTCGTGGGAACATGAGCACAAAGCTAGGCTGGCAGTCTTGCAAGGAGAGGCAGGAAGCCAGGAAAGGTGGGGCAGCTTACCTTCTTGACTTCATATTTAATGGCGAGTTTGATCCGGCTCAGACTTGGACGGTGGTGGTCAGACCAGACTTGGAAATTCACATCGCCATTTAAAATCGCTTCCACCTCTTCTGTGTCTCGGCACAGGTCCAGCACGCCCACCACAAAATCCTTGCATTGCATAGATAACTTCCTGTAATCGTTCTAACAGAATAGAGAGAAGTCAGGGTGTGTCACACTGAGCCCCACAGAGCGGCTTGCTCTGCACAGGGGTGTGGATCAGCACCTGTCCACCACAGTGAGCCCACATGTTGCCCTGGGACCACGCACAAGACAGGGCTGTTTCTCCTGACAGCCTCGAGGACCGGATGTGTCCATGGGCTATATATACTGCGTCAGTCACCCAGGTAGGGTGCGTGCTAAAGTGTTGATCCTGAGGCCGAAGCTCTGCTCATTGAGTCAGAGTCCTTGGGGGTGGGACCTGGGAATCTGTCTTTTAAATTTGCTCCCTAAGAGATCCACTGCAGCCCACCTCAGCTTCTCTCAGTTCTGAGGTAAGAATTATAAAGACGTAGGGTGTCTTCCTTCCTTCCTTCCTTCCTTCCTTCCTTCCTTCCTTCCTTCCTTCCTTCCTTCCTTCCTTCCCTCCTTCCTTCCCTCCTTCCTTCCTTCCTTCCTTCCTTCCTTCCTTCCTTCCTTCCTTCCTTCCTTCCTTTCTTCTCCCTCCCTCTCTTCCTTCCTTCCTCCCTCCTTTCCTCCCTTTCTCTTTTCTTCATTCCTCCCTCCCCCTCCCTTCGTTCCTTCCTCTTTTCTTTCCTTTTCTTTCTGCCTTCCTTCCTGCCCCCTCCCTCCCTCCCTCCCTCCCTCCCTCCCTCCCTCCCTCGCTCCCTCCCTCCCTCCCTCCCTCCCTCCCTCCCTCCCTCCCTCCCTTCCTTCCTTCCTTCCTTCCTTCCTTCTTCTCCCTCCCTCCTTCCATCCTTCTTTGCATTCTTTTCTTCCCTCCCTCCCTCCCTCCCTCCCTCCCTCCCTCCCTCCCTCCCTCCCTCCCTCCCTCCCTCCCTCCCTCCCTCTCCTTCTTCCCTTCCCTTCCCTTCCCTCCCCTCCCCTCCCCTCCCCTTCCCTTCCCTCCCCTTCCCTTCCCTTCCCTCCCCTTCCCTTCCCTCCAGTCCCTTCACGTGCTACTACTGGGGCTTGAACATAGGGCCTAGTGCTCTCTCTTGGCTTTTTCCACTAAAGGCTGATGCTCTGCTTCTTGAACCACACTTCAACTTCTGTCTTTTTGCTGGTTAATTGGAGATAGAAGTTTCATGGACTTTTCCCCTTAGGCTGGCTTTGAGCCTCTGGCCACAATTACACTTTTCATGATCTGAAAAATAGTGGTTTGTAAATTACAAGCTTAAAAATCAAATGTCATGAGCTGGGCGCTGATGGCTCACACCTTGAATTCAGGGTCACACTTGAAATCTGAGGATAGAAAGTTGAAGCCAGCCTGAGTAGGAAAATCCAAATAATCACCAAAAAAAAAGCTAGAAGTAGAGCACGTGTGTGTGTGCGCACACACACACACACACACACACACACACACACACACACACGTCATTTACATTTAATAGGACCCTTTCTTCCACACACACACACACACACACACACACACACACACACGCACACACACACACACACACACACACACACACACACACACACGTCATTTACATTTAATAGGACCCTTTCTTACACAAATCCATTTGTGTGGGCAATCAGGACTTCTTAATTACCTCCCTGTGGTATAAGCAGTTTTAGACCTTGACCTTTTGGTTGTTGTTTCATATTTACTGAGTTGCTCCTGTATTTCTCTCTTCTCCCTACTGTTTCTCTCTGAATCTCTCACCTCCTTTTGTAGTAATCTTCCAACTTCTCTCTCTCCCAAACAGACTGCTTAAATTCCAGATAACATCCAGAATTTGAACAAAAAGAATACTTCCTGTCACCCGTGTAACACTACTCCTTCCTAGTATTTCCCCCCAGAGGCCTCCTGTGTTGGTTTCTTAGCTGAAACAAGTCTATTTCAAAGAGCCAGATGTCATTTTCAGTGCTAATCATTGTCAGCAGCTGTCAGACTGGTAAATAGCAGTTGGCAAATATGAGTGCAGTTTTTGCTTTTCTGGAACCTGGATTTCTCAGCAAATAGGTGTGAGCCTGGCAAACTGCAGACGCTCAGCCATTTTCCCAAGTTAATGATTCTTGTCTTCTTCCGGAGCTGCTGCATTGAAATGTCACTTTGCATTATGGAAAGCTTTGCTGGGAAAGGGAAAGGATCAAAAACTACTTTCAGATAAAAATGGCTGCCTTCCATTTTTATTTATAATTTAGGTAGAAGAATTTTGGAAATTCTGAGTAGAAAAAATGACTGCTCATCTCAGACAAATTTTCATTGGGGGAAAGGTACTTGGAGTACTGTAGCTTTGGTCCCTGAGAGGTACAGGATGCACTGGGTCCTATACTTGGCTGAAGTATACTGCAGAGCTGGCCTGATTCAGAAGTGGGCCCAGTAGAATGAACAGGATGGGCAGCCCTACGGGTACCGGGTCTAACTCTGGTAACCCTGCTGTAGCCACTCCCATTTTCCTGAAGCTTCACCTCCACGTCACTGCCCCTTTCCCAAGAACAAGGAGTCTATTTGGATGTTGATGTCTGTTCTTGGCAAAGCAGACCTTGCTGGCAGGGCCAGATCTTAGCTCTTGGTGGAAACTTTGGCCTTTAGCTGAATGCAACGATGGATATAGGAAGTGGGAAGGGCTTGACTTAGCCCTTAGGGGTCCTAACACCCCACACTGGGAACAAGTGGGTCCATATTTCTAAGAGTCTGCACACACCTGGGTTCAGTCTATGTCTGTGGGGAATTACGATAATTATAATTCATTGGGCCATCCCCAAGCTCAGTGAGCTTTCCAAGACACAACTCCTTCTCTTAAGTCTTTGATGAGAACAGAAGCTCTATATGCCCGCATCGTTACATACATCTCCCGTTATGAATTTATGCTCATGTGCTCTTTTTTATTTTCAGTATGGAGTCTGAATTCAGGGCTTTACCATTGGTAGATGAGTGCTTTACTGTTGACGCATATATTCGCCTCCAGCCCCTTTCCTCTCATTATTTTTCAGAGAAGGTTTTGCTTTTTCTCTGGGCTGGCTTGGACAGTAAATCTTGTATGAATGCTTCCACACTGCTGAGATGACAGGCGCACCCCAGTGATGTGCTCTTATTGGTTGAAATGGGGTCTCATGAACTTGCTGCCTGGCTGGTCTTGAACTACAGTCCTCCCAATCTCACCTTTTAAAATAGCTAGGATTATAGGCATGGGCCATTATGCTAGTGTTGTGTGAATGTATTGTTTTACCTCTTCTTACCTTAGGGGAACTGTTCCAGCTCCTCCATGGCACCTCATATGCCCACTTCAGGACACAGTCCCTTCCCCTTCCTTCCTTTCTCTTGCATTGTTAATTTCTTTCTTCCTAACTGCTCAGAGTACAAACATGCTGTTATTTCCCTTGACTTGACTCCACTTTCTGCTTCAATTTCTACCCCAAATTTCTTTTTTTTCTTTTTCCTTTCTTTTCTTTTCTTTTTTAAAAAAATTGATCATGAGGCTTGAACTCTGAGCCTGGGCGCTGTCTCTCAGCTCTTCAAGTGCTCAAGTACTCAAGGCGAGCATTCTACCAATTGAGCCACAGCACCACTTGTGGTTTTCTGGTGGTTTATTGGAGATAAGAGTCTCATAGACTTTCCTGCCACACTGGCTTTGAACTGTGATCCTCAGATCTCAGCCTCCAAAGTAGCTAGGATAAAAGATCTGAGCCACTGGCACCCAGCTACTCCAAATTTCTAACAGCCCTCTTCAGTAGAGTTGTCTGTATACAGTTATGCAGTTAGCCTCCGTGTGCACTTCACTGACCCATTTAATGGAATTCACCCACTGACTATACTATGACTGCTCTTGTCAAAGTTACATATTACTTGTATGCTGCTGAACTCAGTTGTTGGTTCTCAGTCCTCATGTGACTTATTAAATGGTCGGCCACTTACTCTTCATCTGCCTCAGCAGAATGCACTCTAATGTGGCTTTTCCTCCTGAATGACTATTTTTTACATTCTTTGGTGATTCATTGTCATTTCCCTCTATCATAATGTCCCAAAGATGTTCACAGTCCTCGGAAGTCTGTTTTGTCTATTTATACTCACTGCATTACTAATCTTATCTAGTGTCAGTGCTTTCAGCACCACTCACTTGCTGGTGGATCTAAAATTCGTATCTTTAATCTTAGCCTTTTCTGAATTCAAGATTCACACATCCAGTTGCCAAACTGATATTTCCACTTGAATGTTTAGTAGACATTTCATACTTTACAACATCAACTCTTTTTTTTTTTTTTTTTTTTTGGGTCCGGTTGTGGGGCCTGAACTCTGGGCCTGGGCACTGTTCCTCAGCTCTTCAGCTCAAGACTAGCGCTCTACCACTTGAGCCACAGTGCCCCTTCCGGCTTTTTTCTTTTTGCTTATGTGGTGCTGAGGAATTGAACCCAGGGCCTCATGCATTGCAAGGCAAGCGCTCTACCTCTGAGCCACCTTCCCAGCCCATACAACATCAACTCTTGACCTAGTCTCCTCTACGTATTAAAACTTTCCTTTATTTTAAGCTATTCTACACTAAGAAAGCTGGCATTTATCCTTTATTCCTATCTTTTTTATAGTCCACACATAATTTGGCACATATAATATGCCTAAATATATCCATACTCCGACCACTTTTCACTCTTTCCACTATTTGTACTTTGGACCACACCATCATCATCACTTGTTTGAACGGACACAAGAATGTTAACTCTCTGATTTGTCTGTGTCTGTTCTTAGTTGGAGGGATAATTAGTCCTATCATGGCACTGATCTGCTCAAACCTTCCTTATATTAAAAACATAAACCCTTCTTAAATTAGTAAAATTTTTAAAATAATGAAATATCCAACGCAGACAAAATATATAAATAGCTGAGTGTATCTCAGAGTTCTCAGCATTGTACAGTTTTTTTCCTTACTCATAACCATTTTGATGTATTATATACTTTGTGATATTGATTGTTCATGTTAACTATTAGAATATAAGCTTTTTGAGGGCAGACCCTTTTTTCTATTTTTTTTTACAAATGTATCTTAAAATACTAGAATACTTTCTCAAACATGATATGCATTCATCACATACTTGCTGAATTAATTACAGTCAACTTTTCTAACAATCTAGCTACTCTGTGATGGAGCACTTGAAATAGGTTGGTCTGGCCAAAGCCTGCTGTCTTCCTTTCCTGCTGTTGCCTCTTAAAACAGCACCATCATTTGTAGTTAGCACACTAAAAGCAAGGCTCAGCTGGGGCTGACTCTTACTTAATTTTTGGAATAAAGGGTGGGAAGACATCTGGATATTCCCACCCCCCAGAAGATTCTAGAGCACAGGTTTTGAAGTCAGAAGGACCAGAAGTTTAAAATTCCACTATCTGCCAGTGTACCTGTGAAAGTGAACAATTTGGTTTACTATTCCAAATCTTAACTTTTCATCTGTACTAATAACACACACTAGATCATCATTGGGAGAAATCACTGCCAAAACAATGTAAAGTGCTTAGTACAGTTAATTATAAAAAAATTACTTATAACCAAAAATTTAAAACTAAGCTTGCAGATGACAATTTTAATTGTTTTTACCTCCTCTTAATCCCCAAACCAACACCCAACATTTTCCCCCTGGTGTTTGTTATTTACTAGAACAGGAACAAGGTTGGCCATATGTAAGACTTGAACTCAAAATACCAGAGAAACTGGTTTTTTCCCCCTCACACTAAGATCTAAAAAAAAAGTAAATTTAAATATATGCCCTGAATTGGAATATTTGGGTTATCTCTGTTGATTATACTAGTCCTTCCAGGTTAGGAACTCCAATCTCAAAAGCAGTTAACAATGTTGAATGGGTCAAATCTATAATTTTAAGTCAGATTGGGCAGCATGGTGGTGTGTACTTTACCAAGGCCCTCAGAGGAGAAGACTGAGTGAGCACCATGGTTCATTGAGGGAGAGGTTAGTTTTGTGACCACAAAGAACTGTTTCCTGTGCACAAATCGTATTTGTCTTTCTGAGGAAGAATAAGGTGAGCAGTTCAGGTCCGAGAGGATTCTCTCCAGCCTGCTCAGGCTGATGACATGTGCACAGCCATCGGCTAGATTATATGAATGTAGACCTTGCTGTCCATCGTCGTGAGCTGTGGGAGGAACTGCCGGGCCTGGCTTCCTGTCCTATCAGGGCACACTCCCTTCTGTTCTTTAAAGAAGTGAGAGGGGAGGCGTCCTTTCCCTGTGGAGACTGGTGATGGAGGACCGTGCTGCTGGCTGGTCTTCTTCCAAAGTTTTGGAGCTGCCACAGTTGCGGTGCCCCTGTAGATCATTAGCTGCAGACGTGGAAGAGGCTCTAGAGCTGGGCCTTTTTGAGAATGTCATACCAGTAGAATCATATAGTTTACAACCCTTTGAGACTGGCTTCTTTCTCTTAGGGCAATCTCTTTTCCATTCATACATTTTGTTGCGTGCATTAAAAGTTCATTTCTTCCTATTTTGTATATACTATATGGTTGTACCACAGTTTGTTTATCTATTCACTTATTGTAGGCTATTTGATTGTTCCCAGTTCTTGGCAAAAAAAATCACAGCTTCTAAAAATATTCATGTTGTGCATGAACATAAACCCTTAATTCTTTAGAGTAAATACTATGAGGTGGGATTGCTTAGTATGTAGTAAATGCACATTTATTTTTATAACTAATGGTCAATTTGTTTCTGGAATAAGAATACCATTTTACTTTATCACCAGCCAATTATGAGAAATCCATTTACTCTATAGTCTTGCTAGGTAATTTTTTTCAGTGTCATGGTATCTCATTCTGATTAAGAATAAATTTATTCATAGGGCTTGGAGCATGGCTCAAGTAATAGAGTGCCTGCCGAGCAGTTGTGAGTTCCTCAGTTCAAACCTCAATAACCACAACAAAGGAAAAATAAACTTATTCATATGTGTTAGGATTTCTGCCAGGCCTTTTTTTTTTTTTGTAAATGTGTTCGGTCTAAAAACCATGTTACAGAGAATAGACATTTTAACTTTCCTGGGTCCTGCAACTCGTGAACTGGACATAAAATCTCCATTTATCTAGGCATTCTTTGATTTCTCTTGCCAGCGTTTTATAATTTTCAGCACACATATTTTACATATGTCCTATAAGAGTTATATCTAAGTATTTTTTCAGCTATTTGCAATATTTTTATTAGTTCTGACAGTTCATTTTATGTAGAAATATCACTGATCTTCTTTTCTGTTACATCCTGAGAATTTCTAATCTTACCTATCAGTGTTACATAGATTGGTTATAAAGATTTTGCAGATAGACAAATCTGTCTAAAAGAAAAAAAGAAATAAATTGACTGAGTGACATACATATACATTTATTTGAAACTTATGAAATATTTTTAGGAATAAAATATTGCCAGAAATTTCTGTTTCAGACTCAAATGGGGTGCATATAGTCAATACATTAGCAGATTTTAGAATATTCATCTACCATTTACTTACTTGTTCTCTATTCAACCCAGATGTTAACTAAAATTCTTTGGCTTTCAACTAGCCCAGCATATTCATTTCCTCACTCATATTCATTACTTGCCCCTCTTTTCCTCTTCTCCTTCCTCCCTCCCTCCTCATCTTTCTTACCCCACTAATCTTACAAGCTCATCCGTTACTGAGATGAACTTCTGTTCCTAACATGAGGACAAACTGACACCATACAACAAAAATTGATTCCTTGAACTACATTTGGTATTGAGTCTAGTATTTTGACAGCATCACTTTAAGGAAATTATTAGTTTTCTTGGAGGAACCCTAACTTGTCAATACTGTTAAAGCTGTTGACAAAGTTAAATCAAAAGAGAGAGAAGCCATTATCTTGGTGGGTCATATGAGTTAAAGGCATTTCTCAGGCAGATGTGGTGGAGACACCCAGATAGCACAAGGTAATTAACACTCATTCCTCAGTGGAGATCTTAGAAATTAAAACTAAAAAGAGTGTGAGCATCAGAGCCTTCTTCTCTCCCTCCTGGTAGAGGTCTAGTTATAGGGAGGGAATGTTTATTGAAACTTTCAACTGATATACAAAAGTAGGGTAAGTCAGGAGATGGGTCATGCTCTAAAACTGGGCAGTGTTTCTGCTTTTGATGTTTAGACTGACTACTATGACAGTTCACAATAAAGATTTCTTTACTGTGTCTTTCAGTGGTCATGACAGTCCTGTAAAGCAGTTGGTAGGTATCATTACCCCTAAGTGACTGAGAGTTCACTGTTGAAGTTTGCAAATTGGAGGTCATTGGTCACCATGACTGGAAGAGTCAAGGAGTATGAGGAGATTAAGAAAGAATGGGTCCAGCTATGATAGTTCTTGTACCCCTGTTTCATGTCTAACATCGAGGGTCCAAGTCAGCTTCTGTTTATCAGTGCCAATAACTGTAGTCCTCCAGAAAGAAAGGAAGAAGGGCAATGGAGAAGAGGTATTAGAGTCAGTGGGACAAATGGTTTTTTGGAGTTTTATTGCAAAGGAGAGAAGAGAAGTGGATTAGTAGTAGCTGATGTGAGAAGTAGGATTGAGGGAAGGAGCTTTTCTTTTCTCCCCTTCCTCCCTCCTTCTCTTCTTTTCTCCTTCACTCCACTTCCTCCTCTCCCTTCCTCCCTTCTCCTTTCCTCTCTGTTTTTCTTCTTTCTTCTCTCCCCTTCTGCTTTTCTTCCTTCCTTTCTTCTTCCTCCTATGGGAAAAACCATCCTATTTTGTATGCTAATGGTGGTTTTCCAGTACACAATTGTGCTGATTCACTGACTATGATATTAGCACATCATTATATTAATCCAGTAGTAGGTTCAGGACCATATAGGAGAGAGGATTGAATGTAGTGTGTAAGTGTAAGAATAAATTTATATAGAATCACATACAATTTATCCATAGTAGCAGCAGGAAAGGCCAGTCTATTGGTGAGGTAGCTAAGTAGGTGAATATGTTCATGGTAGGAATCAGAACATATTTTCTGTTTTATTTCTTCATTTACATATAAACAAAAATTACTAGTTGACAGCATGAGGTGGTGGAGCTTTGAGGAGAGATCTGATGCAGTTTTTGGGGAGACTTACAGGATGAATGGGGGGAATCTGGACATGAAGAGGAGGTAAGAAAGTGGAATGGGCCATCAGACTGAAAAGTTTGTGCATGATGAAGGACTAGCAAGCTAAATAGAAAGCCCACAGAATGCGGAAGATGTATCAGCTGTGCATCAGACAAGTTTGTGCATGACGAAGGACATAGCTAGCAAGCGAAATAGAAAGCCCACAGAATGCGGGGAGATCTATCACCTGTGCATCAGACAAGGGCCTTAGCTCAAAAAACGAAACCTCCCAGAAACTAATGCTTAAAGAAACAACAGCCTTAATAAATGGGCTAAAGATGTAAAGAGAGAGACAGAAGATTTTGGAATAGCAGTAAAACCACATTTGAGATCCATGGCCATAAATTTAGAGCAAGGCCAGTTGATGTGGTAATCTTTTTCTAACCATTCACCTTCTTAGGGGTTGTGATTTGTCAGCTTGCAACCAATCAAATGTGGGCAGAGGAAGTAAGAATGGGAAGGAATGATTTAATGATAGTTCATGGAATTGAAGCTGACATGCAGGGGAGAAGGGGGGAAGGCCCTGGAGGGGGAGATTCAGAAGATTGTTAGATCAGTGAGTTGTGGTGCTGTAGGAAGACAAGAAATGACAGACTTGGAGTCTGGAAACCTTGGGGCTGGTAATCCGTGTGCTGTGCGATGCTTAGCTTACAGGGGCTTGCATTCATTGATCTTCTAGGTACAGGTAGGCTTCGTGGCAAATGGAGCAGGGTGGAGGGCAAGATCAGTGCAGGAGGCAAGTCCGCATAACTGAGCCAGGGTGCTGGAAGTATGATGTATGCACTTATTGAAGTGCCAAGAATTGAAACAGCAGGAACTGAAACCGGGGGAAGTGGCTGCGAGTGACCTACGGTTGCTGGCCATGGCCATGAAGGATGCAGGGTGATAGGATCTGATGAAACTCCATCCAGAGATGGAACTTCTTGATGGGGAGAGAGAGAAAAGTTTGGAAGTGGCTAGGAATAGCTTGGAGGAAGCTGACCGGGTCTCCAGGCAAATGCTGTGCAACTGTGGGAACAAAACCACCCAGCTGAGTGTCCAGGGGGAAAGGGGATTGGTCTTGAGAAAGAGCAACCATCAACGTATCAGCAAGTCCACTCTTGATAGGATCACCAAGGCAGATACCTTTCAACGCTGAGCTCCATTTAAGAACACAGATGCAAGGAAGGGAGTCCAGATTTAGAAGATGATGGCCAGTCTTTCCCACCTCACCTTTCTCATCCAGATTTAGATGCCTTGAGGGTGGGAAGGGGGTAGAGATGGTGCCTTGCCCAGTGACTCCCCTCAAAGACCCGACCCCCCAATTTTGCCACTGCTTAGCCACTGCCATTCTGAGTTCACTTGCTCTCTACAGAAAGCCTTTCTTTATTCAGGTCAGATCTACTCCCTGCATTTTCCAAATGTGTCTTTGTCCTGAGTGTTTCAGGATTGGGGGGGGGGGGGGAGAATGAATCCCAGGCCTGTCAAATGAGTGTTTTTTCATGAGAAGGCTGTCTGGAGAGTCCGCGATTAGGTTTGGAATCCCAGCTCTGTTGCATACTGGCTATGTGATTTTGAGGGTATAACTTAGATCTTCTGTGCATGCTAGATAAGTCTGCACATACAGTTGTTGCAAGGAGCAAACTATGAAAGACAATCAGATAAATTGCTTAGTGCAGTAAGTGACAAGAATTGGCCAATTTTACAAAAATATTGCAGGTTAGCAGAAAACATGAACATGGGTAATTGTCTACTTTGGTGTTGATCTTCAAGTGCCTCTTCTAATAAAGTTGACAAGTCCCCTCACTTGATCCAGTCCTCCAGCTTCATTTTATGTGATCCCTCAGGTAGGAAAGCAAGCCGTGGGACAGGAGCTTGGAGCGCAGGGTTCAGGGAGGATTCAGGCACAGGCCCATGGATGTGGAGCACGGGGTCCCAGGGGCCGGTGTGCTGCCCTCCCTGCCAGTGCTTCTGTGGACACTGCTTTCCCACCCGGGTTTGGTTTAGTTAATTGGCAGCTACCGCCATTGTGAGGAGCTCTGAGCACATCCACATGACATTTGTGAAATCCCAGCAGTGATGGATGGCTCTGCCTGCTGACTCTCGCAGGATCCCTCTGTTGGATTCAGATCTAGCTTCGGGACAGAGACTGTTTTTCAAGGAAACAACTGAAGTATTCTATTAGAAAGGCAGCTAGTATGTGGCTGAATACCTGCTATGTGCCAGGCACTGGAAATGTACCTCTAATATAATATAATCCTTGCCCTTGAGGGGCTCTGAGTATTGCTAGACAGTGTACTAACAACCGAGTGGAAACTACAGGGTAATGTAAGTGCCTAAAGTCAAGGCTGGCACATACCTGAATGCAGGCACCAGGGGGCTTCCAATGGAGGGCCAAGGCAGGTACAAGGAGAGGTAGCAGGGGGTGAACATTCAGGAAGAGGGGTATAGGTGCAAAGGTGGCACGGGGAAGAAGGTCCACTCATGCGTGGATCTTAGGTGACTTTCACCAGAGCATGGTCGTGTTGTAGTGTATGAACATTATTCAGCATGTCACACTCACACAGTTCTTATAATCAAGCAAACACCACTGCACTTATGTTCCTGAAGAGGAGTTCATGCATATTCTCTGCACATCTGTATCCAGAGTCATGATGCTGCTTGGTTTTCTGTTGTGCCCCTGAAGAGCCTTTCCTCAGCTTTCCACTTTTCCTGTTGGTTCCACAGTGAACCCATACTGTGAGGCAGATAAGCCTGTGTTAGCTTTGTCCCATTCCTAAACCACACACATTTACACACGCACACACACACGTCATACCAACCTTTTATTCTGTGTACTTCCCTCTACCAGCACCATCTGGCATCACTGTATTCACAGGGAAAGTTCTGGTAGTGACTGGGGAAGAACTCCCCCTCTCCCCCACCACTGCAGGGCTCGGCGGACTCTTGCAGCTCAGTCCTCAAGTGCAGGGAGAAGCAGAGCGTGGCAGGATGAGTGGTGTGGCTTGTGCCAGCTCAGTCCCTCAGCGGGCAGCACAGTAACTGCTGTTCACAGTGCTCTGGTTTTTAGAAAGCACATTTTTTGGGTGCCAGGGGAGGGAGGCAGCTCTTTGTCTTGTTGGAGCTGAAACATACAGTATAGCTGCACAGTTGTGCTAAATTAAAACATCTCTTTTCCTGGAGCTTTCCAAAGTTTTTATGCACATCAGCCACACCAACTCTGACTGGTTCGTAGGCAATCCTATACATCTGTTTATTCATCAGAACAAAGGAGAAGAGCGCCTATGGTATGCCGCGTTCTGTGCCGAGGCTCTCTGCACTCACGGAGCTGGAGTAGAGGGGAAGGTGGATGCTGAAAGTCGTGCAGTAAGGTGGGATGATGCCCTCTCCTTTTTGCATAAATTAGACCCGAGTTCTTTTACATCTAGCCTCTCAGTAATTCCTGGGGAAAAGTCATTCCAAACAAACCTAGTTGGTAGGCTGGGTATCAGGCAGTCAGCTCAGGGCTTGAGTGACTTCCAGGAATTGGCCCTTGCGATAGTCCCCCAATTCAGCAAGGGCTGACTGAGTTTCTTGTGTGCCAGAAGCAGTGCCTTGCACCGGAGATGCTAGCAAGAGTGAGAGATGTGATTTCTGCTTGCCCATGGGGAAAAACATCACACAGACTGCTTTTAAAATTATGTGATGATTGTTAGTTGTTCATCCAGCAGATAGGGAGGATCCACTGTGTGTCAGCTACTGTTTGAGTCTTTGAAGTAGAGCCCACCGGGGAAACAGCGGCTCCTACTCTTGTGAAGGTTATATTTGACTGGGTGGAGAGACTGCAGGAGGTGGTTTCTCTTTTAGATAAATGGTGAAGCAGGAACTCCCTGAGGAGGTGATTTTATGTGGAGCATGGAGGGAGTAGGAGGAGAGAGTTATGCAGATTCATGAGATGTTCCTGAGAGGGCCACAGTGCACAGAGGGAGGGAAATGCTAGGCCAAAAGAGGCAGCGTGTCAGGGGCTGCTGGGGACTAGGTTGGAGATCAGAGACTGGAGCAGGACGAAAGGAAGAAGGGAATAGGAAGAGGTAAAGCCAAGGAAGCATCAAGGAACAGATGGCCCACGTCCAGACAGGCACTTGTCAGGACTGTATTTTTTACTTTGGTGGGATGGGGAGTCATTAGAGAGTTTCAGGAAGCAGAGCTGACATGGTCTGATTTTTTTTTTTAAAGGATTCTGGCTGCTTGAGTAGAATAAATTGTAAGGGACAAGAACAGGAACAGAAGGACCAATTAGGAGGCTGTTTCAGTTACTCAGAGTAGAGAAGAAGGTGGCTTGAACCAAAAAAGTAAATAGTCAGGGAGATGAGAAATTAGAATTCTGGATGTCTTTGAAAGACAGAGCCAAGAGGATTTGTTGATTGATGGGTTGGATATGAAGTAAGAAAGAGAGAGGGGAATGAATCTGAGGTTTGGGGTTGATAAAGTAGGAGGATAAAAGTACCTATGAAATCAGCCCTAGATTAGATCATTGTTTAGTAAACACTCTCCCCCACCTTCTTGTCTCCATTAGAACAATACATTTCCTTCTCCATTGACCCTGGTGTTGGGTATAGCACTTGTTTCACTTAGTGATGTGGGGCCTTGCCAGGCATCATGCATTTTCAGCTGGCCTTGAGGGCTGCTGATCTCTGCCAGGAGATTGTGTCCTAGGCCCCAGAACAGCCTTCCCCACAGACTCCCAGTTGTTTAGGTAGTTGGATTCTGAAATGGTCTGCTGAATAGCCTTATTGTGGGAATACCTGCGTGACAAAGGGACAGAAGTAGACTCAGTGCTTTGGGATATCAACATTGTGGCCCAATTGGAGACTCAGGGATGTTGTCCTAGCAGAAATAAGTAACTGCTGAGTTGTCTAGGCTAAATCAGTATTCAGCCTACGAGGTGGGGAAAGTCATACTCAGCATAAGCCATAAACCAGTACAGAGAGGCAGAAAAGCATGATGCATGAATAGGCAGGGACTAGGAAAGAGGAGTCAAGGTGACAGAAGAGACTTTGGACATGTACATAGGAACTGGATTATGGAGAGATTTGTATTGCTTGAGATGGAGCCTGTATTTGATCTCCTAGGCTGGGGGGATCACTAAAGCTAAGTTAAGTGGGAGAAAGTAAGGGTCTGATTTGCAGCTAGATGTGATTCTTCTGTCTCCCTGCAGAGGGCAGTCTCTTTGTTGTGGAAGAGTGTGGCCTGGAGTATACAACTTGGGTCTTTCATAATCACCTGAAGGGATGAATGGAATGGGAGACAGACATAAGGAACAGAGAGGGAATTCAGTATGAAGCATGTTTGGGATATCAATCAATCACTCAAAAGGAGTTTTCCTCACATGTTATGGTCTGGTGGTATTACAGATTATCTCTCTTCTATACAAATTCATTTTCTGTGCTATCACGTGTTAACAATATAACCGAAAAAAAACATTTTGGGTATTTTATAGTGTTTAGATCTGTCTTGTTTGCTTTGGGTGAAATTTTGAGATGATTACCTTTGATACTCTTGCCACCTTGGGTGCTATTTTTTCTGTACTTAGTATTGGATAACTGATTTCTTCTCCCTCCTTTCTTCCCACCCCCCCCCCAAAATAAATTGAAAGAAAGTCCAAAGAGATTAGGAGCAAACATGTCCTGTGCATCTTATTGGTACTAAGTATATATTGTGAAAACATTTCAGAGAGAAACAGTAATTTGGAATTGGCCTCACTCGATAACATATCCTTCTGAAGGATGATGTCATGACTCACCTAATTATAGATTCAGAATAAGAAATGTGCATGAGATTCATTTCTAAGAGTAATTAAGGTACAGTATGTATAGAAGTAAATTTTAAGAAATTGCCTATGATTGCTAAAAATGCTATTGATTAAGAGGGTTTAATAGCAAGATGGCAAAGTAGCAATTAAAAAATGTAGAGCCTTGCGGATGATAAAACAAAGAGTAGAAATCAAGTTAGGCAAATCAGTGCTTGTGATTTCCATGCCCAAAGAGCATACTGTACCTTCCCCTTCAGTGCTAAGCCTGGACTGATGCTCTTCTTTGCCACCTCCAAACACCCTCTCAACTCCTCCTCATGACCAGCTTGAAGGTAAAGTCAGGACATATTCTTGAGGAGATACACTGTTGTTTGCCCTAGACTGTTACTGCTTTTTATTCTTGGACTCAGTAGCCTTATCTAAGAGATCTCAATGATTGAACTAATAATTAACTAACCAAATTCCTTTGTTGGTACATTCCAACCCAGGACATGGCAGGACTTAAGAAATGTTGTGAAAAACACATTGATTTTGGTTTAAGAGTCTTGCTTATGGGAGGCTGAGG
Organism: Dipodomys merriami; assembly: GCF_024711535.1. Classification (NCBI taxonomy): domain Eukaryota; kingdom Metazoa; phylum Chordata; class Mammalia; order Rodentia; family Heteromyidae; genus Dipodomys; species Dipodomys merriami. The sequence goes on from NW_027205982.1 coordinate 737,516, forward strand.
AGCCAGGGGGTGTTGGTGGTGTTTGGTAACCAGGGACTGATCTGAGAGCCGTGAGGGCCATACTTGTCTGAAAGTGAAGGTCTTGGGACCAAAGCTGGATGTAAAGGGCTATTATTACCAGCACAGATGGCTACTTTGACTTTCTAAAAGACTTGAAAGGTATTGGTAGAAAGAAATGAGTAAGTTATTTGAATGAGTATAAATCTGATCAGGAAAACCAGATCCCAGTTCTTGCTTTAAACTGATTTATCTAACAAAAAACCAGATGCTGTTAGGAAGTAGGTCTTATCCCAGTTTTGTAAACAAAGACAGTAAAGTTTTTTTTTTGTTGTTGTTGTTGCTTGTTTGTATTTGGTCGTGAGGCTAGGAAGTAGGTCTTACCCCAGTTTTGTAAACAAAGACAGTAAAGTTTTTTTTTTGTTGTTGTTGTTGCTTGTTTGTATTTGGTCGTGAGGCTTGAACTGGAAGCCTGGGTGCTGTCCCTGAGCTAAAGAGCTAGTACTCTGCCACTTTGAGCCATAGCTCTCTACTTCTGGTTTTTGAGTGGTTAATTGGAGATAAGAGTCTCATGGGGAATTTTCTGCCCAGGCTGGCTTGGAACTGCAATCCTCAGATCTCAGCCTCCTGAGTAGCTAGGATTATAGGCATGAACCACTGGTGTCTGGCAAGAGTAAAGTTTTGACTTGATTTCATTTATCTTTGCAGCTTCAACTGTCACCTGTGCACTGATTCCCAGGCTTTTCCTTCCAAGCCCAGCTTGTGTTCTAAGGAGTTGAAGAATCAGTTACAAAGCAGTCATCTCTGTGGTAAGTCCCGCAGACACTTCCGAATCTACATATCCCAAATAGAACACATGGAGTCTTCCATCTAACACCCAAATCAGATCTCCTGCTTACTGTTTCAGGAAGGGGTCCCCATCGCCTCAACTTCTGGAGCTAGATACTCTGGGTTCATCTTGGTCCCTTCCAATGAGTTTCCAAGATCTATGGATTCTGGTTCAAAGTATCTCTGTGTCTGATCCTTAATCCCCACAACCATGCTCGTGGTCTTAATTTGACTCTTCTTCATTTATTGTCTAGACTTTCATAGTATTTCACTGATTGATCTGTTTACCAATAACAGCCCTTTCTACCCAGATACAAAACCATCATTCTTTTTGATAAAAACATATAAGAGCAAACCCTTTATTATCTTTATTATCAGAATGATCAGATCTCAATATCTCTATCTGACAATTCCCCTTTAGTAATACCCATCCCATAAACCAAAGTTTTCTCCATCCGTGCCTGTCACCCAAGTACACATATTCATCTGCCTTGATACCTTTCTTTCTCTTACTCCGTTGTCAAACTCCTACTCATTCTCCAGGGCTCTCCAGCTTCTTCCTACCCACACTCTCCCCCTTTTATAAAGACAGGGCCTGGAGCTATTCTCACATGCATTCCTAATACCACACACAGATGGCACATAGAAAGAGGACGACCATTCCGAGATAAATACTTTAACCGTTCTTGATCTATTTCCTCATCTGTAGAATGGGAATAATAACAATCTGTTCTTAAATCTCAGTTCTGATGTTGTTTGTGACACATATAAGGCTCTGGGTTTAAACATGAGCATTGCAAAATTTGTGTATGTGTATAAATGTGTGTGCTGTTACGGTAATGTTCTGTAGCTCTGTGTAGCAGAAAGGGCTATAGAAACAAGGAATTATTAAGAGATTACTTAGTTCAAATACCTGGCTTATGAGTGAGGACAGTGAGCTGCAGAGACATGAGCTGAATGAGCCCAGGTCACCTAGAAGCTTATAGGACAGATTTTTCTACCCTACTGCTGCTGGAATCTCTCATCAAGGCCCATAGGATCATCACTGGTGCCGTGTCATTTATGACCTATATCACATCCTGGTACAAGACTCCAAGCCATTGGGTTCCCTCAGGTCATCTTCACAGTTTGACTACACGCAAGCATTCCATTGTTATTTATGTGAAAGATTTGAGTGAAGGGTCAACTCAACACTGTGATTAAAGTTGGATTTTTAAATATATAATCTCAGAGAAGGTCCTATTTAGAGGAATAAATTCTGGCTCCTGACTTTTGTTTCAGCCTAATTTAAATCTCTTTCTTCTGCTTGCACATATTCTGGAGCTCATTTCCATGTTTATGTTAAAATAGCTGTTTAAAGCACATAAAATATCAACTTTCTAATGTGCTGTGGTAAAGTACTGAGTGAATTCGTTGGAGTGTAAACTTCAAACAAAATAATCATCTAAGAAGAGAAGGGAAATTATCATCAGAAAGACTCTTTCTTTAGCATTCCTAAGTGTGAAGAAAAAAGGCCCAAACCACTGTTTGCAAGGAGCTGTTAACTGAACAGAAATAGCCAGGTCTAAGCAACCTAAGCATCTACATTATGAGTAAGTTAGTGGAGAGAGCGGGAGAGGGGGTGAGGAGAAAGAAGGGTAGGGAGGTAGAAGTGGAGAAGGAGATTTCTTAACAGTTCACTGTGTCTTCTGAATTTTCTAAGCATTTGTCAACCAGTAATTGGCATCTTGTTCTAGAGTCCAGGAAAACAGGTTATTATTATTAATTTTAGGCTGTGGACATTGGAAAAAAATCACAGAACTATAAAAGGATATTTGAATAGCCCTTTTCTGTTGAGTACTGAGAGTACTAGAAAATTTTCACCTCCGTCATTTTAGTATTTTTATAATATTACATTATACAATATATAATAATATACATCTATATTGTCAGTAATCGGGTTTAGACTCAGAGTCTCCTGCTTGCTCAGCTTGTTTGCTTGGCTGGGTGCTCTACCACTTTAGCCACACTTCCAGTACAGCCTTTTTATTATTTTAGAGATGGAGTCATGCAGACTCTTCTGCCCAGAATGGCTTTGAACTTGATCCTCTAGATCTCAGCCTCTTGAGTTACACTTCTTATATTGATATATAATTCTTATATTGTCATTTTAAGAGTATTTTGATGTCTCTTACATCATACTGAATCTACCATAACCAGAGCTTGTGACTCTTCCCCGCCAGACCTTTTGCCGATGACAGGTTGATAGAAGAGTAAGGGTAGGATGGTATCACAGCACAAGATTCATTAAAAAAACAAACAAACAACAAACTGCTGAAAGAGAAGTGCGTGGCCTCCTATTGTTCAGGCGGCCTGTGATCTGAAAGGAGCCCAGGCCAGCCTGTGCAGAGAGTATTTACTTCAGAGTTCCTTATCTGCACATTATGCTCGAGTGTGTGGCATCCATAGTAGGTAGTAACCACACAGTTTACAAACTAAAAGAGCAACACACCCAGTTCATCCATGTCAAAAGAGATTTCTAGCTCATGACACCTGAATGATGTATATATGTTTCTCACGTTTTAGTCACATGCAGTTCTTTCCGGTTTTTTAATTGGCATCAGTGGGAATCTGTCTGTCATCCAGAGCCTGCAATGTGAGCCCCAGGCTCTGGTAACTCAGGGGCTGAGAGAAGAAGGCAAGAACAATGCAGCCTAAAAACTGAACTCTGCAAGAATCCTGAAATATGGAAAACAGCCTTTAAACGCCATAAAATGAACTGGATGTGGCTTTTGAGTTTCTATTATAATTTATGGATGAAAAATGCCTGCCTGTCTGCCTGCCAGGTGCCAGTAGCTTAGGCTTTTAATTTTAGCTACTCAGGAGGCTGAGTTCTGAGTTTGAAGCCAGCCTGGGCAGGAAGGTCCATGAGACTTTTATCTTCAGTTAACTTCAGGCAAAAAGCCAGAAGTAGAGCTGTGGTTCAAGTGGTAGAGTGCTAGACTTGAGCAAAGAAACTCATGGACAGTGCTTAGGGCCTGAGTTCAAGTCTCAGGACTGGCACAAAAAGGAAAAAAAACACCTTGTGTTTAATAGGCAGATGTGTAATCATGCTCACTGCTACCCCTTCCTTCTTAATTAAGAAGGAATGTTCTCGCAAGACCCTTCTGCCCATAGACTTGACTTTGATTTGGTCACTGATGGTTTACAGAAGGGCTTTTGTTTAGGAAGCTGCAAGATTCCAAACTGTCTATACAGCTTTGTCATGATTTTACAAGACAACCAATCTTTTTTTTGTGTGTGCCATTTCCTTAATTTTCATTTATTTCAAGTGGAAATAGCTCGAGGTGGCCGCTGTGTGGGGTGCAGCTTGGCAGAGGCTGGGAGAGGGGCTGCGTCCCTGAGGCCACTCAGCCCCACCATCGCACAGGCCGGAGAGCACTCTGCCTCCAGCTCCTGCTCCCTTTTTTCTTTTAATTTATTTTTTTTTACTGTGAAAATACTGTACAGAGGGGTTACAATTACATGGGCAAGATAATGAGCACATTTCTTATCAAGCATTGTAGCCTCCTCCTTTGTTTCCCCTTCCCATCCTCCCCCCGCCCCCTCACCCAATCCTCCCCCCATCCTCCCGCACCAAAGTTGTAAAGTTCATTTTTTGACATAATGACTTTACATCTCATTGTTGAAATGAGTTTGCCTGTATCCCCGTTTTTTTGGCGGGGGGGGTCCTGTCTTTGGGCCTGAACTCTGGGCCTGGGCGCTGTCCCTCAGCTCTTCAGCTCAAGGCTAGCGCTCTACCACTTGAGCCACAGTGACACTTCCGGCTTTTTTCTTTTTGCTTATGTGGTGCTGAGGAATCGAATCCAGGGCCTCATGAATGCAAGGCAAGCGCTCTACCACTGAGCCACCTTCCCAGCCCTGTATCCCTGTTTTAACGATTTGTTTTTTCCCTTCCCCTCCACATACACCAACATCATATATAGTGAAAGCAGGGGTTATACCAGGGGGAGGGACATACAAAGCAACAAAGACATAATCTTATAAATATGTTAGAAACAATTGCATGAAAGATCCTTCTTTCTTTTTTTCTTTTTTCTTTTGTCAGTCGTGGGGTTTAAGCTCTAGGCCTGGGAGCTGTCTCTGAGCAATTCAGCTCAAGGCTCTTGCTCTACCACTTGAGCCATAGCACCACTTCTAGTTTTCTGCTGTTTTTTTTCTTTTTTTTTTTTTTTGGTGATTAAGTGATTACATAATTTCCCAAATTTCACAGTATTGTGGGATAATGATGCTCATTTAAAGTCACAAACTAATTCTAACTTTCCTGGAACAAATTGTCTATCACGTTCTATAACATATATCAGTGTACACATATACACCATACATGTGATCCAGCAGCATGGGGATATTTAGTAGTGGTTCGACCAGATGAGTGGGAGTTCTTTGTTTCTTAAGCCTTGTTAATTTTGTCGTATCACCTAACATTTTGGATTTAACATCCACTTATCAGGGAGACCATGTACCGTTTGTCTCTTTGCTCTTGGCTTACCTCGCTCAACCTGATTCCTTCTAGCTCCATCCATTTCCCTGCAAATGCCATTATTTTGTCATTTCTAATGGCTGCATAATATTCCATTGTGTATAGATACCAAAATTTTTGGATCCATTCATCTGTGGTGGGGCATCTGGGTTGTTTCCATATCCTAGCTATTGTGAACAGTGCTGCAATAAACATGGAGGTGCACATGTCCTTGTATATTGGTTCCTGTTGTTCAGGGTAGATGCCTGGAAGTGGTATGACTGGGTCATAAGCGAGGTCAATATTTTGCTTTCTGAGGACCCTCCAGACTGCTTTCCAAAGTGGTTGTATAAGTGTATATTCCCACCAGCAGTGTAATAGGGTTCCTCTTTCTCCATATCCCCTCCAGCATTTGTCATTGGCTGACTTACGGATGTGGGACATTCTGACTGGGGTAAGGTGGTATCTCAGGGTTAAGACAACCAAACTTTACAGGGAATACAACAGTAGCTAGATTTTCTTACTCAGCAGTGGTCTAGGAATACTCAGCCCTAGGAATATAACTGTGGAGGAGTGGGTGAAGTATCAGGAGACCGAACACTGGGGTAGACTGGAAAGCCCAGGACAGAAGCATGCACATTTGGGAACAGGTGGGTAATGAAGGTGTCATTGCAGATGAAGAGGGAAAGTAGATGACACTAATCATGTGGAGAAAAGCAAAGACTGAGAGATACTTGTTCTACATACAAAGCAAACTCCATTAGACTAAAGACTTAAACTTGATGAGGAAGTCTAGGAAAGTAGTGAAAGGGAGCAAGTGAGAGAGGAGAACATCTTCATGACCTCGAGTGGGAGTATCTATTATCACATCCTTTTGTCCCATTATATTTTTTACCCTGCTGTCATTGAAACTAAGCATAAAAATAGACTGTTTCCTGGGTATTTGGCTTTTTTATTTCTAAAGGCTCCTGTGTCATATAGAACTTTGTTAAATGAAGTTTTCTCACATGCCTTTCTCTTAGTAACCTATTTTTTTTGTTATGGGACTGCCAGCCATGACTCTGTGATAGAAGAAAAAGACATTATATTCTTTTCACCCCTACACAGATAAGTGACAGACTGTGAGAAGTCTGTCTGAAACAGTGTCTGAAATAGGGAATGGCTGTCTAGAATATGTAAGGAAATCGTGCAAGAAAATGTAAAACTATTTCAGGACAGAAGCCCTGGGTGAAGGGAGCTAGAAGAGGCGATTCACAGGAAGGAGAAACTCATATTGCTAACCAACACATGGAGTGCTCAGCCTTACTAGCAGCTGGAGAGGTGCAAGTTAAAGTGACTACATTCTTCATGCTGGCCAGCATGAAGAAGCAGGACAGTATGTAATAACAGCAGTAGATGACAAAGCAAGGCCTTGGGGAAGGGAGCTTAAATGTGGTCAGGGCTTCTGTGAGCAGCTTGTTTGTTGTGATTGGTGAAATTAACCATGGAAATTTCTTCCTGGGTCTGGAACACTTTATAAAGAGAAACGTAAGGGGGTGGGGCACGGGGATGTTCTTTGCAGGCTCACTGTGCAAGTTAAAGACAATCCAGGTGGCTCTGGCCATGCGCTTGAATAAAAAGAGTAGCTGCAGGGAGTGGAATACTAGACAGTGGACAGTAGACAGGAGCAATGGACCAGGTTTACACCCAGCAACACAGAGAGAAACACATAGAAAACAGTGTTGCGTGACAGAGTGAGAATGGCCAGAACTCTGCACCATACCTCCTTGCACACACTTTATAAACAAGCACGCACAAACCAGCGGCATGCTTTCTAGTAGTCTCCACTAGGATGTAAACTCCACAAAGGAAGAGATTACAGGATTTTGATGACGCTACGTATTTCCAGCCTCTATAATTTTGAGGATACATTAGCTACAAAAGATATACTTTTAAAAATCAGTAACACACACCCGTCTACATATCTCCGTATCTGAATACACAGAGGTGGGTGCTTCTGTGGGAGTGTAGAGTCGGGGGGAAGGGGGAGAGAGAAACAGAAATACAGTGATTCGATTCACCAGCTGAGCGTAGTATTAACCAAAGTGTTGTCACCCAGGGACAGCGGGAACTCCAGGCAGAAAAATAACAAAATAGGACTTATTCTTAGATGGTAAGATTCTAGTGTTTTGTTCCCCCTGCTCTTTTGTATTCTCTGAAAAGTCTATAATGAGTCGTTTTATTTGCCTTAGGCCCAAGTCTAATGCTGAAACAGGCCTTTCTCATAGCAAGAGGGGAGGGCCTGCCAGGCTAAGTTTCCTGCCAGTGCTTTTGTCAGTGGCCCTTTCTACCTTTACTTCTCTGCCTCCTTCAGCACCAGACACAAACACACCATCCACACGTACATACACACCTTTGGGGAATTCTCCTACGTCTCCTCAGATTTGTGCCTTGGTCAACAAAATGCACCATTAGTTTTTTCTCTCTGCTCTAGCCTGGTCTGCTAGCTTAGTACTGTCTTTGGCTTCCCAGAATAACTGGATTCTGGCTTTCTCTCCAGCTCGACTGTGAGGCTCTGCCTGATTCTTGGTATCAGCCTTCTCCAGTTCATCTCAACTTGGTCCTTTCTCCCATGTACTAGCTTGGATAGTGTCTTCTACTCCAGTCCTTCCTGAGATGGAAGAATATGACCTTACTTGGTAATTAGATAGTAGTTATAATTAATTATGAAGTCCTATTAGAGTGTATGTGTGCGTGTGTGCGTGCGTGTTTGCATGCGTGTGTGCGTGCGTGCGTGTGTGTGTGTGTGTGTGTGTGTTTGTGTGGAGGCTTTAATCCTGAAAGACTGATGTCCTTATAGGAAGAGACAAATACACAAGGAAGTTGTCATGACAGTAGAAGAGATTTGAATGATATGTCAGCAGCACAGGATTGGTGGCAAAGTATCAGACATTAGGAAAAGGCAAGGAAGAGTCTTTGCTGAGAACCTTCAGAGGGTGCAAGATGCTGCTAATACCTTGACTTTGGAGTTTAGCTCCCAGTACTGTGATTTGGAGAAATTATGTTGTCCTAATTCATCAAGATTTTACTAATTTGTATGGCAGCACTAGGAGATCAGTACACACACTGTATTCAATTGTGTGTCCAAAAGGAGGATTTTTGGTGCCCTGAAAGGTCTTTCCTGCACTTACTGCCCTTTTGGCTAGCCATTTCCAAAGCTCAAACTGTAAGGAAAGAGGCAGAAGATAGGAGAGGTCTACGCCGTGCTTATGTCTCTGTGAGCTCCAGTTTGACCCAATGAGTGATAAGATTCAATCATTTTCTACTCGCTCCATGAAGCCAAGTCTAGAAAATGCAGTGGAAAGATGGAAATCCTCCTGTTGGATCCTTTCCAGCCTGGGATGACCAGTGGGGGATGTCCAGTAACTGTGCCGCCAGCGCCTTGCAGTGAGTAGTGTGGCCAGCTGTGGCACACAGTTCTACCTCTAGATGTCAGGATACACTGGAATCCACATCACCGTCCTGCCCTCTTCCTGCTTCCCTGGGTGTCTGACAAGGGGGAGAAGTTGCAGAGCTGACTCTGCTTTGCTTCCTTCTCTCCCTGTGCCTCTCCACTGCCCAGTTCATCATTGTGACACACCAAAAGAGCCCCAAGATGGGAGAATCGGGACTAGGGGTACTCATCACAGAGCTCTCCAGAAGGTCACATCCTCTGACTGTGCGGTGATTCCATCTGCGATGATGCTCTGAGAAGCCTGGGCCTTCTGGACCCAGGTGCCATTCACCTCCTTCTAGGAAGGACCTTGTTCACCTGCAGAAATCTTCCAGTACCTTCTGTTCTTATCCTCTCTGACCCATTTCCTCCGGAAAGCAGATTGGACCTTTTCTAAACTGCAGAGATGACTCACCCACGTTCCTGTTGAAAGCTTGCAATTTCCCTCCATTCCCCTTAGAACAAAGCCCAACTTTTTATGTGAATACCCAAGGTAAATCCTTGGCCAAGATTCTTATCAGGACTTATCACCTGTTACTGCTTCTCTACCACAGATCTACACCAAGATAGTAACATTTCTTAGAGCGAGCCTCTTCCGCCACAGCGGGCTGTTACATCAAGCTTTTCTATGCCTGGGACCCTCTTTCTCACTCTTTGTTGTGTGCTCCTCTTGGGTCCCACTCAAATATTGCCTTCTCTGAGAAATCTTTAAACACGTTAATGTAGGCTCCCTCATGCACAGATTCAGTGTTCCACTAAGTTGGCTCTCTTAAAACTTCCCTTTATAGTTTGCAATGCTGAGTTTATTTTTATGACAATATGAAGATTTCTCCTCTCCGCTCCTCCAGTAGATAATAAGCTGCTTGAGGGCAAGAGCTTTGTGTACTTCATTTATTACCTTATCATCACACCTAACCCAGAGCCTGTGACTTAGACTAGATTCTTAGTAAGTAATTCTTGCACAAGTGCTGAATTTACAGCTAACCCTATAACTAGGGTTCATCTACTTCTGACATTCCTTGAGCCTGTTAGCCCTGTGCCTCTGTCACCATCCTGATGTATTCTTTCCAAATTGAGTCTCAGGATGGCTTTGCTCTTAACACAGCGTTGGGCCTCCATGCTGACATGGTGTGCACCATACTTGGCTGATGCCACCCTACTACTATGATGAATTCAGACAGCATTGTGGCTTCTTTTTTTCAGAGGAAAAAAAAAAACCCTTGCATTTCCATTTAGTTTAATTTGTGCCACTACTCACTGGCTAATTTTTTTGTAGCACTGTCTCCATTTTCTCTGTATCTCTTGATATTTCAGACTGATAGTCGCACTTGTATAGGAAATGATTTTTCCCATTTTTTTGTGCGTGTAGTGATGAATCTTTTCCATACAGATATTTTTCAAAACATAATCTCTGTCTGCGTTTGGCAGGAGCTCTGTCTGCCTGTTTCCTCCCTCCTCCTCTTTTGCTTCTCTATCTTCCCAGCCCACGTCGCTTCTTTTCATAGTAATATTTTAGCAGCACTCTTAGTTTATTTGGTTTTAGTGGTCTGCATTTTTCCAATTGGAAAATATACCCTTGGCCTATTTTTTTTTTTATCATGTGCAGCCTAGACTTTTCCTTGTTCTGGAACGCACTGCTGAAGGGGCGAGATCTTAGCCCGAATCAGGAAGACCCTCTAAATAGAGAAGACGCTGAGAGTTAAGATGCATTCATTGGAAGGAGAACTCTGGTGCTGATCCAGTGGGCATGGAGAAACCAGAAGGACTGTCCTCTTAAGCTCTCGGATGAAAACATACTTAAGTTATGTTTATTATGACGAGGCTCTCTGCAGGCATTGCAGGTTCATGTCCTGAGGGGTCACTATTTATAAATCATTCACATTAGGCAGTACTGGGGTTTGAACTCACATCCTGACACTTGCTAGGAAGGTGCTCTGCCTCTTAAGCCACACACGCATTTTTCTTTCTCACTTTTGTTCCCAGGGAGCTGTGGTGACCCGGGAATGCTACTACTCCCAGATTCTTTGATTGGTTGAGATAGAATCTCTGGAACTAGTTTTTTGCCTGAGCTGGCCTTGAACTTTCGTCCTCCTCATCTCTGCCTTCCCAGTAGCTAGGATTACAAATGTGAGCCAATAGTTCTGGATCATTTGTTTAGTTACTGAAACAATGCATACTGAGCACTTAACATGTATCAGGACACTAGAGGTTAACTAGGATGAAGTGTATAAAGTTATTAGCAACTCAGTGGATCATGGTGTGACTTATAGAGCTGAGCAGATTAAGGTAATAAAAAATATCTGGGTGGGGAAGCTGACAGTCTAGTTTGGACTATTTACAACTGAAGTATCTAAGCTCATCCTCTCACCCTCCATTATTTTCAACAGCAAAGTTAACTTCTAATAGATGTCCAAGATCACATGGTTGGTAGGTTCTGGAACCCAGACCAGTCTGATTCCAGAGCCAAAGCCATGGCTCTGCCCTGCCAGCTATGAAGACATGGGTGAACTGGGTGTTCACAGGACCTTGCCCTTGTCTTCTTTTAGTAAAATGGCATCCTTTATCCTTCTCAAATACCTATTAACCAATGTACACCGTCTCTCTATATTTCAGAGGCTGATTCTCTTGGCACAAAGCTAGAAGAGCAACATCATTTAATTTTAAGCATTATTTGTGATCTAATGAGAAATTTCCATTAAAGGACACATTAATTAGCTAATTTTCTAATGATGAGTCAGTAATGATGCTCTGGCCAAAGTGCTCATCCAGACATGCAGACAGCAAAATAGAAAAGACCAAGGAACCTTGGGCAGAGTTATCTTCATCTCATTTCCTGAGCCAGTCCCTAGATCTTGCTCTCACATATGGGGACCTGTGACCAGACACACATACTCAGACTGCACACACTTGAGCATTCCTAGACCACACCTCATCTGCACATGCCTTGTGAGGCACTGGCCCATCAGCTGAATTCTGCAGCCTTTCCTCTTGTTTATCTTTGGATGTTCAAGCACAGGGAGAGAGTGACACAGCAGATGAAGGTTTTGGTGATGATTGAGGACCTTCCCGCCATGCTTCTTTTTGTTTTGGCAGTCCTGAAGTTAGAGCTCACCTCTGCTAGACGGGCACTAGCGAGTGTTCCCTGTCCCCAGCTGCTTCAGACCCACGTACGCCACCCACAAGACACCCTTTCAACACCTGCAGCCTTCACTCCTTAAAAGCTCTTTCCCAGTGAGAAAGGAGACAATTTTTAAATCGTTTCCCACATGTTAAGCAGATATTTGTTTATACTACCAGCAAGCTTTCATCCTTCAAGGAAACGCATTAAACTAGGGTGTTAGTTCATAACATTTACCCATCCTAAGAATATCCAAAGCATGTGATAAACTGATAGAAATTCTAGAGCAAGGCAAGCAGCGTATCCTCCTGCCCAGCATGGGCCTTTACTAGCTTCCTGCCTCCCTGGCTCCAGATGGCCACGGTTCACATGCACTCTGAGCTCTCAGAGCCGCAAACACAGCCACTCCTCCTCCTCTTCTGTCTCTTCCATTGTGAGAAGTTTGCAAGCAGATGACAAACCATCACCTCAACATCTTTACCTTCCACAATGGGATCACACTAGAATCATAACAGGTGGCAAATTGGTCTGCTTTATCACTGTTTGCAATTTTAATCTGTAGTATTTTAGGCCCAGAGGGTTTTTTTTAAAATGGGTCTGAAAATGACAGCACAAACATTGATCCATAATTCATCATCTATTTTTCATAATATATTTGGTTAACAGTCTATTGACAAACAGGTCATTAACGCTTGAAGCAGGATGAAGCCACCAGGTCAGCTTGGTACCCCCCACTCATCCCCTCTGAGGTCTGGAAGAATAAATTGCTGTGACCAAAGAGCAAATCACAACCCCTGTGCTGGCTCCTTGTCAACAGGAAGGGCCTTCTCGTAAGCAGCTTCGCTGGTTTTCAGAACAAGCTGATGTTAAATAATGGCGGCACACTGCTGGCTGGGCTTCCACAGTTCCTTAACATGCGAGTATTGGAGGCTTTAAACTAAAGCATGTGAGCATGCAAGAAAGGTAACTGCAATATATCCTGCTTTCTTTCTTCCCACGCCCTAACTTGACTCATAGTATTCTCCTGTCACTCTTGTTTTATGTCCCCACTGGGGCATAGCTGCCACCATAACTCTGAGGAGTTAGAGGAAAGATTGACTCTCTAATCAGCTGAAACATCACTACTACAGATCATCAGCATACACAGATACCCTGCAAAGGAATTTGACTAGGAAGACATCCTGGGACTGAGAGGGACCCTGCGTCGTTCTATCAGGATGATCCATTAAGAAAACCAAACAGACGGATTCAGCAGAGCTGCAGAGGCCTCTCTGTGCTCTCCGTGGCAGGACCTGTAAGCCAGCGGAGCTGCTCCAGATGCCCCTACAGAAGGAGAGACTATTACTCCGCTGGATGAGGAACTTTGAGTAGTCCAGCTCACACCAGTATTCCCTTTCCGTAGTTCCTAGAGAATAGATGAATTGCTTAGCCAAATGTAACTGTCAATATTGACAGTTCTCCCAAGCTCCATTTTAGGTAAGACTGAGAAGCACCATGTATCATATGCTGGCCCTCAGTTATTTAACACATGCGCTTTAGCCCCTTTTCTTGCTGGAGTCTTTCTCAGAGCTCTTCAATTTTACCATTTCCATCAAACACCTCTTCTTAAATCTATAAACCATCAGCTGAAACGATTGCCCTTCTAGAGTTTCCTTCATTCTCTTTATCAAGTACATCTGGAATGCTTACTAGTTTACCTGGTACCATTTAAGGTACTGGGAAATCACTACTGATCCAAGAAGATTAGAGAGACATAAAGAAATTCTTGAGCAGATATATAATTTTCCAACCAAAAAGAGTGGCTTGCTAGGAGCCACGTGACTACAGCTACAATTTCCTGGAAACTTGACATGGGCTACCCTTCTTGTCAATGACTTGCCTCTATTTTAGTAATAAAATAACTCACACAAAATGACGCAGGCAGTGGAATTCAAGCTTGTTATGAGTTTTGTTCCCTAGTCAGAAAGAGTCACTCCAAAATGAGTGTTTGAAAGGAAGTGGAGGATGACACATTTCCAATGAGACCCCATAGCTTTTTACATAGTTGATGATGTCAGGCTGTCTCTATAACTTGTGATTACACAGGCAACAATATGTGGTCCCTTAGAACTAGATCAGATTCATCAAGAGTGCATTGTAGCATCCACCTGCTTGCTCATTATTCTTTTATTACAGTTTGACTTCTTTCCTGCTAAGCGTCTCCCTGAGATTTATAATGTCAGGGAATACACAGGCAATGATAGCTGAATAAGTAATAAAGTTCTAAAGGAACAGTTATGCTAATTTATAACACACCATTTGTTGGCAATCTAAAAGACATTTCAAACGAAGGTAACTAGAGTGATGTTAATAGCCAGCAAATGTCTTTGTCTCTGAGTCTGAGTAAATTATTGCATTGTAGAAAGGATTTGTCATTAGGTTAGTAGTAGTGTTTTATTGTCCACAGTTTTCATAATTTACTTTAAAATCTCATACTAAATATTTTCAAAAAGCTTCCAATGTTAGATATTATGTATACCACAAAGTATGTGGGATTTAGGTTTTACTAAAGGAAACAAATGGCTCAGATGTATTTATAAATAGTAATCTACCAAAATTTATTTAGGATGGCAGATGTGAAATGGTCCTAAAAACCATTTTTTTTACCAGAATTATCTATGTTCATGGATTTAGCAATTTCTTCCACATAGTCTGTGTCTGAAGACTTGTGTACACACAAAACTCCCAATCTTCATCAGGAAAATCCTTAGCCTCCGGTGAGGTTAGTAGGTGAATGAAATAAGGAAAGAAAAGGTGAACAGCTATAATCTGGGGAAGTTCTTTGGATAATCTCCCCAGCTCCGTCCCCCAAGTTTCTAGGTGAGGCCTTGGACACTGCAGGAATTATGGAAGTAGCTCCAGTTCAGGGAGGGGTCTAACTTGGAGGGCCAGATGGAATAAAATAAGCTTAACTGCAAGATCAGGTATCTCTCACTGGTACTTTTCTCAAACCTCCTGCGAGCCTAGCTGATCCACTCCTCACTCATGGTCTCACAGATGCACATCTGAACTCTCCCTCACATAAGTCTCACCAAATCCTCTCATCCATCTTGTCTACCAGCCAGATGCATTTCCAGACCTCTAGCTTTCCTCACTTCTAATTCCTTAATCACAAACTTCTAGTGGACCTCCATTTCCTGCAGTATAACATTCGAAGCGCACAGCCTGACCTGACCAGCCCTCTGAGGTGTGTTCCAGCTCCTCTTTTCAGTAGCAAGTCTGTGCTTCTGGTCACAGGGAGCTGCTTTTCTCCCTGCTCTGGGATCTTCTCCCCTTGCTGCATCGAGATGCCTCCAGGTACTTTGCTTTTTCCACACATCCCAGTCCTCCTGTGCAGTAAGACCCAGTCCTGTTCCATTTACTCCTGTGAGACCTCCCTGAATGAAATGGCTCTCAGGGATGACTCCCCCCTTTCTCTGTGGTGGTACTCATCCTTGGTCCCATGAGGGAACAGCTCACAAACTGACACCTTGTTTGAGCAATGTACTTTTTACTTGTAGGTGACATCTTTTCTCAGTTTGATTGCCATCTCTGTGTGTGACACATCTTTGAGTGTTGCATGACATTTATACTGTAGTGGTCTCTGATCAAATGAGAGAATGAGAAATAATTAGCTTAGGTGTAGTTCCTGTTCTCTCAGGCACTTTTCTGCAGTGAAGAGCCCCATTGTCATTTAGCTGCAAGCAAGTAAAGCTTAGCAGCTCAGTCCAAGCACAAGGCTCTGGGTGCTTGTTTGCTGGAATGACTGAAGAGTGGATTCTGGTGTCTGAGTGTCTAGAACAAGTTTCCTACTTAGCAGCTGTCCACTCTCCCTATCTCTGGCTTTGTACGTAATCATGGTTGTTGAAGAAGTTAAATAAGATCACATAGGCAAGGTAATTAATGCTTGGCATATAGTAAGCATCAACTATAAGTGTTTGATTTTACAATTAAATACAATTTCTCACACTGGGTCCCAGTTTTCCAGCAGCAGTGTCAGTGGGCAGAAAGACACAGGATCACTCTTGACTAATGGCTCTGGAGCTGCACCTCCACTCTTTGGGCTGGCCTTGGGAGGTGGAGGTGGTCTCAGGGTGCCTTGGGCTCATGTACCGGCATGATGTAGCTAACTCTGTAGGGACAGTTCTTTTTCTTTTTGTTCTGGGTTTTAACTTGGCCTTGAGTTCTCACTTGTCTGGTTTTTTTTCACTCATGGTTGATGGTCTGCCATTTGAGCCAAACCTCCAGGTCGAGATTTTTTGCTGGTTATTTAGAGATAAGACTCTGGGATTTGTCTACTCAGGTTGGCTCTGACCTGCAGGCCTGAGATTTCCAGCTCGTGGGTAGGGAAGATGACAGGTGTGAGCTGCCTGGCTGGAGACACTGTTATTTTCCCTTCTTTGTGCTGCCTTCGAGGTCCATTGACAGGACACTGGCAGTGGCTTGCTGTGTGTAAGAAAGGCCGGGTAGTTCACACCTGTAACCCAGCCCTGAGGAGGAGGCAGAGGCTGGCCTGAGCTGCCCAGTGAGACCCTGTCTCACACACACATTGTGTCCTGAAGCCTGCCAACAGCGCTCAGAGCGAGAGCTGGGGGAGGCAAGTCAAAACCACACAACCTCGGAGATGGGGGGCAGATCAGAGTCCTCCCTGAGATGGGGGGCAGAGCTGAGTCCTCCCTGAGATGGGGGGCAGAGCTGAGTCCTCCCTGAGATGGGGGGCAGAGCTGAGTCCTCCCTGAGATGGGGGGCAGAGCTGAGTCCTCCCTGAGATGGGGGGCAGAGCTGAGTCCTCCCTGAGATGGGGGGCAGAGCTGAGGCCTCCCTGAGATGGGGGGCAGAGCTGAGTCCTCCCTGAGATGGGGGGCAGAGTAGAGTCCTGACTGAGCTCCGCAGGGAGGCGGGCAGAGCTGAGCCACCACATCTCATCCTGTACCACAGGGTTTGTGGAATGCCAGATCTTGGCCACACTTAGCAGTTGTAGCCTTGCCCTCTCCGGCCCGGGCACGCCCCTCCCGCCTCGGGCACGCCCCTCCCGCTCCAGGCACGCCCCCTCCAGTCCCGGGCACGCCCCCTCCAGCCCGGGCACGCCCATTCCCGCTCCAGGCACGCCCCCTCCAGTCCCGGGCACGCCCCCTCCAGCCCGGGCACGCCCATTCCCGCTCCAGGCACGCCCCCTCCAGTCCCGGGCACGCCCCCTCCGGCCCGGGCACGCCCCTCCCGCTCCAGGCACGCCCCTCCCGCCTCGGGCACGCCCCTTCCCGCTCCAGGCACGCCCCCTCCCGGCTCCCTCCAGGCCCCGCGCGCGCGCGGTACCTTGAACTCGGTCTCGATGTTGGCCAGCCTGGCCAGCTCGTTGCTGAGCTCCAGCGCGGTGAGCACGGGGTCCTCGCTGGACAGCGACAGGTAGGCGGCGCTGGCCAGGCCCTTGTAGGCGTTCATGCGCGAGCGCGAGTGGCTGAAGGCGTCGCGGCGCTGGCGCTCGGCGCACTGCGCACACTTGCAGAAGTAGTCGTGCGGGCGCTCGATGCGCGCGCCGCGCCGCAGCAGGATGTGCACGATCTCGTACTCCTGGCAGTGCGCCGCCAGGATGATGGGCGTGATGTCGTGCGAGAAGCGCGTGCCGTCCTCGTCGTAGGCGTAGAAGTCGTCGTCGCGCAGCTCCTGCTCGAGCGGGCTGAGCGCCAGGCGCCGGCCCTGCGCGAAGGCCGGGTGGCCCAGGATGGCCTCGACGATGCGCACGTAGCCCTTGCTGATGGCCAGCAGCAGCGCGTCGCCCACGCGCGCCAGGTTCTCCTTCTTGAGCAGCAGCTCGGTCACCTCCAGGTGCTCGTTGCCCACGGCCAGCTGCAGCGCGTTCTGCCCCATGTAGTCCACGCAGTTGAAGTTGAGCGTCTTGGACTCCTCCAGCATCTTCCTGACCACCGGGATGTTGCCGTACTCGGCCGAGTCCAGGAAGCGCTCCTCCTCCGGCGTCAGGCTGGTGCCCTTCTCGTTGAACATGTAGGCCGGGCCCCGCGTGGCCTGGCGGCGGCCCTTCTCCCTCAGGGTGGTGTGCCGGCGCTGCATGGTCCTGAAGGTGCCGGGGCCGCCCAGCCTGCGGAGGGCGAGCAGAGGGGGTCAGCGCCTTTCTAATGGGGAAGGGACGGGCTTGGCCACTCTCCACCCCCGACCCGGGGGTAAAGGGGGGTGGCGAGAGAGCCGGTCATTCAAGTGTGTGCCCGGTGGGCCCCGAGAAGGACGGGTTCCCTGAAGTGAGTAGCGTGTGGAAAGCGCCCAGTGCTGGCTTTATTCTGTCCCCAACCCCATCTTGTTCTGCCCAGTTCCCCTGGGGGGGGGGGAGTTGGCCACCGTAGTTACTGCTGCCTTTGGTTCACGTCTGGCCTTCTAGCAAGTTCGCACACTAAGGTGAAGCTGCAATCACACGCAAGAGTGGGCACACGGGGTCCGTCTCTGCATCCTGTGCAAGCCCTCCACCAGGTCTGGGTTCTCTAGTCCCCAGGAACTTAGTCTCCTACTACAAGACAAGATGTGGCGGGGGACGGGACAGAGGGGATTCGGCCATGTCTTCTTTTGAAGGAAACTGGGTTTCTAAATGGGTGGAGGAGATAAGAGATGAAGTCAATTGGTATATGCTGGGGTTGCAATCTAACCTGCTCTCTTTCCCATACATGTCAGCCGCTATTCCTAGTACTATTAATGTATTAAGGACTTACAGTGTGCTGCTAAGAGCTTTGTATGTGGTGACCCGTATAACAACCAGAGCAAGGCTAACTAGCCTCATGTCTGATGACAAGGAGAGAAGGGGAGTGGAAAGCCTGTCTTTGAATGACTGCCATTTGCCAGTCATGTGGCTTCAGACAAGTTACCTAAGAATTTGTTGCACTTTTAACACATCAGATTAGGGATCGTAAACAGCTAGCATGTCATTTGAGCTCAATTCAGGGTATTCTGTTTCCAGTTAGCCTTGAGACCTGGAGCAGGTAAGCCAGCAAAGTAGAGGGGCTGGACTAGATGTTTTCTCAGCATTCATGAACTTGGGTAGCTCAGATTCTTCATTTGTTCCTCTCTGAATTTTCTATTCTCCTTTTTGAGTCTATTCCCATTCCCATTCTTCAGATAACATTAAAAATGGTATGAATTTCAGCAAGAGTATCTGTTCTAAAGAGTAAGTACTTAGCTGGACACCAGTGGCTCATGCCTGGAATCCCAGCTACTCAGAAGGCTGAGATCGAAGCATCCTGTATCAAAGCCAGCTTGAGAAGGATAGTCCGTGAGACTCCTATCTCCAGTTAATCACCCCAGAGCCTGGGAGTAGAGCTGAGGCTCAAGTAGTAGAGTGCTAACCTTGAGCAGTAAAGGTCAAGGACACCACCCAAGTCCTGCATTCAGCTCCTGGATTGGCATTAAAAAAAAAAAAAAAGAGTAAGCACTTAGGGATTTGTTTCTAAGTTTTTTGATAGTCCCAAGAACTTCCTGTTGTTGTTATTGATTATGTTTCAAGTATGAAAAATACCCAGTATTTCATTTAAGCCATTTTAAGAAATAAGCACCAAAAGCAATCACAGCACAAGGTTTATAAATTAGAGTTAGTGTTTTGCAATTAAAAGAAGTGTCAATTAATTAGTACTGTGAACTCGGGAATTTGGGGCTCCACTATTTTTCTGCTCACTTTATCTTTTGACCTGTGCTAACCCCTTTGATTTTAGCTCCTTGAGAGTCAGATCTTGCATATAAGGCAGACAGTGGTGGTCAGAGCTTGGTGGTCTAGTCCTGCCTGGAGCAGACTCACATTTCCCTTCTACACGCTGCTAAACTACAGGGTAGAGTAGCATCTGCAGCTGCGGAGAAACTCCCTCCACAGGCAGCTGTGGGTGGCCACCCCCAACAGAGATCTGCTCCTTTGGGGTCGAATCTGAACTGCCATCCGCTTTGATAAATGAGTCAATTCAACTTCTGAGCCCAATTTTTCAGGAATGCTCTTTCCAGGAAGGAAGCTTCTTGTTTCCACCAAAGGCAGACTCTAGATGGGGAGCCCAGAGCCATCTTTACAGAAGGGGCATTCACAAAGAGTATGCGAGCATATTTACTATCATAGGTTTTTCAGAGGGAGAGTGGTGATTGCGTTGAAAGCTATGCGGTCGTTCCACTTGTATCCCCAAAGGGCCTTGTTCCCAGGGATGCCGTGAACTTAGTTTCAAGGCTCAGCACTTGGGCACTGACAGAGGTGGAAACTGAGCCCACAGAAGGCTAATAATGTTTCTCACGGAATTATTTATCTTCTCTTATGAACAGTTTCTGCCTCTCTCAGGAGCATCTTCTGGAATTAGCTATAACAGCTCAACCCAAGAAAAAAGCAGTTTTCACTGAAGAACATATGAGCTCTGTATTAGCTATGAACTAGCAGCTACTCTTAAAGAAACAGGCACCACAGCTCCATCCTACACCCCTTTTCCTTTGCAGGACTGTCCAAGGGGAAGAAAGTTTCAGACCACAAGGTCAAGGGTATACAACTAGTGCACAGCAGGAAGCCTTGGGGAAATAAATTCAAAGGAGAAATAATTACTGAACCAGGTTAGAGCAGAAAGAAACATTTCACAAGGAACATGCCAGAACCCAGTCTACATTCAGAGTCCATATAAACATCAAAGACACTGCAGTCAAGAAACTTAAAGAATGTTCAGTCATCATTTGTTATTTCTCCTTATTAACAAAATAAAACAGCAAGACACAGAAAAGAAGCTATTAGCATTCTCCACTTTTAGGTGGAGAGACTGAAGTAGGCAATGTGAAAAGACTACACCTTAGGGCAAACAATTTCTACAGAAAGGTATGAGTCTTGATGTTCCTATGATAATTAGATGCACTGAATAATGTGTGTGCATGGCTAGGACTTGTTAGAAGTTAATATGTCTCCACCACTTGTCATACATTTCCCTGAATGACCTTGAAAGCAGACACCCAGATGTACCAAGAAGTAAACAAGCCTCTCCTTCACAGCCTTTACAATCTCAGCTTTGGAATACATTCAGATGCTCAAAAAATTGTCAAGTCTGCCCCTTTCTAGTGGATTTGGCATTAAAAATGAAACCATCTAAGTCTTCAAGTGCCGAATGCACAGAGATTGTTGAAGGACACACTACTCAGCGAGATGGCTTTCAGAGAAGGGTTTACAGCCACGGGTCAGTTCAGATATCCACGAAGGCCTTCCAGTCTCCATAGGAGCTTTTCGTTAGCTCTGACCCTCTGTCCCTAATACTCATCTAGTGATGGGTGTGTGTGCATGTGCGTGTGTGCGTGCTGGTCCTGGAGTTTGAACTCTAGGACTGGTTGTCCTTTAACTTTTTGTCTCAAGGCTAGCAGTCTACCACTTGAGCCACAGCTCCACTTCTGGCTTTTTGCTGATTAATTGGAGATAAGAGTCTCATGGACTTTCCTGCTTGGGCTGGTTTTGAACATTGATCCACAGAGCTCAGCCTCCTGAGTAGGTAGGATGACAGGCGTGAGTCGCCAGAGCCTGACAACATCTCATGGTGCTTTATTGACAGTTATTCAATGACAAATATCTTTAGCTACCACAGCTTTGCTATTTACCCTTGATATTATTGATATTCTAGGCTTTAGCCATATGTATCACATGGATTGGAAAGAATCATGGTGGAGCACAAGGCCAGTTGGCCCACAGTAGCTGGCGGCCAGAGCTCCCATGCGGGACTGCCGTGGCTTGTCTTGCTGGACTCTGGTTCCTGTCCCAGTTTTAGGGCCTGTATAAGCTGAATGATTCTCCCTGGAATACAGTTGCCCTCACATTAATACTTTTCTTAAAAATGAGCTTTGAATACAAATTGCCTTTTATTTCATATATTATTAAGGTAACGTGTGATGAAACTCATCAAACACCCCAATTAAGATACTGTGTTTTCCATTTTCCAGAAATGCATACCTTGACATTTGGTGTCCTTGAGAAGAAGGGTTCCAGTGGAAACAAAAGCATATGTGAGAGAGGCTTGGTTACTAAACTCCCTCTTGACCCTCGGGTTGCTATTTTTATCAGCCTACTCTTAGAGATGCCGTCAGTCCATTTAAGGAAGCCAGATGTGGCTAATACATAAGGAGTATGAACCTTGCACCTTAAGTCCAGCTGCAAACAAGCATGCACTTGGAGACAGGGATGGCAGTTAATTTCTGATGAAGAAAAGGCCACAGAAAAATGTCTCTTTTTAGAGATTTGTTTGTTTTTTTTTTTCCATTTTTTTTCCTGAAATTGCTAGATGCATCAAAAGTCTCTGTGGAAATTAGCCAACCCTGAAATCAATTCAGGCTGTAACATTCCAGCTGGATGTAGAACCAAACAAAATGCAGGCTCTGATTAGGCACTCAAGGAAACCCAGCCCCATTCTACTCCTTCTCCTAAGTGGACAGGCTCGGGCTGTTAGTCCCGAGAGCCAACTTGACGAACTAGTCAGGTGACTCGCAGTCCTTCTGAACCTCAGCGTTCGGAAGTGAAGTAATAAAAGTCACCTCTCATATTGCTCAGAACCACACTGAAGATTAGGGTCTGTACACCAGATTCTCTAATTACCGTAAATCTTTGTACAAGCGTCCATAAGAACAATCTTCAAAGTCTTACATACAGATATACTTAGGCCTGGAGTTACTCAGATTGGTGCAGATTTTACCCTATTCTGATATACTAAAATTAGATGTTTTTCAACTAACTGTGTAATAGTGATGGTTAATATATAATTCACATTCACCCTGTGCTGAACACTGTGCCAAGTGCTTTGTATGAATGGTTTTAAATAAATTATCCTGATAAGTTTAGCTATTTTCCTAAATGACTGTCCAATCATAATGATTAGCATTTATTACGTTCACCACATGGCGGCCTCCATGCTGAGCACTTCGCGTGCAGGATCAGCTTTAGTTTCTACAGATGACTACATCTTTTGGTGCTATTGTCACTCCCAAGTTTTAGATGATGAAAGGATGGCCCACACGTCCCAAGATACGCAACGTGTGAGGGATGCCGCACCCTATCAGGAGTCCAGTCTGTGATCTTGCAGCCCGTGCTTTTGGCTGTATGTCACTGCCATCCGTCTTCCTCCTGTATTCTTTCTACGATTCTTTAGTCTATATAATTTTTCCACTAGAGTGAAGAATTCTTGAGGACAGGGGGATTAGTTGTTGATAATGACACATGCTGTGGGCCTGAGAACCCTTGATGTTTGGTCTATGGTACATGATCAGACCATTTATTTTTAAATGCTTGATATGGATTGGTCATTTAAGAAGAACAGTTAGCTAGAGAAATTAATATTTACCATTGTCATCCTTACCAATCCAGAAGGCATATAATCCAATGGCCATTTCCTATTTCTGACTGATAACTTTTAAACTATGAGATATGGGTTTGTAAGTAAAATCGGCTTCCAATTAGCTGCACAATAAATTACGATCCATAAGTTGCTATATGAGTTGAAGTGAGATAGTGCATGTAAATTACTTAGTACTCTCCTGTCATTGAAGATTCAGTTTAGTTTATTGTAATTATGCTAATCAAAGGCATGAAGTTCATATCAAAGGTAGTGATGATGTTGATATACTTGTACAGTGTATTCTTTTTGGTGGTCTTGGGGTTTGACCTCAGGAGGACTGTATCCCTAAGCCCCTATATGCAAAAGGCTAGCTCTCTGCCATTTGAGCCACAGTGCTACTTCTGGTGGTTGAAGATAAGAGTCTCACAGATTTTCCTGCCCAGGCTAGCTTGATCCTCAGATCTCAGCCTCCTGAGTAGCTAGGATTATAGGCATGAGCTACTGGCACCTGACAGTATTTTTTAAATAAAAAAGAGATACCTACCTAATTACTTTATATATATGAGTAAATACTATATCTATATATATATATATATAGATATATGTATGAGTCTATATCCTACAAGAAAGAAGCAAAGTATTTTTATGCTACTCATTATAATCTATTATATTAAAATATATTTTCTAAGTAATTCTGCCTAAGTAGGATGTTTTCCCATGGTGTCTTAGATTGAAAAATATTAGCTGAATATTAATAAGTGACTTGAACCATAGTTTATTTATTTACAAAATAAGACCATGTAGCAAAGAGACTATTTTCTGTCCTCTCCAAACTCACACACACATTAACTATCCTGCTATCCAAATGTAACTATTGCTTTGTGTATGCCTCTTTTTTTCTTCTTTTGAAATCTTTACTTGCCTATTAGGACGTAGGAAGTTACAAAACTGAAATGTCTATATTTCATTGTGTACAACTCCAGTGAGAGGTAACACAGCAAGTTCACATATTTCCCTTAAAAAAGATTAGTCATGGAATAAAGTAGGCCTGCGGGTCTCCCTGACCTCTACCATGGAAGTCTGCAATGAATATCTACCATTAGAACAAAGAGACTTACTTCAACTGTGAGGTGACAGTACAGAAAAAAAGTGTGTTCAGTATTTATCTGTGGGAAATGCTGGTTGCTTTTCCTAAGAAACAATTCTTGGTAGCTGTCATCCAAGACACCGCATGTGTTCTGCAATTAGCTGCAATGAGGCTCTACCTAAATTTTTTTCTGGGTTAATTGCTGCCTAAAGGAGTTAGCTAGCTAGCATGCCCCTAAGCTTAGGCACAAGTGTTTTTGTAAATAAATATTTATGAAATTATAATTGTGACATAAATTCTTGATAAGGCGTTACACAATCAAATGAATATTATTGTTAAAAAGATCTTAGAAGTGAATTCGTCTCATATCAATAATGAATACTCTTTTTCTACGTGAGTTCATTCATAAATCTGTTAAGTGCGCCTGGTGCTTTAGAAATAGGGCCCACCAGCAGGTGGCATGCTGAAGCAAAAATTCACCGAGTGCCACCAGACAGGGTCAGTCATTATTGCCTTTTCCATATCTACCTTACATCCATTAAGCCTTTCAATTATATTTAACAGCAGCAGCGTCTTGGTGTGTCTACTCAGCCATACGTCAGTGAATTTACAACTTCACATTTAAAGACGGAGTCTCAGTGATCCAGAGTTTCAGAGCTCCTGTCAAAGCCCTGCCCAGATCACATCTCTTTTTAATAAGAGCATATTTGTTATTCTGAAATGGATGTCTAAAGGAGATAGATAGCTCAAGCCAGATTTTCAACAACAAAACAGCAGTCACTTGGCCACCTGTAGTTCTTTAACAGTGACTCTCTATTCATTAGAATATAGCCACCCTCCCCCTCCTGAGCCTGCGTTGGTGTAAGGATTAGACAGGAGAGCTCTGGGTGGTGTAGATGTAGAAACAGCCCCCCCCCCCAAAAAAAAAAAAAAAACAAAACCACGCCAGCACAAAGGACTAAGCCACCAAGGTGAGTTATCTGCTTCCAGATGGCTTTTGTGCAAACTTAGACACTCAAAACAGGGGGGAGAGATTCCCCCACCAACTCAACAGCCAGAGGTAGTTCCCCACGCCTAACAGTGCAGCAGAGAAAGGACTAGTAAATAAAAGTTCAATTCCACATTTGAGGGAGAAAGCAGCCCACTGGCACAGTGTGGGGGGATGGCCGTCGCCACTTACATCGAGGGTGAAGGGGCAGGCTCGTCCTTCCTCTAGATGACCGGGGTCCGGTGCTGAGTCGCGGGCGGCCGGCTCCCCATGGGCGGCTGGCGGGAGGCGCCGCTCTCCGCGGTGCTGAAGTGGAGAGCTGGCTGGCGGAGAGCGCGAACCTGCAGCGATCCGAGGCGCGCGCTGCTTTCCTTTGTGCTGCAGAAGGGTAAAAACTCCTCTTTGGTGGCCGGCCTGCCCTACTGTCTTTTCCCTAGTCTGGGGGAAATTTTCCAGAGATGAAGGAGAGGCATCTGTGTGTAAGACTGGCATGAGGCGTGGTGATGGGTTGGTTTAGTCCCCACCCCCTCTCTCAGAAGGAGCTTTTGAAAGGGAGAGAGCAGCCCTGTCTTCCTACCGTAAGCCCCTCAGAATTTCAGCCTGCTCCCTCTATCCCAGAACAGTGCATCACACACACACACGCACGCACACACACATGCGCGCGCACACACACACACACACACACACACACACACACACACACACACACACACACTGCAGTTATGTAACATGGCATGTTCTGGCTCTCAGACAGAATACGCATCCGTTTAAACAAATGAATAATGAGGGGTGAGCTGCCTTCCTACCTGTTGGGTCAGTATATTTTTCCAGGGGAGGGAGCTAAGAAGAAAACTAACGCCAGAGGAGCGGAAGAATGGCAGCATAATTTTCTGTAATAAGCCTAGGGCCACACCCTACTTTGGGAGGGTAATGCATCTTCCAACTTTACCCTTTTGTTTCAGGATCTCTTTCTGTGGTGTGGAAGCAGGAAGAGGGCAGTGGCATAGATGAAGTCTGATGTTTAAACAAAACAACTTTAAAGGGGTTAGCTCCTTCATTCGAAAGGAAATCCCCACTGCGTGATGCCATTTTCTCAACCGTCCCCACTTCTCCCGGCAGCATTGCTGTATCCCCAAACACTGTGCACCTCTTAATCACTAAAGTGTTTTGATGACATCACTGGAGAGAAACCCCCTTAATGGAATCACTGGCCATTTGGAAACAAAACAAAATGATTGTTTCCAGGATCGATGTGGGTTGCTGAATAATAAATCAGAATGCTTATCCTTTGAAACCAACTCATGGGTTAGTAAGAACAGCGCCCTGTAATGTGCAATGCAACTGAAGATTAAAGGACTCCTTCATAATGCATTTTGCACACTTCCATTCTAGTTAAATATGCAAATCAGATTGCATCAATTCATTAATGTACTACTAGGATTTCTTAGAGGTTCCCTGGTGTTGTGTGAGGAAGGACCCTTGGATTTTGGTTTGCTTATTAACTGTGTGACCTTGGACATGAGAGATAACCTTATTGAATCTCAATCTATCCATACATAAATGGTGGATAAACTGGAGTTCATAATGCCCATTGACCAATTGTTATGATAATAATTAATTGAAATAACATATACAAAACACTCAGGGGAGTTGACATTTAAGCCAGCTTTATCTTGGAATGTTTTTCATCAGTTCTTTGCTCCAGAGGATTTAAGAAAGTTCTCCAATTAAAACTCTAAAAATATCCAGGATCTGATGGCTCATGTTTAGAATCCTAACTACTCAGGAGGCTGAGATCTGGAGGATTGTGGTTCCAAACCAGTTTGTGCAGAAAAGTCTTTGAGACTTTTCAAAAAATAGCAACAGACTCTTCAAAATGAGCAGCAAAATAACAGGCTAGAGCTATGGTT
Organism: Dipodomys merriami; assembly: GCF_024711535.1. Taxonomy (NCBI): domain Eukaryota; kingdom Metazoa; phylum Chordata; class Mammalia; order Rodentia; family Heteromyidae; genus Dipodomys; species Dipodomys merriami. The sequence goes on from NW_027205982.1 coordinate 764,747, forward strand.
CAAGTGGTAGAGTGCCAGCCCAGCAAGTGTGAGACTTTGAGTACAAACTCTGGTACTGGCAAAAAAAAAAAAGTCTTCTCTAAAAACATTAATGTTAGGGGCTGGGAAGGTGGCTCAGTGGTAGAGTGCATGCCTTGCATGCCAGAGGCCCTGGGTTCAATTCCTCAGCACCACATAAGCAAAAAGAAAAAAGCCAGAAGTGGCGCTGTGACTCAAGTGGTAGAGCGCTAGCCTTGAGCTGAAGAGTTGAGGGACAGCGCCCAGGCCCAGAATTCAGGCCCCATGACTGGACCCAAAAAAACAAACAAACAAAAAAAAAACATTAATGTTAAATTAATATTACAAGCCTCCACAGAGTTTCCAGCATTAATTATTGTGTTTTGTTAAAGTATCTTTACAGATTAAGAACCACTAAAGTGTGTCTATTGCACAAAATTATGAGTTTAATTATGGCATTTTATACAAAAATGCCTTTTCTTTTGGCAGTACTGGAATTTGGGCTTTGTCCTTGCTTGACTGGTTCTCTGCCTCTTGAGCCATGTCCTCAAGCCATAAAATAACTTTTTGAAAAAAAATTCCTCAAAATTAAGACTTGTTCTTAACTTCTTTTTTTATAATCTTGAAAAATGGGGGGAAATTTTCATGAGAATTAGAAACAAGTATGTTTAACTTGAGTTCTTTAATATTATGCTGAAGTATAGAACAAAATATGTAAAGCTACCAATGGTATTTGACACAACCATAAAGTTAGAAGCTTAGCTCTAGCACTGATAATATCCTTTTGATTGCAGTCCTCATCACCATGATTAGTGAATCAGTAGAGTCTCAATTATAAAACACTTTTTTGAGAATATTGGATTGTCACTGTTTTTTAAAAAAAATAAATTGCCACCAATTTCATGGAATTCTGACATGAAGGATGTTTTTCTTTTTATTCAAAATAATTCCACTGAAAAATAATATTTTTATAAATGTACTGATGATGTATATATATACATGTATACGTATATATATATATATATATGTAGGTATGCGTATATAGAGTTGGAGGAAGAGAGGGGCTAGAAGAGGAACACAGAGAAAGGAAATAAGCTAATTACTTAAAATAATTAATTAATTGAAAAAAGCTCAGAATCAGACCCGTCAGCTCTTCAAAAGTGATAGAATAAGATGACATTTTGTGCAGGATCCAGTCCTCAGGATTTTCGTTGTTAGACTGCTCTTTTGTTTTCAAAGTATATCATTCAAAGCCGTTTGGCCAAACGGGTAAATCAGTGTAATCTGAAAATATTCCAAACATTGAAGAGATTATATCTTCACTATCAACTATGAAATTTCAGAAGACTTCACTATGGGACTAGAAAATATTTAAGATTCTTGTGTAAGATATTCAGCTTTGCTTCATGTTGATTAAGCTTAGGTTCACCATAGTTTAAAAGTGCATAAGACTTCTAGTTTGACTTATGTTTTAGCACCAAGTGGGTGCCATTCCCCAACTACATCACTGTTTTCTCACTTACAAAGTGAAAGTGACAATAGTCTGTCCCTGGCTTGTAGAATCATAGCATGGATAAAACAAGACAGCTCCCATAAAGAGCTTAGAGCATGCCTGGCACATGGTCAGAGCTCAGCAGATGCCAGCTTTCTCTGCACCTCTGCAGCGGCCATGCTATTGATCAGTGGTTCCGTCACAACCCAAACAACCTGTTTAAAACAGAAAGACACAAGTTCCTGGTGGCTGTTCCCCACACCGGAACTTCACACGTCTCCCCTTGAGAAAACACTCTTCTTGTCTGTTGGAGGACTAGTTGTCTCAGAAACCGCAGCCATGAGTATGAACATCTTTTTTTTTTTTTAATTTTTTATTGTAAAGATACTATACAGAGGGTTACAGTTACATGAGTGAGGTAATGAGTACACTTCCTCTTGAGCATTGTTACCCCCTCCATTGTGAACATCTTTTTTAAGTAAATTATTCCTTTCTCCTTTTTCCCCCTCTCTCAGAGCATTCCTTTATAGTCTATGCTGATTGATTACTGGATGGATAGGGTTCTTTCTCCTGTATATAGAAATACATCAAGCAAACTTCTTAGACTTTTAAAAAAAATGATGTAAATAACTTTTTTTGTAAATAACTTCTAATAGAAAAATATTTCTGGTTGAAATTTCTGGAAGCAACTATGCTGAGCTCATCTTCAAAGAGAACAGGAGCTTGTCCTTTGCTTGTCTGGCACCACATCTGAAGCTCTGCAGAGCTTCTCCGGAGTAGGCATGGCCATGGCAAGAGCCCTGTGTTCTGGATGGTCTTCAAGTCATGAAAACTTGTGTCTTTATTCACAAATGAGCAGTGGGTAACTGGCAGTAGCACTGACCCAAAGTGATTATTAGAGTGATGCGAACACTAATCATATTTATTTATGTCTTCCTAAGATCTACAGCCTTCCAGTTTGGGTTATACACTATGGACTTAAGAGGCTGTACAAACGATTTTTGTAAGCTATAATTGGCCTATAATCTATGAAAGGTGTGTGTGTGTGTGTGTGTGTGTGTGTGTGTGTGTGTGTGTGTGTGTGTGTGTGTGTGTGTGTGTGTGTGTGTGTGTGTGTGTGTGTGTGTGTGTCAGTTCTGAGGCTTAAACTCAAGGTCTAGGTGCTGTTGCTGAGCTTTTGTGCTCAAGGCTAGTATTTTGCCACTTTAGCCACAGCTGTGTGTGTGTGTGTGTGTGTGTGTGTGTGTGTGTGTGTGTGTGTGTGTGTGTGTGTGTGTGTGTCAGTTCTGAGGCTTAAACTCAAGGTCTAGGTGCTGTTGCTGAGCTTTTGTGCTCAAGGCTAGTATTTTGCCACTTTAGCCACAGCTCTAAGAACAGCTTTTTGGTAGTTAATTGGAGATATGAATCTCATGAACTTTCTTGCCCCTGCTGGCTTTCTCCAATCTCCAATGCCATGATTCTCCAATCTCAGCTTCCTAAGTAGTTTGCATTATAGGCATGAGCCACTTGTACCCAACAAAAGTTTTTTTTAAAAAAGCAAATGGAGCAGGGTGCCAGTGGCTCTTACCTATAGTCCTAGCTAGACCCAGAGGATCTCATATCCAACACACCCTAAGCAGAAAGGTTTATGAGACTCCATCTTCAGCATAAGAAGCAAAATGCTGGGCTGGGCCATGGCTCAAATGGTGGAATACCAGCCAAGTAAGGAAGCCAAGTAAGCATGTGTTCAAACCCCACTACCACAGTAGAAAGCAAACAGGAAGCGATATACAATAATTGTTTATACACTGTCTTAAAAGGAGATCCAAGGGCTGGGAAGGTTGTTCAGTGGTAGAGCTCTTGCCTTGCATGCATGAGGCCCTGGGTTCGATACCTCAGTACCACATAAGCAGAAAAAAAAAAGCTGGAAGTGGCGCTGTGGCTCAAGTGGTAGAGCGCTCGCCTTGAGCTGAAGAGCTGAGGGACAGCGCCCTGGCCCAGAGTTCAGGCCCATGACCGACACCCCCCCCCCAAATAAAAGAGATCTGAGATGCTATAGTAGACATAGAGATCCTTCAGAAAGGGCCTTGGGCGGGGACAGTGGTCACTGCAGCTGGCACATGTTTCAGGGCTGTACACAGATCACACCCGTTCTGTGGGCAGACCGCATCCTGTGAATTAGCAAGGTGGGAGGACACAGGCTGTGTTAGGGAAACTCTTACACGCAGTATTCCTTCCAGGGCTTGCTGCCACAGTGGCCGAAGCACCAGTGTGATCTCTCCCTCTGCCCAGCCCCACTTCCTCCTTCCTCTCATAAGTGTTGATCTTCAGTAAATATTTTCCATCTAAAACTTGATATCACCTCCTTCTGGAGAATCTGTTCTGTTTAATTGGTACCAGGAACAAGTTGGGAGAGATCACCTGGTGGAGGTTTGGAGCTGGAACACAACCATCCATTTGACAAGAGAGCCCCGTTACCATGGAGGGAACACAAAACAGCACAGGAAACAGGGGATGTTCTGCTTTTCTCACTTGTGGCAAATTGGGAGTTTGTACTAGTGGAATAGTATATATTAGTAAGTGATACATACACACACACACACACACACATACATCAGACACTTGAAACATATGAGAAGTAATAGTAGTAAGCACAATTCTATTAGATGGCGAGTGTTAAATAAGAGTGAAAGAGGAAGATAAGTTGAGAGTACACAATAGGCGATTGAAGTCCAGATGTAAAAGGCAGAGAGCTTCTTGGCTCTGTACAAAGGAGCTCTTAGCTTCTCAAGTAGCAGAGTAGAAAATGTCAGTGTTTAAAGCTTGGAATCAGTTTGCAGAGTGATGAATTTCATGGCTGATTAAATGCCCAGTCAAGGTAGGTCTGTCATGCCAGGGTTAGCATGTAGGACTTTGACGGGATATCAGCAGAGAGATACGTTAATGATGTTGGTTACTGCCTGCCTCCTGCCCACAGGCCTGTAACTAAGGTTAAGCCAGACAATATTAATACCCATTAGGTGTATACTATGCGTGCTCTGAGTGTATATATGACATTAATATTCATAGGTGTATGCTATGGATGTTCTAAGTCTGTCTAAGGACAGTTCCCAGAGAAGCCACAAGGGCTAGCTAACACATACAGGAAAGAGGTAGAGAAGTGTGCATGGGACTGCTTTCCAAGCATGACCGATCAAGGTGTCTAAAATGAAAAACAGATAGTGAAGAGTGTATTATGTTTGAACTGTCCAAATTATGACTTGAGGTACGGTATTCCATGGCTTGGCAAGGATCCCAGGGGATAGAACGAATTTGTTATTACGATGGTCCCTAGAAACATTAAAAAAAAAAAAATCAATGGTCCACATTATACAAAGTGGAAATGTCAGAGCTTCCAAGGTGGAAGGCAGAGCAAGGAAATAAAAAGCTTAAATCTCTGAAAATACTGGACAGTATGTGCTGTTTGCTGGAAAGCTCTTGAGGTGACTGTTTGGGGGCCTGCAGGTGTATGTGTTTTGAAGCGCGTTGGAGATGCGGGGGTGCACCAGGGCTGTGTGAAGGCTCACTGGCGTGCACAGCCTTAGCTGTGGTTTTCTACAGAACGGGGCCGACAAATGGCTATTAGGATAGATGAAGCAAATTAATCAGAGGTGAAAAAGCATAGGCAGTACTAGGGCATAGAACGTGTTTTTATCAAACACTCAGTCAGACATCTCCCTTTGCCCACTGGCTATTGGTAGGCTCTGTGTTTTCTAGAAAGCAGAATAAATAAAAACAAGCCAAGTAACTCATGGGAACCATGTGACCAAGTGAAGGACCGTAAGTCCTTATCCTAAGATTAGTAAAACATGTTCTGAGGAAGGACACTGAAGCGGACAGCCCTCACAATTACAGTTACATTGCATGCTGAACTAGACAGCTCGGTGCCATTTGTTTACATTTATTTCAAATGGAATTGCAGTCACATTATCGTGAGCAGGTTGATTGTCACTCGCACACCCCAGGTCCTGCATCAGTAGGTGTTAGTCACTGGGGTCAGCCATCCAAAGGTGCTTGGCTAAATTGGTTATATTGGAGATCATATATGCAGAAGTATGGAGAACAATGCTTCCCACAGGAGATGATTATTTATTTTGGCCTCCTGTGCACATTGGTGTTTTGGCTTGAGCTGACCTAATTCTCCTTTTGATTCTTTTTTTTTTTCTGAAATGGTGATGTTCGCCAGCACTGCGAAGCAGCGTGTCCAGGAGGGAGGGGAGTAGAGAAAAAATACTAAGTGGGTCATCGAAAGACCCAGAGAATCCTTCGACTGGAGAGTTCTTTCTTGAACAACAGTTATGAATTAGCAAGCGGTTCGATTTTTGAGTCCTACTTTTCTAGAACATTGAGCAGATATGTTACTGATTTCCTTAAAAGAAAGTGATCTTGTGTCATTGGGCGAATTCTGAGGACAGGTTATGCAACTAGAAAACGAGCATTTCAAATCCAGTGTAATACGTTTCCAGACTGGTCAGTGAAGCCATTGGATGAAAGATGAAACTGGAAGTGGTTCCAAGTATGTGGTATCCCAAGAGACTGAGCTAAAAGAAAAATGGATGCATCTAATGTTACACAATACTTAAAAAATGATACTGGAACTTAAAGTCATGGCTCCTCGTTTGCCAGGCACACATTCTGCCATTTGAGTCACACTTCCAGCAGCTTCTTACACTCACGGTTTTTGAGATGGACTCACCTTTTGCCGAGGCCAGCCTGGATAGTGATCCCCTATTTATGCTTCAGTTGCTTGAGTGATAGCTTTTCCTGTTGAGAATGGGATCTTACCCTTTTTTTTAAATTTTTGGCCTAAGTTGGCCTGGAACTGTGATCCTCATTTTCTCAGCTCTTGTGGCTGAGATGACAGGTGGGGTCTACTGAACTCTTCCTGAGCTGGCCAAAACCACAGCCCTAATCCCTGCCTCCCAAGCAGCTAGGATTACAGGCACTGGCCATTGGCACTGGCAGACGCTCCACACTTTAATCAAGTAATTAAACTTGGCATCTCTAAGAGTGGGATAATCAATTATCTGTTAAAATTAGTCTGAGTATTGTGTAAGTTTTGGTGAATTGTGTTTTTGAGGAATGGTTCTATTAAGATGAGAAAATTTACTGACATAATGCTTACAACATTTCTTTATCCTTTAATGTGCTTTATCCTTTTTGAGTCACTGTATTAGTATGTCTTCCTTATTTGTTTTTGTTTTGTATGCTTTTTATTGTAAAAATGCTGTACAGAGGGGTTACAGTTACATGAGCAAGGTAATGAGTACATTTCCTATTGAGCATTGTTGCCTCCTCCTTTGTTTTCCCCTACCATCCCTTCCCTCCCACCTCTACAACCCCCCCCCCACCATTCTTTATTTCTTTTTGACCAGACTCAATGCAACTTTATTAATTTTTTTCAAGGATTTAAAAAAAGACTATTGATTTTTCCCCCTTTGAAAAAAATTTCAGTTGGTGTAAAAAGGAAAATATAGTTTTACAATGGAGTGCTCTTATGTCCCACACCTTAACAAATTTCTACCCATACTCATTTTCTATATGTAGTAATTATTTCCTTCTTTCTGTTTAGCTGGACTATAACTTGTAGGTTAGATATTGGTTTACGGCTTTTCTTTTCTTGTACTATAAATTAGCAGAGTTGCAAATTTCCCTTTAAGCAGTGTTTGGGTGCATGACACACATTTTGAGGTTGTGTTTTCAATACTCTGTTTTTACAATATTTTTCCTAAAATTTCTTCTTTAATTTATAGGATATATAAAGACATTGATTAATTTGTACATATTTGGGATTTTCAAGTTACCTTGTTGCTATTAATTTCCAGTTTAATACAAGCATAGAACATCCTGTATAACATTTCAGTCCGCTGGCATTTTGGATACTTGCTTACAATCTCATATCTCATCTACCTTGGAAAATGGCCCATGTGCACTTGAAAGAAATTTATATTCTATACTTATTGGAAAACTCAATTCTAATAATGAGGCATGTGCAGGTATATGTAGATTCTGGTTTATTCTACATGATAGCTAGCCTAGAATCTTTATGAAAGCCACTGTCATAAAAGATCAATGTACAAAACAATGCAGATTTGCCTAAATTTAAAGAAACATAGAAGGCACAATAGTAAAGAAAAGCCAACAAACTCTGAACGGATTCTGTGTCAGAAAATAAAAAACAACTGAAGACATTGTGTTAACTGTCAATTTTTTAAAAATATGGACTGTGTAACAGATGTTATTGAATCTTTTTTTGTTGAATGTGACAGTATATTAAAATTATGTCAGAGAATGTCTCATTCTCTGGGGGTTGAACTGAAGCCTTTAGAGTGGAGTGTTAACATGTCTGCATGCCATTTTTCAATGGGAGGGGCAAAGTGTAAAGCGTTGACAAATCTAAGGTGGTAGTACAGTTACTACAGTTATTTGTTCTGTTGTCCTTTTGCATATATTTAAAATATATCACAATATCTCCATATGTTTAAAAAATTTTTTAAGTTAGGAGAAGAACCATTGTCTGACTGCTTAGAATGATTTCTCTATTCCTAGTTAGACTGTACTAACCTGGTTTCAGCCACATTCAGCACAATCAGCAGTTAATACCATAACCATTTGCCACACCATAGATTTGTTTCCAGGCAGGGCCATAGGAATAGTTAGAGGTAGACCAGGGCTCACATTTCAGTCTGGTTAATCCCAAGGCCCCACTTCCTTTCAAGGGTGCCTCCATCATCAATTTAGGGGGCCTAAAGGCAATGGGGTCCAGTCCTTTGCACTCATCCTCACGGGGTACAGTTTTCCCTTCCCTCCCCTCCGCCATTTCACATCCATTTTCTTTTCCCGCTGAGTCCCTCTGCAGACGCCATTCAGACCCCAGTACCAGAAGCAGGTGGAATAGCTTCAGCAGAGACTGTCATTAAAGTTAATGACCTCCACTGCACTTCTTCATATAGCTAATCTGCTTTGGTGAGTGTGCTTCTCTGACGGAGTCTTGTCAGACCCAGTGGGTAATGAGTTTGATCAGAGTTTCTGCATGGCTCAAGCTGGACATCTCCTACAAGAATAATTCAGTAAAAGGCCATTTCCTGGGGAAAGGAGTTGATGCTCTGTGTCCAGATGTTTAGTTCTCCTTGTGGAGCATATAGATATTTCTTCTAACTTCTTTGAGTCAGACTAATTGTAGGTTGGTGTTTTCACTCCATCAATGATCACAAGCTATAATGATAGCCTTTCCCAATGTGGTGACAGAATATCACATAGTTTTGTACTTGTTACTTGGGTAATTTCTAATACAGGCATTAAGTGATTTGCAGAATAACTGTGTACCTCACTGCCAATTATCAGATTCAACATAACGTGCAGAAGTAGTGCCTTTAAAAAAGATAACATATAGAGTATAAAATATAATGGGGAAACCTTCATGGAAATACAAGTTCAGAGAGAGAGGAGATTATTGTAGTTGCAAGGGTAGGATGGGGCCCCATTGCCTGCACTGTCGGTGGTAGGCTCTGAGCTCACTAATACAATGACCTTCAATGTCTACTTAGCCTCTGTGTGCCTCAGTTGCCTCTAATGCACGGTGGCATAGTCAGGTGTTTGTAATAATGAGGTAACAAATGTGCAGTGTAGTGCTTTGCAACCTATAGACAGAAACTTGGTTTGGCTGGACTGGTTTGTCCTTTATAAAGAGAAGCTGTTGACTTCCTCCAGTCCACAAGGGTAGGGACCAGGTCTGTTGGTGCCGGCTTGTCTCAGGGAAGACACCTGTTCCTCCTGCCAGCCCTGCTGCCCTCTCTCCAATGCCTCTCCCCCCCCCCCCCACGGCATGTGTAAAGAGCATGAAGAAGAAATCTTGGGGTTGGGTAAGTTCCCTGTGTGTTATGGTGATAGTACACATAACCAAAACTTGTCATCTTGCTTGGCTCGAATACTGGCCACTTATTTTAAGTCGCATTCCCTTTGCTCTCTAGCAATGTCCATCATTCTCCTGGCTGGCAGTGGCTTGCCCTGTTAGACTTCTTGAGAGTCACAGGATGACTAAATGTGACATGGCTGGACTTCTAACCCCAGCTGCTGAGTTGCTAGTTCATCGTGTCCAATGGTCCACAGTGCCATACCTCTCCACATAGACATCAAAGGATTTCAAGGAAAACATTACAAGGGCAATAGAGGGGAAAGAATCATGAGTCCATCTGTTGGATAAATTGTGAAAAATCCTGTGAGAGCTGTTTGGATGGACTTTTAGAAACTGTCATTTCACTATTGACATCTAGTTTTATTGCCTTGTAATTAGAGAATTCAGTGTTAGGTACTGATTGCTTGATCTTCTTTTGTGGTTCAGAACATTGTCATTTTTTTTTTTTTTTGCAAATTAGCCACATGTGCTTAAAAAGAATGTGTTTACTCTATTTGTAAGATTCATCTACTGAGTCAATATTTATTTTCTTAATATTTATTGCCTTATTTTTTCATAAGCTTGATTTATCAGTTCTGAGAGAGGCTGTGTTAAAGTATCCCATGGTGATTGAGCAATTTGTTTACTTTTATGTTTTGAGACTGTTGTGGTTGTGTTGACATGGAATCAAGATTGTTGTATCTTTCTGGTGAATTTTTTTCTCCATCATTAAGTAAGTCCCTATTTTATTTATAAAGTATATTTTTCACTAGTATAATTTTGTTCTATTGATTTTGCCATAGCACTTTTCCATCAGGTATTTGTTCCTTATTTTCCTTTACGAAACTTAAACAAACAATGCCAGCTCCCTTTGAGATTTGTGCATTTCTGTGGGAAAGTATGTTTTGTTTGGTTTTAGGAATTAAGTTAATTCTAAAATGCGTACAGTGATAGCCAAAACTTCCTAAAATAAAAACTATGGTGAATGGTACAATATAACCATAGCAAGCTTTGTTTTAAAGCTATAAAAATAAGTAGTGAGGTATTAGTCTATGGATAGAAACCAGGCAAAAGGATCTACTCAGATATACATTTCACAATCCTGAAAGCTCATCTTCAGGCACAAATAGAATTGTACATCAGCGGGTGGAAGGTTGTTTTTCAGTAGATGGTACCAGATGGTACCGTTACATGTGTACACCCACATACACACATATGTATATATACACATACATACATACATACATAGACACACATACATACATACTTACATAAATATTTAGTCATATTTCGGTTATCAGGAGGTAGTCTAGGAACCCTCACCATAGCAGCACCACCAAAATATGTGGATGGCTCCCTTCCATGCAGTGGTACCCCGTGCACACAGCCCTCATGCTTCTTCCCATTGGCCAGTTCACCCCTAGGTTACATTTAATCCTTAATACACGCAAGTGCTACATTAAAAGCTGCTCTCCTGTATTGTCTATGGGTTAATGACAGGACAAAAGTCTGTACATGTTTTATATAGACATTTTCTCCCCACATAATTTTTTAAGAACACTGTTAGTGCCTGCTGGGCAGATGGTGTACTACTTGAGCCACGCATTTCGCTCTTGCCCTTTATGTTCTGGTTATTCTTGAGATCGGATCTCACTTTTTGCCCGGGCCATTCTAAACCTTGATCCTCCTATGAATACTTTCTGCTTTAGCTTAGATGATGGGCATGTGTCACTCCATCCAGCTTTTGTTTTTTTCTGCTGAAGTGGGGTCTCACAAACTTTTTACTCAAAACTAGCCTAGAACTGTAGCCTCCCTTCCTCACCCTTCCTCACCCTTCCAGGTGTTTATCCCCTGACCATTTTTGATTCTGCAGTTCTTTGACTCCATGGGTGAAGGACCCACGGGTGTGGAGGGCAGACCCAAGCAAAATCAAAACAAGCGCTCAAAGCATGAAGTAGTAAGAGACAAACAGGAACATAGCGATCTCAAAGTAGGAAAAGATACCTTAAAATTGTACAAAAGAAGTCTCAATTTACAAAGAAAAGATTGTTTAATCATGGTCAAATAAAAACTTTGGCTCATCAAATTCTTCTAAAAATAAGTAATAACACTAAAAATGAGAGGAGATATATGTGGACTTTTTTTCTTGTGTACTAGTGCTGCAGCTTGAACTCAGGAACTTGTATCTTCACACAGTATTTTTGCTCATGGCTGGCACTCTATCACTTGAGCCGTACCTGCAGATGGCTTTGAACTGTAATCCTCAAATCTCAGCCTTCTGAGTAGCTAGGATTATAGATGATGAGAGGAGGTATTGGTAATACATGCATTTGATGAGGAATGAATACCTGGAATATGAAAATAACTTATCTCTAAGGCTTAATAGTGTGCAAAAGGTGAAATGGTGCATCTCAGAAAAACCTCAGCGGCCCATGAGCATGCCTGACAATTAACCTCATTAGTGATGGGACAATTGCAAATTAAAAAGCACAGTAAATACATCATACTTCTCTGTAAAAACGAATGCATTTGAAGAAAATCACATTTCATCAACAACTTATGGTACCTTATGACTCACCAATCCCACTTCTAAACATAATCTAAAGAAAGGCTTTCTTGAATGCCCTCAGAGACTTTAGGACTTTTTAATAGGAGAAATGTCTGTATTAAGAAAGATTAGGAATGAACTAAGTATCAACTAGAGAATGGTCAGGTCCAGTTTTGTTACAATTATCCAGTAGAATATTAGACAGCAGAGGTTCAAACTCCCTGTGGTAGAGATGGGGGCATCATGTGAGCCTCGGTCCCGATGGCTGTGTCCTGTAGGATACTATATCCCTCTATGGCTGTGCTGCCCACGTGACTTAAAAACCCTAACACAGGTCAACGTGCATGGCACTCAGAAACTGACATGTTGAATTGGAACTCCTCTGCACACTATTTAAAATAATAATAATAATAATAGCAAACCCCTCTGGTCCCACGCTCCCTTGACCTGCCATGCAGCATTTCCCCAGACTGCTCTGCCTTTCAGTTCCTGGCACTTGAGGACTTTTTCTTCTCTTCCTTTCTTTCTCACTTATCTTTGAGTTTCACGTCTTTAAAATCATGCCTTCCTCTGAGTTTGAGCAGGAAGAAGCCTATCTGCATCAACCATGGCACAAGAAGCCTCTGTCTGCCATCTGCACCCACTTGGCCTCTTCCAGGACTAGTGCTGTGCCAAGACCACGCTGCTTTGCCCAAGTTCATCTGTTGTCGCTGCCAGCAGACAGGAATGGGTTCTTCATGAAATTCTTTAGACTTCTCTTTTATTTATAACTCTTTCCTCTTGCTCAGAGAAGACACAGAAAATGCCTACAAATTAAAAACACAGTTCTTGCTTCTCCTTTAAAACTACCACTGTTACTTACACAGCAGTCTGTGTGATGATTTACCATGATAAAGGGTTTGTTTTTTTTAAGGCATTCCTTAGGGCGGCTGCACTGGAGCATCTGAACCTTTTGCAGCTGCTCTAAAGGACCTACCTCAGGCGAGAGGAGAGAGGCCAAGAATAACAGCAGGGTTATTCTGACACTATGTAGACTCCAGAATGCAGTTATGCATTTGAACAGTTGAACCTTGCTTTCTCTTTCTCTACCTCCCTATATCTTCTTCCTCCTCCTTCTTTCCTTAGTTTTCTCCTCTGTCCCTTTTCTTTCCTCCTCCTCTATTCTTTGTGAGTCTTTTGATGCTGTATGGAATTGTTTGAGAGGTAGTATGTATCATATCACTTCGACAGTCTGGGGAACATTTCTGAGACATCTTCGGATAAATTCTACTTGGTACGGCAAATTGCCAGAACCTCTCACTTCTCTGTGGCAGTCTCATCTTTTTCTCCAGCTCATCTTTTATTTTTCAGGGAGCATCAAGAATTGGCCTGACCTCTCTCTCATTAGGCGAAATCCATACTGAAATGACCCAAACAAAGGTTTGAGACAGGGCCCATAGAGTCCACATGGTTCATTTACCTGGTCCCATCTCTGATTGTAGTCTTTGGCTAAGGAAGGCCTGAAAAGGAAAATAATTTCCTGGACTGGCCTTTGGTAAGTTTCAAACTGCCTTGTATTTGATATTTTAACTTAGGCAGACTATTGCTTCACGCTCAGCTCCAGATGAGGTATTAATTAAAAGAAAAGCAAAGACAGACTGTAAGCACAAGAAATAATAAGTAAAAGTACAGGAAGCCAATAGTAAAAGGGAAAACTTAGAGTGTCCAGAGGAAAGTGACATTAAATATAGAGAAACAGAGATAAGACACCAGAAAATAGCATCTTTAAAGTACTAAAGGTTTGCACTAGAGTTCATATCAACTGAAGGCATTTTTCCAAAGTGAACATAAAATAAAAGATATTTGCCATCATATGGGAGCTAAAAGACTTCATCACCAACAGCTGTATGTTAAAGGAAACATTAAAGGAAGCCTTTCAGGTGGAAGAGTAAAAGTACCAGGTGGAAAGAGGAAGCAAAGGATAGCAGTGCTGTATCAGCAAATGGAAAAGACTTTTATTATCTAAGTCTCTCTAAAACGTAATTGACTATTTAAAATTTTATTTTATTATTTTAAAAAAAGTTATAAAAATGTTCAACCTGGCATGTCCACTTAATTGACCTTTTAAACAATCACAAATGATGTAATGGAAAGTTTTATGTATTGGGAAATTGCTATTGTGCATAGGTATAATAAGAACAATAATAGCATAAACACTTAAGAGCTGAGAAGTGGAAGTATGCTAGTATCAGATTCTTACATTTTATGTGAAGTGGTATGATTTCATGTGAAGGTAAAATGTGATACGTTAAAGATGCATACCATAATTTCTAAAGCAACCACTGAAATGGCATAGATGTAAAATAGCTTTTAAGCCAACAAAGGATATAAAAATAATAGAACCCAAGAAAAGGAACAAAATAAGAGAATGAGATCAGAGATCAGTGGAACAAATAAAAAACAGATGGTGAGATGAGAAACTTCCCGTATCAGCCCTGACTGAATGATTGTGAGATTGGATAAGAAAGTAAGACTGTTGAAATAGAAGAATAAAGACAGATAGGTTAGAAGTTAAAGAATTGAGAGAATGTTTATCTTGGTAAAACTAGTCAAAATGAAATTGGAGCAGCAGTGTTACTATCAGACAAACTGTATTTCAGAATACAGGAACAATACTGAACAATACAGGACATAAAGAAGGTAATTTCATAAAGATAAAGGATGTAACAGTCCTGAATGTTTATTCATCTAAAAGACAGCTTAAAACTACATGAAACAAAGACTGATGGAACTGAAGAGGGAACAAACAAAAATAAATATACACATGCTTAATAATTGATGGCAGAAATCATCAAGGATATAATAGCTTTCAAGGACATTATTAACCAACCCAGCTTGATTGATATTTATATAGTTTTATGCTGTCAACATCAGTAGAATACATATTCTTCTGAAATTCATTTGGAGATATTTACCAAGACAAGCACTATTTATAGTAGGTCACAGAACATGTCTCAATAAATTTGAAAAGATTCTAGCATGTTCTCTGATTCCAGGAGAATTAAATAGAAATCAAAAACAGAAAAACCTCTTGGAAATCCCAAAGCATTCGGACATGAAATAGTATACATTGAAACAAATTGATCAAGGAAGCAATCAAAATAGAAATTGTCATTTTAAAGGGAATAAGATGAAAACAGTGTATAACACTTTGTAAGAGGCTTCAACTAGTATTTCATTCAGTCCTACTCTCAGCACTGAACACCAGTATTAGAGAAAAGAAAATTCACAAGACAGAAAGCTTAGCTTCCTTTGTTTTCTGTTAAGAAAAGGAAAAAGAAAAGCAAATCAAAATCAAGTACGGAGAAGAAAGGAATCAAACCAAGTTCATAGCAGAAGTGACTGGAATTGGAAGTGTAAAAGAAATAGAGAAAGACCAAGATGAAATGATAGTCTCATATTTTGAGATCAATAAAATTAAAGCTGTAGCTAGACTGAAGAATAAAAAGAAGACACAGATGACTAATACACTAGTAATGGAAAAAGTGATATCACTACAGATTATAGATATAGCTATTTGAGACGCAATATAGGAATGTATTAACAATTTATGGCTAATATTTGATAACTAGGAGTGATAGTCTTTAACAGAAATTACCTGTACTCATTTACGAAGAAATAAGTAAAACTGGAAATAAACCTATATGATTAACTTGATATATTTTTTTTAAAAGCTCTTGAAATACAAAGTCAACTCCTGAGAAGAAACAATCAACATAGCAATAAGACACATGCTCCTCAACTGAAAAGCTAGCTAAAAAAGCATTCAGCTATTAAATGCTTAATGGGGAAAGACTGAAAGCTTTTGAGCAACAGGAACAAAATGGCATCTGCTTTTATCCTATTTTTTCAATATTGTACTGTATATTCTAGCCAATACAAATAGGCAAGAGAAAGAAGTGAAGGGTATCCATACTTGTGAAAAATAATTGTATCTCTCTTTATTTACAAGTAACATCAATGTCTTTGTAGAAATTTCAGTGGAATATACTTTATTGAAATTATGGTGAGGATGTTAAAGACCCAGAATTGTCATCTACTGCCGTGAGAGGTCTGAAATTATGCTATCACTTTGGAAAAACATTTGGTAATCTGTTCAAGACTTAAAAATTACTTATATTACATGACCTAGCCATTTTTTTTTTGTTGTTGTTGGTTATGGGGCTTGAACTCTAGGCCTGGGCGCTGTCCCTGAGCTCTTCATCTCAAGGCTAGCACTCTACCACTTGAGCCATAGTGCCACTTCTGGCTTTGAGTGATTTATTGGAGGTAAGAGTCTCACGGAGTTTCCTGACTGGGCTGGCTTGGAATGGTGATCCTCAGATCTCAGCCTCCTGAGTAGCTAGGATTACAATTGTGAGCCACACCGGTGCCCGGCTTGACATAGCCATTTTGAATGAAAGAAATGCCCATACAAAGACTTGTATACAGCTACACAAATCACTTTATTTCAAGAGCCTCAAATGGGAAACAACCCAATATTGATCGTGAGGCAAAGAAATAAAGTTATTGTGCTAAATCCACAGAAATGACTACTATGCAGCAATTAAAGCAGTGAACTACAGGGACACATTTTGATGACTCTTGAAATACATCAGAAAATATACACTACATATTCTATGAACCCATTAATCTAAAATCCTAGAAAATTCAATGTACTATATAGTGACAAATACCAAATCAGTAGTTGTTTGAATTCTTGTGTGAGGAGAAAGGGGGGGAGAAGGATTTTAAAGAGGCAACGTTTGGGGTGGTAGATATATGGAAATAGTTTCATGGATGTATACCTATTGTAAGACTTAAGAAATTGTATACTTCAAGTACATGTAGCATATCATAAATCAGGTTATTAAATCCTCAGATTTATGAGGAAATTAACATTCGGGGGTTATTTCACAGAGGTTATTGACACATAGGAAAAATATCCAGTTTCTATGCTTTCAAGTTTTACTTAGCCCCAGTAATAATTCACAGAGCTAGGAACTATGCCGGTCTCATTTCACAGAAGTGAAAAAGGAGATTAATAGAGTCTAAGTAACTTACCTGTGTTCATACAATTTTCTGTTAAACTAGGCTATGACTCATTTCTCCATGATTCCATAACTTTTTTTCCCCCTTAGTGCTGAGCATCTTGACATCTTTAGTCTCTAGACTCTGAGGGAAGAGGGGAAGGAAGAGGAAAGGAGGAGAGAGGAGAGGAAGGAAGAAAATAAGGGAGGGAGAGGAGAGTTACCTCTGAGCCCCCCACCATGAACAGTGTGCCCATGACTGATATTCCTGAAATTCCATCCCCACTGCAGCTCCAGCATTGCCTTTCCATCCTTTATAAAGCCAAATCATCGATACCTTTCACTAATTAAACATAATGGCGAATGTTTACTGAATGCCAGATATTCCTCTAAGCCCTTTACATTTATTGTCTTACTTAAACCTCAAAATTCCTAAGAGGCAATTTCATTAATTTTTTTTTAAAAAAACATGAGGAGTCTGAAGAGCCGAGAAATTAAATTACATTCGTAAGGCCATGCAACAAGTCAGTGGAGAAACAAGACTAATTCCAGAATGTGCTTCTCTTCGATGCCAATTGGCTTCTAGGATTTCAGCTCTTGCTGAACATTTTCGGCTGTTGAATGTCTAGAAGCACACTGACAATTGCTGCTGGCCGCCCACGGACCTTGACCTGGCCCCACAAACCCCAACAATCCTCCAGCGGAGTTCTGCAAACCAGAGAAGACGCTGCAGGCTCCTGGCAAGGGGAGGTGAACCGCCAGTGACCCCTGGGGATTACTGATGTTCTCAGTGTCAGGGTGGGTTGGGGAGAAGGAGCAGGGAGCAGATGGCCACCATCTCTGCGAAAGCTTGGAAGATGATGTCAGCCCTTCCTCCACTTGCTGTGCTTTGCCTCTCTGAAGTGAACACATTTAATCCTTCAAATTCGAGAAGATCGACAGAACCCACAGCTTCTGTTCTCCGCTGCTCGTGAATTATATTCAATTTTGTAAATACTTAAAAGCACCCCTCCACCCCCTGCACGATGAATAATTAATACTGTTTACTACAGTTTGGATCTGAAGTGTCTCCTAAAGGCTCGTGTGCTAGAGGCTTGGGCACCCGCCCAGTGGGGTGACTGGGAAGTGGTGAAATCTGAAGGAAGTGGGGTCTAGTGCAGAAGTTAGCCTCTGGAAAGGGCTACGAGGACCCCAACTCCTTCCTGTTTTGCTTCCAGGCCGCTAGGAAGTGAGCAGATTTTGCTCTGCTCCCTGACAGTCATGCCTTACGCAAAGCAGTCATAGACTGCAGACCCGGAACCATCAGCCACAGCAAACTTTCCCCTAGTTTATGTTGTTAATCTCAGGTTCTTTATCATATTTGGCAGAAAGTTGACAATACTTTGATGGCTGTCATAAATTGAAAGTATAGGACAATGATGCCAGAAATTCTTCACGATAATTTATTTATTTTTGTAAACACCTTTTTACTTTTTTGTTTTTTTTTTATTTTATTTTACTTTTTTATTGTGAAAATACCATACAGAGGGGTTACACTTACATGGGCAAGGTAATGAGTACATTTCTTATCAAGCATTGTTGCCTCCTCCTTTGTTTCCCCTTCCCATATCTCCCCTCCCCCCCTTTCAGGATAATTTAGAGTTAATTACCATCTATGTGACAGGAAGTTGGTTTTTTTCCCCAAACTTGAGTTTTGTTTTGTTTGTGGCAGTAGAACTCATTTCTAAACATGATCCTATATTTTTTAAAGTATGTACATTGTTTCTTTAGTATTGATACAGATTGATCTTACTTTTTTCTTTTTTTGGCCTAGGGGCTCTCTCTGAACTCTTTTTACTCAAAGCTAGGGCTCTACCACTTTGAGCCACAGCTCCCACTTGCAGTTTTCTGGTGGCTAATTGGAGATAAGAGTCTCACAGACTTTCCTACTCTGAGCTGGCTTCAAATCACAATCCTCAGATCTCAGACTCTTGAGTAGCTAGGATGACAGGTGTGAGCCACCAGCACCGGCTTCATCTTACTTTTTAAATGTGTGCTGTTCTTTTGTGATGACACAGTCGGCCCTAGTGGCTACTTTAGTGAACACAAATATTTGAAACTGGCATTATAGTGACCCCTCCACATACACAGACCTGCGGCGTCTTATGAAACTGAAGCAAACCTTGGTGCAGTTTTGGTTAACACCACGCAGAACGCTCCGCAGGTGAGCATGGGGAGTGAGTCCGGTGGTGGGGAGTCTAGACAAGCATTCAGAGCTGGGAGTGCCTTGAGCCTCTGAGGGGAAGGCTTTCAGTGAGAAGGATAGGTACGGGAGTGGATCTTCCGCTCTGATATGGGTGGGCGCTGGCACTTTGCTCTGGCTGAATAAAACTCTACAGATCAGGGTCATATGCAGATGTCTCCCTTCAAACCTGGAGTCTTGTTAGGTCAGGGACTGTTACATGCCTGTCTTTTTTTTTTTTTTCCTGTCAGTTGGGGGGCTTGAACTCTGGGCCTGGGCGCTGTCCTTGAGCTCTTCAGCTCAAGGCTAGCGCTCTGCCACTTGAGCCATAGCGCCACTTCCGGCCTTTTCTGTTTATGTGGTGCTGAGGAATTGAACCCAGGTCCTCATGCATGCAAGGCAAGCGCTCTACCGCCGAGCCACCTCCCAGCCCCTGTTACATGCCTATCTTGTGTCCTCTTCTGCACTTTGCAGTCAGTACATATTGATAGGCTCCCAGATGAGAGAGAGGCACAATGTGTGGAACAAAAGTTCATCTGTCTCTCCTTACAAAAGGATCACTGCATTGGTCCTGCTGAGATCACAAACACGCCCAGGACACTCAGGTCCTTAGCACCTCTTGTGATGCTCCAGAGGAGTCACCTGGGACCTGGATGCCACCGATTGATGCTGCAGGTCCTCAACACCCAAGAGCTGGGAGCTGAAGACTCAGAGGCAGTGAGGGCCGTCGAAAGCCATCATGGCAGAAGGAATCGCTTTGACTATGGTAGGGGAGCAGTGACAAGGTGATCTGGGCTGACTGTGCTGTGCTCTACAGTTCAAAAGAGGAGGTGGGCAGTGGTCAGCGAAGGATTTCCAGAGAATGGGGGAGAAGAGCAGTTTGCCCTCAAGCCCGACGGGAAGCCAGACAGCACGCTAGAGGGACTGAGCAAAAGTGGGTCGAGGTGCTGCTCAGGCGTGTCCCACAGGCAGTGGGCAGACTGGTTTGACAAGAAAGGAAATCTTCCTTGCAGGTTGAAGGTGATCATCAGACACCAGTAGCAACAGGGACAATAAAGCAATGGCAGCGAAGGTTTATTAAACACGTAATCCTTGTCAAACACCGAGCTAAGTTTATTCTACAGGATCATAATCCCCATTAATTCTCACAAAGCCTTGTAACACAGTCGTGGCTCTGTGATATCCCTCATGGTGGTTTTGGAGAATGGGAAAATTGAACATGGCCTAGGAGCGACTAGGTAACTATGAACAGTGGCCAACTGCCCAATGGTACCAGGTGGTGTTAATAGCCCGTGGACCAGGCTGCCTGTTAGTGCCTCTCATATTCATTAATTTCCCCCTCCTCATAGGTGCCTCTTAGAGCATAGTACCTTCCATTTCCTGTTCCCCACAATTCCATAGAACAAGCTGGATTTAAATTATGGAGGACTCTGATTCTAAGTATGGAAGATAGACTGTTTGGTAAGTTCGTGGTTTCTTCTTTTCCTTCTTCCTCCTCTTCTCTTCCCTCTTCTTTTCTTCTTCCTCCCCTATTTCTTTCCTCTTTAGTTCTAGTACCAGAAAGCTTGAACTCAAGCCTCATGCTCTTATTAAGCTTTCTTGCTCATGGCTGGCACTCTGCCACTTGAGCCACAGCTCTACTTTTGGCTTTTTGCTGTTCCTTGGAGATAGTCTCAAGGACTTTTCTGTGATGACTGCCTTTGAACTGAGATCCTCAGATCTCAGCCTCCTGAGTCACTAGGATAACAGGAATGAGCCACCAGTGCCCAGAAACATTCATCATTCAACGATTCTTCCTCTGCTTACTGTATTCTGATCTAGAGCGTATTCACGGCTCTGTTCTCACTCTTCCTGTCTGGCACCCGCGCTCTCCAGTCTCTCCGGCGTCTTTGTCATAGTCCCAGGCTTCTCTGTATACTCACACTTAATGTCTGTGGTCCCTGTGCACATGAGGTCCTCAAAGACCAGAGAATTTTGCTTGTCTGAGCCTTCACATTCCTAAGCTTTGAACTTGGGGTTCGGCAGCATTTCCTAAGGACTCCCCCTTTTCCTTCCATTGACTCGCTGTCAACTGCTCGACCTTGTTGGCCAACCTGGCTGCTGTCACTTCCTGAGTTTATAAACCATAGCACAACCTCTGTGATGCTCATGTTCACCCTGGGCTGAGGTCTACTGCTGATCTGCACTTTCTGTGCTGCAGAACACAACAGGGAGGAAACTCTAGTAGAAGTCAACACCTGAGAAATAATAAGATTACAAATTGTTTAAGAATAACTCTACTCTTTGTTCTCGGCTCCCAATTATACAGTTCATTATGAATACAGATGACAAATGTTACGAGTCCAAAGGCCATCAAAGAAACCCTTCATCGAAGGAAATTATTCAAACAAACCATTTGCTACTCAACATCTTTCCAAAGTCAACAACTAGGATGCCCTTGAGAAAAATTTAGAAATGATTTTCAGTATATAACATTTCTTTGAAAATTGCTTACTCTTTTAATTTTGTCTAGGGAGTAGAATCAGAAGAACATAGCTGTGTAAGATGAATACCTAAATAAACAGTCCACAAAGAAGGTGGATGTGCATACCTCTCCCTTACATCTATTTGAATATGCATTTGAAAATACAGATCATTGTAAAATATATATTCATCATATGTAGATATACCACAATATGTAAATCTTTGTTTAAACCCAACAAGCACTTATTGAGTTCCTACCACAAGTACAATTAGAATCAAATTTGTGGTCAGCAGAGAGATTGCCTGAATAATTAGATATGCAGATTGTGTGTGTGTGTGTGTGTGTGTGTGTGTGTGTGTGTGTGTGTGTGTGTGTGTGTGTGGTTCTGTGGTCATAAACTGGTACTGGGGATTGCATTTTTGCTAATAGCTGGTGCTCTACCACTTTTAGTCATGCATCAACTTCTGGCTTTTTGCCAGTTAATTGCAGATAAAGAATTCTGCAGATTTTTCTGCTCAGACTGGGTCTGCACCCTACTCCTCAGAACTTATTTTCTGAGGAACTAAGATTATAGGCATGAGCCATGAGTAACTGGCTTTGCAAATTATTTAAGTCATCACAATGATATTGAAACTGTACTATTCTTGGAATTCCTAAATAGTTGTGATATTTTCTGGTCCCAGTTTGTGGAATGTTAGTTATTTGGTAGTTTCTGTGTCAGTGTTGGATGAATGGATTAATAAATGGAGAAGCTTAATAAATGAGGGCCCAAAAGACACAGAATGAGAAGAGATGGAGGAGAAAACTAAAATGCATGGTCAACCCTCTGGATGATGGGAGCTGGCTGAGTCTCTCTCAGTTAGAAAGAAAAGTTGTTTTAGAAAGAGACGTCCTTGAGACAACCTTCTTAGAGCTCAGTGTTACATCGAGAACAGGGGAGGATCCCCTGCATCAAGGCGACATAGATAACAAGATAGAATTGGATGTGGGGGGGCAGATTGTGCAGCAAACTAAGACCCTGGGATTGATCCTGGAGAATCAGAGGAGGCTACGCAGCAGCGTGTGTTCATGATGACAACAGAGGAACAGCGGCCCTGTCCCAACAATGCCACGATACTGCATGCTCCCTTCAGAGCCCAGGCTCAAGTTTGGGAATATGTGAGAAGTAGGGTAGGGTTGAATTGGCTAAGGAACTCTTACCTGGTATGACTTACCTGGTATGACACTTTCTGTTTTGGGAGCTCAAGTGGAAAATGAAGTTTGGTTATTGAGCAGCAAAAGAAAGGCACTTTTCTTGGGTACAGTTCTGAGGCTGAGACCCTGTTCTACCATGCAGGCTGTTGAAGCTTAGTGTGCTCTGGGCTCTGGTGAAAGGCAGGGACCGGGATGCTCATCATGGTCAGCTGATGTGGCTGGGCAGATGAGGGAGTCAGCGAAGGTTGCTGGAACAGAAAAAAAAATAGGACTAAGCTAGCTTAGTCCATAGAAATGATCAAAGATAAAGCATGACACATAGTTTGGGGAAAAGTGTGGTAGTCCCAAAGTAGTGAGAGGTAAAGCTGTACACATTAGGGTTAGGCAAGGATCGGGGTTTGAAGGTCTTATATGTTATATTGCTTGAGAAGAGGAACATTCCATCTTGGATGTTTTGTGACTGCGGGATGCGTACACCCCACAGGAGCAGGGTAGGGGCAGCAAGTGAGGGGATTATGGACCATGAATCATCAGCTTCTTTGAGAAGCTTAGTATGTTCTGCAGTTATCAACCAACACCAAAATGTTCTGCTTTTCTGAATGCTTACTCTTCCAGCCTCATGCTGATTTTTTGTATGTGTGTAAGTTCAATCTCTTAACTATTACAACAATGCAGAGGAAGTTGTAATTATTTCCTCTGTTTTTCCGATGAAGAAGCCACAGTGTAGAGAGGCTAAGTGACTTCCTTGCCGTCCCAGAGACTAGCACATTGGCTAGCAAGAGTCAAAACCCAATTATGTCTACCTTCAAAATCCTTCTCCTAAATATAACTCAACCTTGGTATCCAGAAAGAGCCAGCAGCTCCAGGGGAGGCTGCTAGGCCTTAGTTTCCTTAGTATCTGTGAACACGTGTTCCTGTATATTAATGAATTCTTCATTTAGAGGAATTATCTGACCCAACCAAAGCAAACCAAAATGGACCCAAATGGCTGTAGCTAGAGGGATGGACTACAGGGATGAGCAGCACTATCCCGTCCCAAACAGCAAGCTGGCCCCTCCGTCCCGGTGACTTGGGGATGAGAGCTTGGCCAAGTGACTTCTAGGTCTGGGTCTCTCATTGGTGAAACACAGTTATTAGTAATACTTGAGAAGCATACAAAATGATGTATAAGTTGTGCAGAGTACACCCTATACTCAGTTACTCCTGCAGTTCAAGTTAGGTTCTGTAGTCATTCCGTTCACTATGATGTGTGTGGTTCATTTATTATGTTCTTTGTGTTGATCCTCAGACCACAGGCATGGTGTGAGGCTGGGGAGTCCTCTTGTCCCGAGCCTGTCCTCTCAGCCGTCCTGAGTCAAGGAGGCAGGCCGCGTGGAGAAGAGGCTCTGGGGACCTAGGAATCCCTAGGGTTCCCCACAGCAAGGAGGGAAATTCTTGTGAGTAACTGACCAGGTGGCTGCAACGGAGCAGACCACTTCAACACAAATGGCATTGCGGGCCTCCGGGGTCCCCAGTAGGGACTGATGCTCCTTTTCCAGCGTCAGATCTAGCCCGAAGCCCTTCCTAGGAGCCAGATAGAGGCTGGTCAGCCCCAAGGCCGGGCCAGCCCTCCATCTGCAGCATGCAGAAGTTCTTGTGAGATACAGCCTCAGGTTTCTGAGGGACTTGAGTGGAATGGCAGATGCTAACGGAGGACCTGAGACCAAACTTCAAAGGATGCTTCTAAAAATCGTGGGTTTGGAAGTCAGAATGCCAAGAGCCAACAGCTTGGGCTTGGGTGCCGGAGAGACTTGGATTTGGCTCCTGGCTTTCCTGTTTATTAGCCATGTGATTGGCATGACTTACTTTTCCCCTCTGTTTCCCTGGCTGTAAACCAGAGAACTTTTATGAGAATAGTGCTTGGCACAAATAAGTGCTAATTAAATGGTACTTAAAATGATAAAGTTCTTTAACAAACACTTACACGACTCTTGCTATACCAGGCAGTATGCTCAGCAAGTTGCACAACTTATTCCATTTAATCTTACGGAGGAGGAAATTGAGGCACAGAGAGGTGAAATAACTTGCTCAGGATCTCCCACAGCTGGCCAGCGGACTCCAGCAAAAGCATTCTGGCCCCTTATTAGCTTTATGATCCATAAAAAACAGAGTAGCAAGGGGATAAATATAAGCAATAACAAGAAATCCCCCCTCAGCCAATATGTTACAGCACTGACTATCACAAGATATTCTATTCCTTTAGAGACAAAATTAATAAGCATCTCTCGTGACCAAATAGATGAAGCCCTTCAGACCTAACTACCCCTGTCCTTGATTTTTTTTTTTTTGAGTGATTCAGAAAACAGAGCACCATGGGCTTAGTTTATGCCTCCCTTGATCGTTAGCCTCATTTTCTTGTGGTGGGTGGTTAGAGCTTTCTGGGTCTCCTCGTCTGTCATTGGGGTTCCTCTGAGCCTGTGGCAGTGACAAGCTCCAACTCCATAACACAGCCCGCTTGGGCCCTAGCAACCAAGCATCTGCTGCGTTGCTGAGCTCAGTGCCCACCTCTGCAGCCAAGGCCTCCCTGCACACACATCATCTGCACCGTGGCTTTAGAAGCAGCTGGAGTGATCTGCTCGAGGAAGGGAAATGAGGTGGGGAGTTTCTTGCAAGAAAAGCGGTCACTGTGAAAACAGAACTGCACTCAGCAGGGGCTCCTCTCCACGCAGAGAAGAACTGGGCTCTGAAGTTGCTAGGTCTCCGGGTTTCCCCTGTCACCGGCCAGTCCTAGGGGGCGTGGCCTAGGCAGCACTTGGGCGGGGACCAGAGAAGAAGAAGGTCCCTTCCAAGTAGCACTAACTCAGGGAGAGAGGGCCGAGGCTGGCCTCCAGAGAACGAGGAAATGAAGTAAGAATTGAAGGGGAGGTGAATAAGAAATAGGAATTAAAGTGGAGCATCTGGTCTCCAACATGACTCCATTATTAATGTCCACAGTGCTCCAGTTCTAACTGGCCCAAGTTGGAAGCATCTCTCCTTCTGAGATAGATTCCTGTTAGGTTGACATTTTCTCCGCAGAAAGCCTGGTAATGGCATCTGCTTGCTCTCAGGAAAAAGTCCAAGAAGCTAAAAATCCACTGGACTGCCCTCTACTTTATTTCCTGCAGTTTCTTCCCTCCATCTCTGTGTTCTTACCCTCGCTGGCTTGTCTTGTAAATTTCATTTGTCATTTTTCAAACTCACTCTAGTCTCACTTCTGGACTTGGCATGTTGCTGGGCTTCTTGTGTTTGGCGTGTCTTTCTCCCGAGCAACAATGAGACCTACTGCACTCCTCAGTGCCAGGGAGGCATTTCCTTCCAGGCAGCTTTGCCTCTGTTAACAGCACATCTGCTGCAGCGTCGTCCCTAGAGTCCTGGCTTTATCCAGTCACAGCCGTTTCCCCGAGCTCACCTCTGTCCAGAGACCCCTCAGGACATGGGCTGTGTGTGGTACATTCTCCTGTGAGCCAGTGCAGCCAAGCGGATGGGCTAGTGAGCCCCGTTGAAGTGGCAGGGCAGCGTGGGAACATGTCACCTCTCTGAGGGCTGTAGAATCACCTGGACACGAGTCTGCCAGAGATGGTTATGATTTAGCGAGAAGCCTTACTTACTGTATGAAGGGACTGTTCTTATGCCTGTCCCTCTCCATGTACCAGCTAGAAGCAGCTAGGCAGCTTATCAACTGTCCAGCCGAGTCCTAAAGGAAAGAAAGAAGTCATGCAGAAAGTTCTTGTGCAGAAAAGAACATACAGAAAGAGCCAGAACTCCTGGATCATAGGCCTCGTCTGTACCATCTTTTGACTTTGAGGTGTGCCGTCTCTGTGTTGGCAGTGTTGTGTGTGCGCTCATCTTCTCGCATGCTGCATCTCATTTATTATGAAAGAAAGAAAATACTCTGACAAGGACGTTCTTCCCACTTGACAAGCAGTGAGCTGGCAGGCGCCAGGTTTGAGTCCATTGCTGCACCAACGGCATGAAAACATGAGGGCTCAAATCGCAAGTCAGTGTTTACCCTTACCACATAGCAATTCTCACGGTTTCTTTATCGTCAAATGAAGTCTCTTCTGGCTCTGTTGTCCTCAGGTGCATGAGACGCAGCGAATCATACCCACAGATGGAAGCCCTGCCAGGAAAGAGCATACTGCACACATACATTTTTAATGGGAAAAGTCTTGGGACGGTATCCTTAATTCTTCTACGCACAGCCAACACTTAATTTCTGAGCCTGTCCTTCTGAACCTGTCAGCGGTGTAGGTCTGCAGTGTCTTGAGGAAGGCTCTGCAGTGGGCCCTTTGCAATTATGAAGGCGGTGCGTGGGGAAATAGGATGAAGCTCTTAGAGATGAGGGGAGATGCCCTCCCTCCCCGATGCTTTTTAGGATGAAGAAACTGCTACTTAACAATGCCTTCAGAGTTCTCTGGGGATTCCCAAGGCTGTGTCAGTGCCAAACTTAGGTTTGATTTGCATTCAGGACACCTAAAAGGATTCCTCTAGCTCTCCAAGCCCTTATAGCGCAGTGCTAACGCCCTCATTGGGGAGTCTTACAGAAGGGTCCAGATCCTAGGTTCCTTGTGTTGGTTCTAGAAGAGCAGACTTTTCAGCATCTGAAGAAAGCCAGGGATTCCTTTCAGAGTAATCTCTTTTTTTGTAATGAGATTAAAACAAAATACATAAGGCTTAATAGGAAATCAGTTGTATTGGATATGGGAATATATATAATAAATTTGTGATATACTAATAACTACACATTTTATTAGTGCTTGTATGTTGGTAAAAATTCCATAGTACTGTAAATTCATCTATGGATAGTTGTTCCTTTACTTTCTTTTTTCTTTTTCTTTTTTTGCCAGTCCTGGGGCACCACTTCCAGTTTTTTCTGTGCATGTGGTCCTGAGGAATCGAACCCAGGGCTTCATGCATGCTAGGCAAGCACTCTACCACTCAGCCACACCCCGGCCCTTTTTTTTTTTTCTTTTACTGGCTCTACTGCCTTGTGTCTCTGCCACTTGAACCATGCCCCAAACCCCTAGTGCTCTGGCTATTTTTAAGATCAAGTCTTGCTTTTTGCCTAGCTGGCCTAGACCCTCTTCCAGCCCTGTCACAGCTGGGATGCCTGGCATGTGCCACCGTGTCTGGCCTTTTCTGCTCAGATTAGGGTTTTATAAACTCCATCTCCCAGAATGGCCGATAATTGTGATCTTCCTTAGCTCCGCTTCCTGAAGAGCTAGAACTATACAGGTGTAAGCCTCCATGACCAGTCTCACCTGTGGATCCATGCCAGTTATCTGCCCAAACTCTAGCAGGGCCGTGTACAACAATGACTATATTTTCAGGTCTCCTTAGAAATAAATCACTGTGGGTGATTTCTTTCCAATTTCACTGTAAGTAGAGATGAAACTCAAGGCAAGTTACCTTCCTCCAAGTCAGAAAATAGAAGAGTTTATCGACTATGAAGAACTTGGTGAATTAGTGAAATTGAATTGTTTGGATAATATTATAGGTCTCTAGAATTTTGTTTCTGGGGATAAAATATAGGTCAGTGAGACAGATAGTAAATGCACGGGCCCGTAATGCCCACAGAGAACTAGGGATGAAGAAAAGAAGGGAACTTTGAGAGGAAAAGAAGCGGTGAGTGGATATAGCAGAGATTGAGACGCGTGGGCAAAGCATTGGCTTTCTGTTTGGAATGACTGTCTAGAAATGTTGACAGATAACAGAGTCAGAGGTTGGAGGCAGAGGCTGCACACAGGGCCCATCTGCTCAGAAGAGAAGCAGCCATCAGTCATGTACTTAGAACAGTTTGGCCTGACTGCCGCACCTCCCCTGGCTGAGAGGGGAGCCCGGGCCACCCAGCACTGTTGCACAGCACAGCAGCTTCGCTGCGGCTTCCCCGTGCTGACCGCCTAGAGAGATGGACTGGGCTTATCCAAGTGGCAGAACGATAGCCAACATGTATTGGGTGCTTCCAGTTATGCCAAGAACTGTTCTAACCTCTGGCCTCATTGAATTCTCCTAATAACTCTTCTAACGAAGGTTCTGTTGATTAAATTTTTTTTGTTGTTGGTTGTGGGGCTTGAACTCTGGGCCTGGGCACTGTCCCTCAACGCAAAAGCACTCTACCACTTGAACCACAGCACTAATTCCAGCTTTTTCTGAGTCGTTCACTGGAGTCTCACTGACTTTCCCTGCCTGGGCTGGCTTTGAACTGCGATCCTCAGATCTCGGCCTCCTGAGTAGCTAGGATGACAGGCGTGAGCCACCAGCTCCTGGCTCTCTATTGATTTCATAAGCAGAGAAATGGAAGCACAGACCGGTTATGTGATGAAACTGAAGTCCCAGAAGTTGTTGGCAGTTGGGACAATGAAAAGCATCCCTTTTGGGCCCAGAGACACCCTTTTCTTTCCTCTCTTCTGTGTACTTTCAGGCTTTGATCGCCCATTGTTTTCCTTATCTTTACGCTTTAGCATGTGTGCTGACACCACATCACCAAATTGCAGTGGTGGGAGCGGGTCTTCTTTCTTGAAGTTCAGATTACATTTCCAGTTGGCTGCTTCAAAATCCACTTAGCTAGAGGAATTGACAAGTGGACAAAGCCATGCAGCCTGTATTTTGAAATTCCTTTATCTTCAGTTCCAAAAGCAAATCCAACAGGCTTATTTGTTGTCTCTAATTAAGGCTTGCTTTTACACATTTAATGCAACCTTCTCCGGCCAGGCCTGACCTTAGATGGTGTCGCCTCTTTAATAGAACAAACTTCCATCCTGGTAGCCTGGGCTGGAAGTCTGTGAATTGAGAGGTCTTGCGTTGGAGCTGGTCGCCATTCTCAGTATTCTTCTACTAGGAGAGCAGATTTACGTCGCGTGGCTCTGGGGGTGAAGGGCAGCATCAGTTCCTAGGGTCCTGCACGCTGGGAGACTCCAACAGCTCTGCTGGGGGGGACAGGCAGAGCCGGTGGATGAAGTGAAACGAGAAGGCGAGGCCACCGGTGTCCACAGCCAAAGCTGTTTTCTAGGTGTTATTTGGGAAATCGCTGGAGACCTCACTTTAAATTTCTTGTCTGTTTCCCAAAGGCTGAAAACTATTTTGTTCCAAGCTACTTTAAAGACCCGGAGAGCAGGCCACACACAAGGATAGGGCCTTGGGTTCCATGGTGACGGACCTGCCACACGTAATGACACTTGTCCCCAGCTCGCCGGCAAAGACTGCAGTGAGTTAACACCCGGGCGCAGGAACATGAGCCAGGGATGAGTCAAAAGCACCAAGGGAACAGGTGAGCCCACAGTGTGGACGCCGGCCTGAGCCTTCCAAAGCAGACCCAAGACCGCCCGCCCCAGCAGAGTACTGCTGCGGTCCTAGCCTCTAAATTCCCAGTGGGCCTTCGCAGTCCACTTGCATTAAATCAGCTGCCACTCAGCGGAACTCCACAGCTGCCAACAAATCCAGAGGTGCCTCCCCTGTCCATGGCTGTGGGGACTTCTCCCTCCACAGGGGGCAAGGTGCAAATGCAAGGTGAAAAGTGGACTCGCGTCTTCAGGCAGTCCGGTCTTCTGTCTGTGTCACCACTCCTGACACACTTTCAATGCCAGCACATTTCAGTGGACTGGAAGAGTCTCACTGTGGAGCTCAAAACCAGAGGGCAAGCACAAAGCAACGCAGATTACTTTTGAAGCCGCACGTACTCAGAGAAGACAGGTTTATCCGATCTTTGCAGATTTTGTGGTTGCAGTTTCACTTTTCGTTAGTATTTGGTTTTCTTTCTAATTTTATTGTCAGGTGATGTACAGAAGGGTCACCGTTACATATTTAAGGCAGTGAGGACATTTCTAGTTGAGCATTGTTACCTCCTCCCTCGTTTTTCGCCCACCGTCCCTCCCCCGCCATGTTGCAAAGTTCATTTCCAACCCATTTTCTTGTATCGCTGTTGCATTGGTTTTGAGTAACCAAAACAAAAAAGCAGAATAGTCCCCAAATACCCATTCGCTTAGATCTTAGAAGAAAATGTGTATCTGACAAGGAAAGATCCTTGGAAGAAATGGTTCAGAGACCAGTTTTCAGTGGAAGAGACAGTGTGGGGATAATTCTGGAACACTGATAGCAAAGCCCTTCTGCAGTATGGAGGCGCAGCTGTGGGGGGCTGCTTCCTGCTAGCTTAGGCCAAGGGCCTTGGCATGAATTATTCAGTTACTCTGAACATTGCTGCTTAAAGCAGCAAGCATATATATTATCTTACAGTTTTTGTGGCTCAGCAACTTGGTGGATTCTGGTAGTCCAGTTGGTGCTGGGTTGGGATTGTTCAGGCCAAGTTGCTGGTCTGGGTTGCAATCTCTGAGTTTCCATAGCCAGAAGTTCCTCTTCTGAGCTTGTTCCTGTGGCTATTAGGACTCTTCCTTTCCTTACCTTGTGTGCCATCTCCATCGGGCTGCATATGACAGAGCTCTCCCTCCCCCTCCCCCCGACCAACAGGGAGAGAGAGGGGAGGGAGGAGAAGAAAGAGGCAGAGGCGGAGGGAGATGGGGAGGACGGGGAATGGCGGAGTGCGGCGGTGGCATGCTGGACCGAAAGCATTTGTCTTCCCTACCCTGCTCCCTTTTCACACATTTTGTGGATGACGTAAGTAGTGACGTTAGCCTGCCATCTTGCTCTGTGCTTGGGCACCCAACATTCCAAGGATGGCTGGCAGTGCGTATGTAGGGTTCCCTCTGCAGACAGTGCCGACCTGCTTTGTTCCCGGGGAGGAGCGGAGCGTTCTGGTCTTAGCCTGTCTGGCCCACTTCCCTCGCTCTCTTTTGCTTGGCTAGAGCCCTGGGAATCGAAAAGGGGCATTTTGGGGACATGGTGCTTGATGCCAGGACCCTGAAGTTCTCAGGGATGGTAGAACCGTGGTGGGCATGCTGGCTGAGACGGCACTCCAACTTGAGGCATTCATCTCAGGAGACAAAGGCCAAATGCATTCCTTACCAGCTCTACGTCACTGAAGCAGTTCTTCTCCCCTTCCGGTCCTCGGATTTCCCACCTTTAAAATGAGGAGATTGGCCTAGGAAGCTAATGGCCCCTGGGCAATGAGTGAAACGGAACCGATCCTTTGGTATACAAGCTCCATCTTCCCCTGCAAATCAGTGAAAGCAGCAATCGTAATTCTGGGCTCATATCTCGGTAGGCTGTGTGCCTGTTGGGGGGATGGAGGGCGGGTGTGGACAAGCAAGTAGCTATGTGCCTGTGTCTGCCTGAACGTGTGTATGTGGGCTGGTGTCTGCCAAAGCCTCTGTGTGTGTGTGTGTGTGTGTGTGCGTGTGCGTGTGTGTGCATGTGTGTGTGTGTGTGCGTGTGTGTGTGTGTCTTCATTTCCCTGTATATGTCTACAGGTGTCGAGGTGGGTAGGGATGTGAAGTCAGGAGTTAAGAACAGAGACCAGGAACACTTGCACCTCTGCACAGTGCCAGCTGCTGGGTTGCAGGTGTGGTGGTGGCCAATGGGGAGGGGCGCTCTGTCCTTGTGGAGCAGTTGACTTGGTGTTTCTAGCTACTGCCATGTTGTGCTCGCTCAGAAACAGAAGGACACCCCCAGTCGCTCTCTTCACAGAATGGAGTTTCCAGAGCCTCAGAAATAGCTCAAGCTTACATTGAGAAAGTTCATCCTGAAGGCATGACTGCAGGTACTCGAAGGGGAAGCTTTTATTACTTCTCTCGCCACAGTGTCTGGTGGACCTTTAGAGCCTGGTGTGGGACAAGAGTCGGCTGCCGTGATTGATGTGGCCCTGAGCAGGGGCAGGTGGCCCCGAGCTCCAGTGTGGAGAAATTCACATTTTATAGCTCCTCATTCAGAAGGCAATGCTTGGCTAAAAGCCAAGCTTTCCAATTATGCCATCAATAAATCTAGCGACACTGGCAAGAGGGGGAGAGTGTGTGCTTGGCCTCAAGTCTGACTTCCACCTGCATATTCTGTCACTCCTGCTGGTAGCTTCCCCGTGGTGCGCTGGAGGAGGTACCAGAAAGATGAATTTCATGGTCACATTGGAGATTGTCGGTGGACAAAGCCATGTGCTCCTGTACATACTTTCCTTGTCAGAAGAGGACCAACGACCCACCTCCCACCCCCAGCTCCCTTCCTTGAAAACACGGACAAGAACAGAAGCACCCTCAGATCCCAGCAATGCAGGGGCAAAGTGAAATTTTCCCAAGAATTGGGTGAGGCAGACTCTGAGACCTCAGGCCTGGCATAGCGGCTGTATCTAGTGCTGAGGAGAATATACTGCACCGAGGTGGTTTCCTCTAAAGATGAAGCCCATCTGGGTAGTGTTGTAAACCTTTGTGTGAAGCACCTCTTATGTCTGAGTTCCTCGAGCCCGGGGCTGTGCATCTACGGTGCCAGTGGGGACATAAGAAAATCAAGAGACTTCTCTGAGTCCAACAGTCATGTTCGGATCAGATCTTGTGATGTGCTGGGCAGGGTTCTGAGATCAAAGGTCAGATTCACTTCCTCTTGGGGCAACTGCAGTGTACTCCTGTAAGAGAATTGGAGAAAAGAGGAAGGGAAGGATGGAACAACAACGGGAGCAGGGGATGGCTCCTGAAAGTCCTCTTGTGAGCTGGGTTCTTACAGGGCCGTCTCTCTGGCCAACAGAAATGGACACTGAAATAGAAAGCTGGGCAGTGAACAGAGGCACATTTTGGATGGCAGGAGCTTGCCTTAGTGCGTATCTTTTAGTGTCCGTGGAAGCTTAATCCTCAGTGAGCATCAGACAGGTGTCAGCACATCTGTTAGATCAGCAGGTGATCTCC
Organism: Dipodomys merriami; assembly: GCF_024711535.1. NCBI lineage: Eukaryota > Metazoa > Chordata > Mammalia > Rodentia > Heteromyidae > Dipodomys > Dipodomys merriami. Next base: position 798,416 of record NW_027205982.1, read on the forward strand.
TCACGGACCTCAGGCGCCTCCTGGAGAGAGCTCATCCTAGACCGAAGGACGGGTGCAGGACCAACTTGAGCAGCCTGGCATGGCGTCTTGGGAAAGGTCCTCCTCCTTGCTGATCTCTTGTCCCTGTTGTCTGTTTGGTAGTGTAGGGAGCAAGAGGTGACTATTGTTTCTGGACCTGCTGACACTATACAAAGTTTCTCTCCCACACACATTTGTTACCCTAGCGCCACTTCAAGACCCCAGGGACCTCTTGGAGAAGAAGCGTGAGTCCTTTGCCTTGTGTCCTGCAGTGTGGCACTGACACAAATGGTGGCAACCAAGGCAGGGAGAAGGAGAGGTCACAGAGTGGCTCTTGGCGCCATTCACAGGGTTGTATGGTCTCCTGTACCTATAAACAAAGCAAATGTCTTGCCTTCCTGATATTCAGGCATCATTGAATCCTTATCTGTCTCCCCCATCCACCCCCCCCACCCCCTGCTTTTTTTTGAAGTATAGAATGTTAAGTTCTTGGAGGTTTTTTGCTTGTTTGTTTTTGGTCAGTCGTGGGTCTTGAACTCTGGGCCTGGGCGCTGTCCCTCAGCTCTTTAGCTCAAGGCAAGCACTTTACCACTTGAACCACAGTGCCACTTCCCATTTTATGGTGGTTCATTGGAGATAAGAGTCTCACAGACTTTCCTGCCCAGGCTGGCTTTGAACCTTGAGCCTCAGATCTCGGCCTCCTAATGTGAGCCACTGGTGCCCAGCTAGAATGTTAAATTCTTATCTCCTACTAATTTAGTCTCAGAAATCTGTGTGTGTGTGTGTGTGTGTGTGTTAGTGTGAGCCACTGGTGCCCAGCTAGAATGTTAAATTCTTATCTCCTACTAATTTAGTCTCAGAAATCTGTGTGTGTGTGTGTGTGTGTGTGTGTGTGTGTGTGTGTGTGTGTGTTAGTGTGAGCCACTGGTGCCCAGCTAGAATGTTAAATTCTTATCTCCTACTAATTTAGTCTCAGAAATCTCTGTGTGTGTGTGTGTGTGTGTGTGTGTGTGTGTGTGTGCGCGTGCGCGCGCGCGCGCGTGGTAGGGCCTGAACTCTGGGCCTGGGCGCTGTCCCTCAGCTCAAGGCTAACGCTCTACCACTTGAGCCACAGTGCCACTTCTGGCATTTTCTGTTTATATGGTGCTGAGGAATCGAACCCAGGGCCTCATGCATGGGAGGCAAGCACTCTACCACTGAGCCACCTTCCCAGCCCAGAAAGTCTCTTTCTTTATTTGGGAAAGGGATGGAAGGAAGTATGTGCTAAATTTGGTCATCATGTTTTCTAACACCAATTTTCCATAAAGACTTCAATATACCAAACCCTGCACTTTAATACGTGGTCATGCTGTGTCTCTGCCATCTTATATCTTAAAAGAAAAAAGATAGCTGCATTTTCCGTGACCCCCCCTCCCAGACACGTGGAGGCCGCTTGGTGTGAGTAGCCTTGAAAGCATCATCCCGATGCTGCAGGAAGGCTCAGTGAGACTGAGTTTTTTTGCAGGAGACTAGAAATTCTTCAGCTGAGGAGCTGGAGGCTGTTTTGATTTTTGTTTTTGAAAAAAAAAATAAAAACAACCTCTTTGTTTCTATTTCCTGGAATTCATTTCAACAAATATTTTATATGATCAGAAGCAAAGAGGCACTGAGCCTCTGGGTTCCTGCCCTAAGAGTATCCTCCTTTGGCCTCTCTGTGTGTGAATCCCCTCAGTCTTGTGTGATTTTTTTCATGTCCCCATGTAGTTTGGAGCTAGCTTCCGCATAGGAGGGAAAACACGCCCCCTCTGTACAATATGTTCACAAATAAAATTAAATTAAATTAAAAAAAAAAAAGAAAACACGCGCTGTTGGTCTCCCTGAGCTTGGCTTACCTCACTTAACATGATTTGTTTTAGATCCATCTGTTTCCCTGCAAATGTGTTTTGACAAGTAGAGGAACACTCTACTTGGCATTTGAGGTAGACAGTCTCCTAAGCTTTGGGCAGAATGAACTCTTTGGTGAGGGCCTTTCAGCCGTGTACGTACAGAACAATGAATAACTCCTTCTTTGCTTGCTTGTTTGTGTTTTTGAGACAGGATGGCACTCTGTGGCCCAGGTTGGATTGCTGGGATTGCAGGTGTGCATCCCTACACCCAACTCTTCTCTCATTTTCCCTGCAGAAAATTCCTGTGTATACCATCACATGAAATGGAAGCATTTCAGACCGAGATCAATGCTCTGTTGCGAAAGGGCAGCTGGCAAGGCTGGCTTGGGTATCTTTCTGGAGGCCATGAGCAAGTGCTGTCATCTGGTAGAGGCTAGGGGGCTGCTGCTCCGTCCAGGTCCAGTATGGCAGAGCCTGAGAACCTTTGGAACAAGAAGCTGCCTTTCGGGCCTCCCTGGACCTGGGCAGCCTCTTCTCCTCCCAGCTGGGCCCCGCCCTGAGGTGTGGATGGTGCTCATCAGCAGCAGTGAGCGGGAGGAGCATGGGTAGATTACTAGGAATTTGTTAGGGGAATTTATGGAAGTAAATAGTAACTTCATACTGTAGTCTCAGTGGGTAAAGAGACAGACTCCTCACAAGTCTCAATAATCACAGGATTTTATCTTCATCAAAATCAAAGTTAATTACGTTGCGGAGTGGGATCCCTGCCATGCTCTGGAACATCGTCTGATGGAGATGAAAGATGAGGGAAATTTGGACTGATGTACGGTCACAGGCGGAGTTGAGGAGAAACACTTCATTCCATATGTTCGTTTGTACTGGAGTGTGGCAGGTTGACAACTGCCACTCTGCTTGACAGCCAGACTGGCCAGTCAGCTTTTAAACAGCAAAGAGAACCTAACCACATAGCATTCTCTGTGGCGGGACTCGGTGGCAATTGTAAGACATGGGGCGTGTGATGGTAGGAACAAGTTTAGACACAGTTTGCCTGCTTATGGACTCTGATGGGCGAGAAAACACAAGAGTCTGATATTAGTCCAAAGCGACACTCCAACCCCGGGTGACCTTGAGAAGGACCTTGCCCTGTTTTGTACTTCACCATTTCCCTGTGCAATGGAGAAGCACCTGCTCCTTTCCAGTCCCCGCCTCCAGGTCTCCACAGTGGGGCAACTGCTTGCCCGAGACAGCATCTCTCACCCTGAGATGCGCAGACGGCTGCATTTGGCCGCACACGCAGTGCACTGATGGCTCGTTTAGGAAGGCTGGCTGTCAGGCTTCCCAGTGTGTGTGCAAAGGGCTTCATTGCCCTGGCAGCCTGGAGGCCCCAGAGCCTGCTGTTCCCTGCAGCGCCCCCTGGTGTTTCTGGGCACCATATGGAAGCATCTCCCCCCCCTGCCCCCAGGACCCTAGCAAAATCAGGAATCTATTATGATGCAGAGAATTAATCTCAAGGTGTCAGGAAACAATTGCCAGGTCAGTTCCCAATGCCCACATTCTCACACCAAATAACAATTTTAAAATGCCAAGTTCTCCCCAGGAGAAAACAAAAAGGGGCGCACATACTGCGGAAACGCGGCCCTCTTCCATTTCAGTGTAGTTCCCCGCCCAGCCCAAGGCAGGCCAGGCCAGGCCAGCCCCACTGGGAAGCCCACAATGCCCAGAGCCACAGAACTTTTCTATCTTTAAATGAAAGGCATGTTCTGGGCAGACCTGGGTCTTCGATAGCCTGTGCTCATATCCCGTGCTGGTTTGATAAGCAGCTCATGTGTGATTCGGGGTAGAACAGTTATCTGTAATTGAAATCACCATAAAACAACCTCCTGGCACTGTCGGAGACGGTAATCAACAGCAGGAATGCTGCGTATTCAGTATTCAGGCCCCATAAAATATGCAAGATTAATTTGCTGAACTTCATTCAGGCTTTTAGCCGGCCTGTCACCTGGGACCAGGGAGGCAGCCAGTGCTTCCTGGCCTCCTCTGTGGTGCTGTCTGCTGCGGCTTGCCCTGTCTGTGCAGATACTTTCTGGAAGACCCAAGCACACAGCCACAATGCTGCTTCTGATTTGTCCTCAGAGGTGCCAAGTGCCCCTTGTGGTTCCTGACACCTCTTCCTTTCCTCCCGTCTCTGCCGCCATCACTTTCTCCTTCCCGTCCCTAGGGTCTCAGACTCAGAAAGACAGAATTCCTGACTTTGGGCAGCACTGTGGAAGATCCTACCCAGATGCCAAGTCATGGGAAAGGCTCAACAGCAAAGCGCTGGAGTTGAGTGGGAGGGGCGTCTTGTGCTGGCTTTCCCATTCACTGTCACCAGCCGCTGGCCCACTCAGTGCCACAGGCCAACAGAGAACCGGGAATCACAACCCTTCCTCGTGGTCTGTTATAATTGAAGTTTTCAGGGAAAGCTGGGGAGATGCTCTTAGGTTTTCACTTTGATTCAGACTGCCAGTCTACTACTTTTATTCACTATATTTTCTATTTATAAAAACAATAGATTCTTTCTCCCCTTAGTTCTCTCTCTCTCTCTCTCTCTCTTTCTCTTCTTCCTTGCTTATTGCATGTCTATTTATTCCTTAGCTCTTACTTTAACAAAAGTTTTAGGAAGAAGTAGACATCAGCGTATGTGTTTACTGGATTTATGGGCATACATTCATAACACAGAGGGCATCACTGATAATTACATAGATGTGCACTGTGTCACTGTGTTGTTTCCATCCATCATGCTTATTTTGAGGTCTCTTGACATCTTTGATAGAAGGTGGCACTGTTATAATCCAATTATTACAGATAGAGAGTGAAAATTACCCAAAGCCACACAGCTGGTAAGTGAGGGCTCTGAACTCAAAGCTACCTTTGAACAGAATTTGTTCTTAGCTACTGGACTGAGCTGGAATCCGGGATTTGTTTGTCTATGTTTTGAGTTTGGTTCCTGTTTGTCCCCAAAGCAGAGGGTATGTGCTAGGCTCTGCACGGACTGTGTGCTGTCTTTCCTGTGTGTGTTGAGCGTATGTACAGTGAGCTGTGTGCCTTCCATGATAGTTTTAATTTAAACGTGTGAATTTTACCCTCATCTGCCTCTCCATAGTAGCTGTGATCCCGGTCAGGAAGACAAGATTTTCTTTTTCTTAAGTTTTTATTAGTGTAGATTAACTGTCCAGTGTCTATACATGCATTTATTTTTACTTTGATCAGAGTAAACCTTCTATGGTTCTTCCTTTACCTAATCCTCTTATTTTTTAAAAAACAGATTGTAGTAGGTTTCATTCTGCCATCTTCATACATGCACACAGTGTTCTTTAACATTATTCACTTGCCACGATTCTCTTTCTCTATCTCTTTACTGTTTGTGCTCTTTCCATATATGTGCATTGTATGCACATATATTGATACATGGTCTGGATTCTGCAGTTGAGAAAGTACGTGGTGTGACCTTTGTGTGTATATGTCAGCACCAGGGCGCGAACCCCTGCTCTCCCACTCTCACTGGCTTGCTGGGTCACTGCTAGTGCTCTACCACTTGTGCCATACCTCCAGTCTGGCCTCTTCTTCTGGATAATTGCAGATGGAGACTCATGGACTTTTCTTCACTGTCTGGTTCTGAAACAGATTCCTCTAGGTTAGAGCCTCCTGAATAGCTAGGATTACAGGCCTGAGCCATAATGCTTGGCTTCACTTCATCTTTTTAGCAGCTATATGAGGAAGATACTGTTATTATTCTTTTCCCAGTGAAGATATTTGTTACAGAAAGGTCAAGTAACTTGTCTACACGGTTAGAACACAATGAAGTCAGTTTCCACACTCATGGAATTGATTTAATCTATGCTTTTTAACATTTTGTCTATACTTGAGCTTGAACTATGGCTTTGAACTTGAGCTATACCTCCAGTCCTTTTCTATGTTTCATCATGGAGGATCCTCCTACTTGTGTGTTCTGTGTCACTGAGGTTGACAACTGTGCATCACCACACCCAGCCATTGTGCTTCCCAGTGGCTGTGAGATCAGGTATGTGCCACTATGCCCAGCCATTTGTTGAGATGGGGGTCTCATGAATTTCTTTTTGCCCAGGTTGGCTTTGAATCTTGATCCTTCGTCTCTGCCTCCCAAGTAGCTAGAATTACAGACTTGAGCCACAGCTCCTGGCTTGTCTATCATCTTAGCTTCGGTAACTCTGATCATTGGACAGCTTACCTCCTTTCCTAATATTTATGTATTTCCCGTACACCAGCTCCTGTCTTGCGGGCTACCATTGTGTGTATCTGACACTTTAAAGCTACCATACCTACACCCCATTCTTCTTTGTCCCTATGCCTCGTCTCAGCCCACCACCCTCTGTTCTCTTCCTGGGTGTATTTGCACACGTCTTGGAAGACTCCTGCAGGGGTTGTTTCCACCTCCTTTCCATTTCCCCATTTCACTTACGGCAACCAGAACTTGTGTCTGGACCACTGATGGGGAGCTGCTCCAGCATCATCAGCAAGACCACCATTTCCTTCTCCTTCTCTCCATGTATTGTTGTGATTCATTAAACGAACACATTTCCTCATGTGGAGCCCTTCTGGCTCTGACCCTGGCTTTCCGCTCTCTAAGCTGAGTGCTGGGTTCCATTTGCTAGTATTTAATTTATGACTTGGGTTAGTATCAGATGGACAGGCTGTTTCCTTAAAAGTCAGGAGAACGCAGGACATTCTTCCCAATTCATTTAATTTCTACCTTAATTTCCAGAGGTCAGGTTCCTTGCACAAATAGTTTTACTTTCTTTGTCATTCATGTCTTCCCCCCAGGAGATTTCCTTAATTTAACAATTAAAAGAGAAATAAATGCACTTAAAAAATTATCTCTGACACAGTTACAGAACTGGACGTGGACTGGGAAAGCTAGAGTGATGTCATTGGCTTACATCCGAGGTTAAGTTTTGAATCATACAGGTTGTTTGGGAACTGTTTCGGAGGGGAGGTAACGCGGTAAGTGACAATGACAGTGGCGTACGTAAGCAGTGAAGAGCAGTTATATATTTTACATGAGGGAATCGCTGGGTGGAGCACACTGCAGTGTCATGGAAGAACATAGTCCGTGGGGGAGGGACCGAGCACCCGGTCTGATCGTGTTGATCAGCTTTCACAGTCTCTTGTACCCACTGCACAGAGGAGGACGTCAGCACGCAAGGAGGTGCAGTCGATCTGCTCAGGTTCATCCAGAAAATGGGTTTGCTGAGAAAACAAAGGCTAAGAGTCACGTGGCAGTTCCTCTACCGGCTGAGATTGACCTAGTTTGCCAGTGCCACCCTTCAGTTCTGTTGGCAAGAGTGAGCCCTGGGCTCAGGAGCTCACGGCCCTCTTCCCACTCTCTGGCCTCCAGGAACCCATTCGTTTTTTTCAAAAAGCACCGCATATCCTTTCTCTGTTAGGTCATTTCTCCTTGCTGTGACAGGAGACTGAGGCTGGGTAGTATTGAAAGACAAGAGGGTGATTGAGTTCACAGTTTGGGGGGCTCAAGGGTAGGGCTGGCATTAGCTTTGCTCTTTTGAGTAACTCCACGGCAGCACCACAGTGGTGGGAGAGCATGGGAGAGGTAGAGCTCAGATGGGGAGACAGGCAGGGAGAGAGCAGGAAAGAGCTGGCCTTGCTCTTTTAGAGCATCCTTCTCACAAGGAACACCAGGGGCTCATGAGAGCCACATCCATTCCTGACGGCAGTGGCCCCAGGGACCGACACACCTTGCTGTGAGCCCTGTCTCATAAGACACGGGGACCCTCTGGAGGCACACTACGTCCTGATGGTATCACCTCCTGAAGAAAACTATTCAGTTCGCTCGCCTGAACCTGGAGGACCATACAACCCCTAACAGAAGCCTATAACAAAAGCACAACTGAGGTCAAAGCTACCCAAATTTGGGGGACCACAGAGGAATTTTGTTTTTCTTTTTTTCTTTTTGTCAGTCATGGGGCCTGAACTCTGGGCCTGGGCGCTGTCCCTCAGCTCTTCAGCTCAAGGCGAGCGCTCTACCACTTGAGCCACAGCACCACTTCTGGCTTTTTCTGAGTATGTGGTGCTGAAGAATTGAACCCAGGGCTTCATGCATGCAAGGCAAGCGCTCTACCACTGAGCCACCTTCCCAACCCCCACAGAGGAATTGATAGGAATAGTCTACTCCTTTTTCCTCATCTTTAAAAAATTAGTTTCAGTTAGTTGTACAGGGTGCTTGCTTTGACACATATTACACTATATATTGTAATACATATTACTTATATATATTACATACATACATACATAAATATATATATAAAATCTTTTCATGAATTAGACTCACCCTCAACCCCTCTCCTCTTCACAACCCAATCTCAAGCTACATTGTTCCATTTTCACATAAACTACATAAACTATTAAATGTTTGGATAAATTATCAAACTATATATAAGGAACCTTTTTCCTATCATTGTGACAAATATTGTGGAATTCAACTTGGTTGGAATAATCCAGCTCATCTGTATTGTCACAGGATATATAACTCTGATCTCTAGAAACAAAGATTCCTTCCTCTGGGGAAATAAGTAGAAAAAAATGTTCAGAAAAATATATCCTACTATTAGCTGAGGAGATATAAAAATTTTAAGATGAATCCTATTTAGCCTATAGCAAGGAAAAAGGAATGAAAAAAACATTATGTATAAAACTAGGACTTTGACTCTCGCTCATATTTAACTCCCCGTAGGGTACTGCTATTAATCTTCTATAAAATCCCAAATCATTTCCCGCGACTGAACCAGCGGGAGAGGATGGCACAGATGTGGCAGCTGCCAAGGCAGTGTTCCACTGTTTTCTGGAATCCAGTGTGTTCCCTTGAGACAGATCAACATTTCCTGCTAGCCTGGTTCTCTGCCCAGGCCAGGGTCATGTCCATCAGACGCCCAGCTGGACTCCTACCACTGCAACCTGACCTGGTATCTAGTCAGAGTTCCACCGTGTATGACAAGCGAGTGGCTGCAGTCTGACTTGCCCTTGTCTCCATTCTGCATAGATGGGGAATCTGGAAGCCCTCCCAGTCTTTCAGCCAGTTATAAGAATTGTGAGAACGCAGGGGATGGAATATTTGATTCTGCCTTGGATTATTGGAAGGTGGCAATTGAGTTGAGTCTGGGTAGATGAGAAAGCAGGAGAGTAAGCTAGAAAGAGAGAGAGAGACAGAGACAGAGACAGACAGACAGACAGGACAGACAGGACAGACAGACATTGAGGCATGCTGAGGGACTAGAGGGCTGCTCCTGCTGCGGGGCAGGCTCGAGTGAAAGAAGCATGTCCACACTCTTGTTGGCCTCTTCCCAGCGTCCAGGAAATGAGAGCCTCCCGGGGCAGTGATTGATTTCCTGCCAGGCTCCCTGGGATCAAAAGTGTCTCTCCCACCACACCTGCCAACACAACGAGGACATCCGTCCCAGAGCTGAGAATCACCTCGCTGTAAGTGCTGGAGTATCCAGTGGGCTCTGCCTAGTATACCTCAGGCTCCCGCCAGACCCACATTTCATATTTCACAATGGCAGGGCCCCAGCGGGGAGAGCTCTGATGGGCGCAAGTGAATTGTCTTGTGTTGTTGCCTTCCGACCCTCTCTCCCCCTTCCCAGCAAATAGTGTAGGGCCTGACAAATTTCAGGGCCAGAAAATTATTCTTGGATGAGAGTTGGAGGTACAGTGATTGCTACCTTCTCCCTCTGAAATTACCCTGGGTCATTTTAGCCTTCTTATTGCATCCTTTTCATCCCCACTAAATATTCAGAGAGCAAGTGGCCTCTGCATTGTTCCTGTTTTCACCCAAGTTCCTAAACATGTTGTAACACAAAGGGATTGTAACCTCGTGTGCAGACACTAAATAGAGTGGTGTGGCTCTTCAATCCAGATCTTATTAGGATAAAGGAAATTAGCTTTGGGGTGGTGAAAATTAAGGTAGCCTAGATTCATGGAAGAACATGGGGTGCTCAGAAATCTCAGTCAACTGTGAAGAAAGGCCCAGGGTATGGCAGAAACAAGACTTCTATATCTAGCGTGGTGTGGAAAGGCACTTGATGTGTACAAATGTGGGGCGATCCCTCCTGAAATCCTGCCAGGTCCCTCGGTCATTGCGGTAAGGCAGCCGTGTTGAAAGAGTGGTTCTCAGCAGGTGGTTCCGTTGGGAGACCATGGGTTAGCTTTTTCAGTGGGTTCATCCACCCATGGGTTAACCCACTGATGAATTCATAGCTGCATAGGGTATTAGGGGGTGAGGGTTAGTTGGAAGAAGTAGGCCTCTGGGGGTGTGTCTTTGAAGGGTGACTCTTGTCCTTGGTTCCTGCCTGTATGTCTCTCTGCTTCCCAGACACCATAAAGAGAGAAGCGTAGTTCCTACCTAAACCCTGCCATGTTATCCTGCCTCACAGCAATGGGGCCAGGCGACCATAGACTGTTAAAACTCAGAGGCAAAACAAGTGTTTTCTCCTCGTTTCTCTCACAGCGATGGAAAGAGACTAACATAGTCATAGAAGGTGATTTGAGTCTGCTGACGCTCAGAGGCATCCTTCCCTTTCCAAGCACAAGAAGTCTCCGGTGCTGCTTAATAGCTCCACAAATGGATATGCTAAATTGGTTTCTTAATAGCTGAAGGAGGTTGAGATGTTAGAACCAATTTCATTTCGAGAGAGATAATAGGCTTGGACTCGTGGCCTCCATCCGCGGCTTGGGCAGCGTGGCTGCGTCCCTCGCCGCCTCCTTGCCGACCCACCACTGCTCAGTTACAGTCGTCCTCGCTGCTTGCCCCTTCTCTAACCCATGTCCCACAGTTCATCTCATTCTCTGCACAGAGCCTATGAACGAGCTGAGACCAGACCTGAGGTGCTCTTCACAGACTTGTGTCATCAGTCACCTCCGGGATCTTTGATTGTGTGACGCTACTTGTCCTTGTCCCATTCCGTTCTGTCACTCTTTCATTCGTCTTGACTGTTTTCTAGGTGATGTGGGCCATTTTCTGCTCCTTTCTCTCTGCCTATACACCAAGCCTGCTTTATTTGCCTGATTTATTATATTTGGTTTTAAGTGTAGTAAAAAAAAAAGTTAGTACATTAAAAAAAGGGAAAAAACACCTTCAAAACACCAAAGGACCTATCCTCCCCTGCCATATGCATCATGTAGCTCAGTTAGTATGGGAAGCTTTTAATCAGTCCAATGTTGGCTGTATGTTGAAACTGTTGCATGACTGTTGCATGATAAGTGCTTGCCTACCTTTAATTTTGTGAAAATCTGCTTAACCAAGCAGTGGGGCTGGGAAGGTGGCTCAGTGGTAGAGCGCTTGCCTTGCATACATGAGGCCCTGGGTTCAATTCCTCAGCACCACATAAGCAGGAAAAAAAAGCCAGAAGTGGCGCTGTGGTTCACGTGGTAGAGCGCTAGCCTTGAGCTGCAGAGCTGAGGGACAGCGCCCAGGCCCCACGACCGGACCCCCCTCCAAAAAAAAAAAAAAAACCAAGCAGTGACCCCAAAGCAAGGCAAACGTGAATGCAAAAATAGAAGATTCATTGAAAGATGGTATATTTTTAGCGAAGTTGGGTGGTGGTATGGGAAAAACAAGTCAAAGGTCCTTGGTACAGCACTGAACTCCATGCATCCTGAGCATGCACAGCCCTTCAGTAGCATTCTCCTTGGAACCATACACTCATGGATACCAGGGGTCTACTTCATTTTTATTCCTTAATACCACTGACCTTGTCTTCTGTGAGCATGTGAGATTTTTTCCCCCCCTCAAAAGTCTGTCCCCTCCCCCTTTGAAGCCTCCTATTGTCAGCAAGTCCCTTTTCCTGCCTTCCACACCTGAACAAGTCTTATTAAAGTATTCTCATTGCACCTAATTATTTGCCCACCTCACTGCCTAGTGGTCTTGGTGAGCTCAGGGACTCTGCTTGATTTCCTGTCAGTTAAGAATCTGACATTAGCAAAGTCCATAGAGGTCTGCTGTCGCCAGGCATTCCCTCCATCTGTCCTTTTCTTAAATCTATGGGAATCTTTTAGACACTTATTTAGCAACATTTCAGGTACAGCCTATAGATAATAAAACCTATGAAGTTTAAATATAAAGCATTTTCTTGTTTGGGTGGTATTGTGTTTGCTTTGCAGGTGTTCTATTACATGGAGCCATGTCTCCAACCCTTTTTTGCTATAGTTATTCTTTACCCAGGCTGCCCTGCACCATGATCTTCCTATGTATGCTTCCAGTTGTATCTGGAATGCACCACCATGCTCAACTTTCTCTATTGAGATGGGGTCTTGTGAATTTTTTCTGTCTAGGCTAGTCTGGAACTTCGACTTGTCCCATCTGAGCCTCCCGAGTAGCGAGGATTCCAGGTGTGGAGGCACTGGTACCTGACAGAATTCTAAGTTTTGAAAACTACACACATTCTTGCAACTACCCCCTCAGTTATGGGATAGAACATTTTAATCATTACTGAAAATTTCTTTAGGTCCTTTTGCAGACAAGTGGACAAATCATCACACTATGAGATGAGGGTGCCAGATTTCCTTCTAAGGATTTCTTTTTTTAATATTCATTTTCTCTAGATTTACTAATTGGAATTCTTCTGTGGAAAGATTAATTATATTTTCTTTTTTATTGTTATTATAAAGGTGATGTACAAAGATGGGTTACAGTTACATAAGTGAGGTAAAGAGTACATTTCCTTATGAGCTATGCATCAAAGGCCTCACATCTAAAATATAGAACTCAAAAAATTAACCCCCCCCCAACAAATCCTCAAAGAAACAACAACACATTTAGTAAATGGGCTAAAGACTCAAAAGAGTGACTTTTCCAAAAGAATGGCCTATAGCCACATGAAGAGATGTTCAACATCTCTGGCCATAAAAGAAACGCAAATCAAAACCACACTGAGATTCCACTTCAGTTAGAATGGTCATTTTAAAGAAAATGAATAACAGATGCTGGCGGGGATGTGGACATAGGGAACACTGCTACCATGTTGATGGCCATGTAAACTTGTTCAACTATTCTGGAAAGCAGTATGGATGTTCCTCAAAAGTAAACACAATGGATGATAATAGATAAAAAATTACACTTGGACATGAGAAATTAAACAGGACTCTAAATATTCACACAGGGAGACCAAAGGAGGATATTCTTAGCAGAGGTTCCCAAAGCTCAATAGCTATGTGCATATGATCAGATAAAATGAAGTTTATCAAAATGAACTTTAAGAAATGCAAACAAGAAGCTTTTTATTTTACTTTTTGTGGTTTTCTATTTGTTTTTCACCTTTTGTCACAGTTTTTGATTTCTGTACCTTTTGTATGTATGTTGTTCTGTTTTGGGGAGGGTTAGGGGAAGCACAGAAATAATGAGACAAAGGGTTAAGTAATTCAGCAGTGACAGTCATTAGACAAAACTTGTGGGAGAAGGAGGTTAGGAGGGGAAAAACTGGGAGAAAATGAGGGAAAAGGTGACAAGGTACTCATACCTGACCGATGTAACTGTAACCCCTCTGTTCATCACCTGTACAATAAAAATAAATTTTTAAAAAGGGTGAAAAAAAGAGTACATTTCTTCCTTACTTTTAATTAATTAAAATTAATTTTTTAGCTTTCTCATTTTGCTATTTTCGTTTACAATTACAAAATATTTCTGTATTGTTTACGTTCTAACATTTTTTAAACATGTAGATGTTTCTTTTATTCTTACTTCTTCTGAGAAGTCTCTCCTTAAGATGTGGCTGTGTTCGTCTATTATTTATGTAGCTAGTCAAATTCCTACAGCTTTGTCACTGGGAGCTCTTCCATATTGGCTTCTGTGCACGTGTCATTCTTTACCATTTCCTGGTATCACCGGGAGTTTGAATGTCACCTTGTATGTTTTTTGCCCCAGAACTTGAAAGAGAGCTGCCTCCAGAGAGCGCTGCCTCTTTTGTATGGGGCAGTTGTATTTGGGAACTGGGATGGAGGAACTAAATGCTGTGGTTGCTCTTGGAGCTCTGCAGGGGCAGAGCTGAGAAACCTCTGCAGGGATACTGAACTCTGCATGCACACATCTGTATTCATTGCTAAGCCGATATCTGCTTATCTTAGTGGACTCTGTGCCTTCATTTCCCCATCTAAGGTATCTGTAGAATAACAGCGAAACCTCCCAGCAACTGGTGCTCCAGGCCCATTTCCATGTTTATTCCATCCGAAAGGAGGAAAGGACAAATGATGAATCCAGTGGTTTTCCATCTGTATCCACTATGGCTTCCCTTAATGATGCTTGCTGCTGCTTATGAAGAAAGGCTCTACCCAAAAGTGAACCAATTCCCTGGAAAAATCATTGGGAAAATGAGTAGTCTAAAACAGTCCCCATGTTTTCAAAAGTTTATGTCCAAGAGAATGGTATTTTATGTTTTCATGCACTGTGTGTATGTGCGCGTGCGTGTGTGTGTGTGTGTGTGTGTGTGTGTGTGTGTGTGTGTGTGTGTGTAATGTATCCGACCAGCCATGTTAGTCTTCTGTTTTCCCCTCTCCATCAGTGTATAACTATGATCAAGGACCTCTCTACTTAGGAACCTTTCCCAAGTTACCGTCTGCTTCTGTTCCCTCCCTCCTTCCTGTCGTAGCCAAGTCTCTCCAAAGATCTATCTTTGCTGATGCCTCCTTTAACTCTCCAGCCAGCATTTATCCATTCACTCCATAGAACCTGCTCTCAGCCACTATCTCTTCCATGTGTGCTTCATCCTCTCCTCACAAACCCCCAAAGGCACCCCTTCCAAGCAAGCCCAGTGTACCCAGGAGAAAAAAAAACAAACAATAGACAAATCATAGTTGAAGGACATCTACAAACCACTTAGCTAACACTCATCAAAACCATCCAAGTCACCACAGTGCTCCGGCTACTAAATGTCTCATGTTATCCTGAGGTGGATTCTAGAATGGAAAAAGGACATTAGGCAACACTAAGGCAAATTTGGAAATATGGATCCAGTATGAGCCAAGAATAATGCACCGTCCAGTCTTCGGGGGAGAGGGGAGGAGTGGAGGAGGGAGAAAGAGGCCGTTGTGAGGAGTATGGGCACTAAGGAGCATCGCTCCGCCCAGTCCCCCTCTTGGCTTCTGTTTTATACTAGGTATTGCCAGTTACATGTTAACTGACTCAGGAGTCGATTATCTTCCTCTTAGTGATAACTTTTGTTCCCAGTGTTTTGTTTCTGACTGAAGCTTCAACTCATGAAGACCTGTTTTTATTCTCTGTTTAGAACACATCTGTAGAAAGCTCCTGGCACATGGTTGAATGAACCCTCCACTCCTTGTCTTTCCTTGCACATGGTGTCAAGGCCTTGTTTTAGGATGTAGGCTCTACCCCTCAGGCTTAGCCTCTCTGGTATCTGAGCAGGAGCTCTGGATTTTAATGAAGTGTTAATAAGTTTTATCTTCTCAGCCTAGGCTGAAACTCAAATGCTCACCAATGCCGCTTGCCTTCTGTTATCTTTGTTCTGATCTCCATTTTGTAGCAGCTAAGAAACTTGTAAGTGTCTCCCGTACATAACTAGAGCCTATGACTTGTTAGAAACATGCAGCCATGGGCTGAGAATGGGGCTTAGTGATCGCGTGCTTGCCTAGAAAAACGTGCAGCCATGCCTCTAGGGGATAGTTCTAGGGGATCCATGATGGCTTCCTTCTGGGCTCAGTAGCCCACTCATGCTCTGTTTGGACTCCAGTGCACAGCACACCTCCCTGCTCCCTGGCAGGTAGCTGAGGAAGGTAACCAGGGGGCTCCCTTCATGAGTTTCCTGTCCCTCAGGTACCATCCAATTTCCCTGCCTATTAGCTATTATGCTCACTGCCCAGTTTAATAGTAAGCCTAGTCTAGTTTAATTACTACATCATAGCTAGAAACACAAGGTCCCAACAAAACAATTTTCTCTTGGTGTGTGTTACATTCCTATCTTTCAAACACTCCCATCAAGGAGTGCTGCTTCTACCAAGTATCTCTTGGTAATGCCAGTCATAATGAATCCCTCTCTCCTTACATGTCCATCGTCTCTCCTACTTTGGCAACAGCTGTGAGACTTGGGTGAGATGGGTCCCTTGGTGCGGTGATTTCATTGGTCCCCGTATGGTACTGCTGCCATGGCTGATGTGTTTTGAGAAGACAGGGCCGGGCAGGAGCTCCCTGAGCTCCTGCGTAGCCCCGGCTTCTCCCCAGATCAGTGAACAGCAGCATGGAGTCCCACATGCCACATGCATTTCCCTTCCTCTGACAGTAGGCTTCCCGCAATGAAGGATCAGACCTTTGCAGTCTCTGTTTTCCTCTCATTCTGCCTGACACACAATGATGTTGACAATCAAGCACTGATTGAGTATGTCTGTGTGTCTAACAGACAGGAAGTGAAAGTTTTTAAATGAATAAACACGTCTCTGGCATGTTCCACATGCCAAGTATTATTCTAAACACTTCAAAATCTGAATTTGTATGCATGCACTATCTCATTTAAATCACCCAGTCGTGTGAGGAAATCTCAGCGGCTCCTGAATAGTCACAGATGTAGCAGAGAGGCGCTGGTAGGGAACCAGCCCGTTTGGTGAATTACATAGCATCAAATCTACAGCCCCTAGTGATGCTGCACTCCACTCTCGGGTGTGTGTGTGTGTGTGTGTGTGTGTGTGTGTGTGTGTGTGTGTGTGTGTGTGTGTGTGTGTGTGTGTGTGTGTGTGTGTGTGTGTGTGTGTGTGTGTGTGTGTGTGTGTGTGTGTGTGTGTGTGTGTGTGTGTGTGTGTGTGTGTGTGTGTGTGTGTGTGTGTGGCATTTTACCAATGGCCACAGCATGTACTCGCCCTGCAAAGGTTGGGCCTGGTAATTCCAGCTGTCCACATACCACATCCTGAACCAAAGCCACCAGCGCTAGGGTTGAAACTTTGTGGACACAGCAATCCTTAGCAGATTCATGGTCACTGTCATACAACCTTCCATTTGATGGGCACTGAGCTGCCAGAATTCCTGATGGCTCTGTGCCTGGACTCAGAACCAAAAGACCCAGTTCTTACCGGTTGTTTGCTACCATTAGATTGCAGGCAAGACAGAAGACTTTTGAAATAAGCAGGAAAAGATGCCGTGCCCCTTCAAGAAGATGGATGATGTAGTTAGCAGGTAGTACTCACACTCTAATTCAGGTTTTATGGAGTTGTAAAATTCAATAAGACCTTCCAGCCTGATGTATCAAGAAAATCTCAGTGCTGTTTTTTTTCTAGGAGAACATCATCTTCTTCCTGTCAGCAGGGGAGGAGTAGGGGAGGGACTTCCTGTGGTCAAACAGACATGATTTGCTGGACTCTAAATGGAAGGCAGCCTTCTGAAAACATAAAAACATCTTCATGTGGTGCCAGGCCCTCCATTCCCCACTTGTGAGAGATAACAGCATTTTTTCACAGCAGAAGGAACTGCTATTTCTCCTAAATGCTAAAGGATTTTCCAAGGAAGCGTAGCTGATTACTGGGGTGTCTGCAGATGACTGCATTTGCTTTTTTTTTTTTATTGTGAAAATACCATACAGAGGGGTTACAATTACATGGGCAAGATAATGCATGCATTTATCAAGCATTGTTGCCTCCTCCTTTGTTTCCCCTTCTTATCCCCCTCCCCCAGCCAAAGTTGTAAAGTTTGTTTTTCGACATAACAACTTGTACATCTCATTGTTGCAGTGGGTCCACATGTATCCCTATTTAAATGATTTGTTTTTTTCCTTCCCCTCCACAAATTATACCAACATCAAATACAGTGAAAGCAGGGGTTATACCATGGAGGAGGGACATACAAAGTAACAAAGAAATCATCTTATAGATATGTTAGAAACAATCACATGAAAGAAAAAAAAACATTTGAATACTTATCTTGGGGTTCATTTCCCTAACATCAACTTATATACCACTTCCTGCTAGGCCCAACCAGTCCTCAGGCCCTATGCTAGAGGGAGGGGTGTGGCAAGGGGGTGTTGCATCTCAGTACTATGCTGATTCTGATTATTTCAGTCAGTCATTGTAATGTCCAGTGCTGTCCCTAACCTCTTCAGGTGAAGAAATGAAAGAGCTGCAATGACTTTCCCTAGTCTTAGATCTAATAGGTTGCTAGCAAAACATGAACTAGACCTGCATGGTACCGTAATGTCTCTCAGATGATAGTCTATGCAGTCAGCGAGCACTCACAGGACCCCTCTCTAGCCATCTGGACAAGGTGATGGGTCAGTGATTTCAAATGCAGAGCAACTGAATGTTTCCATTGGAAGTTCTGAAACGTTCTTAGACATCAGTGAAATTGAATAGCCGCATTAATTTATTTTCATTGTTAACCGCCATGAATTTCTGGTGAGCCTGTTAGAATAATATTTTGGCTGAACTTAAAATGCTTAACTCAAATATCTGACAGTACTTACTTTAGTGCAGGATCATGTTTGGAAACAGTTGATTTGAATTAAGAAAATATCCATAGCTTTCTTTTTTTTTTTTTCCTTATAGGCAGATAAAAATGTTCTACAGGCTTACTTTTTGAATTAAGGACAAGTTATTATTTCATGAATTATGCAAGTATTAATTACACTCTAAGCTGATATTAAGACCAACAAGATTATGCAAGAAGGTAGAATATCCAGACATTCATGAGAGTAAATAACCATGTAATTTATAAAAACTCATAATAAATGCAAATGCACTTTGAATATTATTTCCTTTTAAAAATACTAGATCAGGGCTGGGAAGGTGGCTCAGTGGTAGAGCGCTTGCCTTGCATGCCTGAGGCCCTGGGTTCAATTTCTCAGCACCACATAAGCAAAAAGAAAAAAGCCAGAAGTGGCGCTGTGGCTCAAGTGGTAGAGTGCTTGCCTTGAGCTGAAGAGCTGAGGGACAGCGCCCAGGCCCAGAGTTCAGGCCCCACGACCGGACCTCAAAAAAAAAAAAATACTAGATCAGTTTTGTGGATGGGATGTGTTCATGAGTATGCATTTACGAAATACACCGTAATTCCTGTCTAAAATTAGAAAGCATATGGCATGTGTATGTCCACAGCCCAAAGTGGGCACAGAGCTGGGAGACTTGGGTATTAGTTCCAGAAGTGCTGCCCACCAGCTGTGGTGGGTAAAGTCCCACGGGCTCCCAGGGACTGCTGCCTGCGCCTGTAGCCAGATGGCCGCAGGAACGTCATCATTTCATTTCGTATAAGAAGGCAGTAGGAGCCAGGTGCAGTGGTGCACACCTATCATCCTAGTTACTCAGAAGGCTGAGATCTGAGGATCACACTTCAGAGCCAGCCTGGGCAGGAACATTCGTGAGACTCTTATCTCCAATAAACCACCAGAAAACCGGAAGTGGTGCTGTGGCTCAAGTAGTAAAGCACTAGCCTTGAGCTGAAGAGCTAAGGGACAGCACCCAGGCCCAGAGTTCAACACCCATGACCAATAAAAGAAGAAGGAGAAGAAGGAGAAGGCTATAGGATTATGTGTATCCTAATTTACAGATGAGAGATTTGAAACTTACAGAGCTCAAATGCTTTGTTCAAGTTAGGTTGTGTTTTTGTGCCCACAGGTGTAAGAGAACTGCTCTTGGCACCAAAAGAAAATGGAGGTTGCTTTACACACACTCTCTCTCTCTCTCTCTCTCTCTCCCTCCCTCCCTCCCTCCCTCCCTCCCTCCCTCCCTCCCTATCAGAATTGAGCCAACTCTCTTTTCTACAGTCCTGGGATGGGATTTTGAAATAGTCTCTAATAGAAACCTCAAGAAACTGCTCAGAGGAACTTCTGTGTGAGGAGACTGCAGATGTGGCTTGGCACAATTCAAGTTGAATGGGGAAAGTGCTGGATGGGGACTGACTACACTGCTCTAACTGTCTCACCTGAAACAGACTCCAGGACGGAGTTGAAATAAAAATGTGTAAAGCCAGCTGCAGAGGAGAAAGACATCAGGTTGCTTGGATCTGCTGAGGGCAGCTTGCCTTGGGCTGGGCTCAGCTTGGCAGCTCTCCTGTCCCCACAGGCGGCTGTGGGTGTGGAAGAGAAAGGCCTATGTCTGTGGCAGCCTCAGGATGCAGGCCTTCGTGTCCTGACTCAAGCCTGGTAGCTCAGTACCACCACCAGCTAGCAATCACTACAAACCGTGATGAATATTTCCCTGTCCTTGCCATCCTTTATGAGTTACTTCTATTTGTGAACAATACTGGGATTTGTTAATGTTACTCTTGCACCTTGCACACTAGGGTGTGGCCAACCAAATCTTATTTGGCCTCATTGAGCCCTGTCTGTGAAGACTGAGCTCAGGAAGAAAGACAGGAAGCCTTTGGTATGTCTGTGTCAGATGTAGTTTTATCTTGATTCATTCAAGACGGATGGATCCTATGTATAGAGCTATCCCACATACTTGGGACATACCAGCAAATGAATCAGCCAAAGATCGCTGTTCTAGAAAATTGAATTCCAGTGTTTTACGTACTTAAGTGGAAAGAAGACTGGCTTTGAAGTCAGTCCCCGCCTTCCTCCTTAGCTCTATGATGCAACCTGCCTGAGCCTCATGGGAATTTTCTCATAGGTGAAGTAGTGATGTCGAGCATCTCTCTAGGTCTCAGAAATCATGTGAGGTTGGGAAGAAACAGTGCAGGAAACCATGGTTGGTACCTGGAAGTTCCTAAGTAAACATCACTGCCTTCTGCCTTTTCCTGACGGTGTCTCTGTTCTCAGTACATGGCCCTGCCCTCTGCTGGGCACCAGCCCACTCTACACCTAGGCTTTGCTCTACCGTGCCATCAAAATCCTCCCATCCTGTTGTCAGCATCCTGTTTAGTTCTAGAATCTAGCAGAAAGCTGGGGGTGGTCTGGGGGTGGTGGTGGAGGGTGTTTTGGACTGAGTGAATGTGCCTCTGCCCCGTCCATTTATTGAGACCATAATCTCCAGTGTTAACAGTGCCAGCCGATGGGTCTTTGAGAAGGGGAATTTAGTCTGAGCTGAGTCTCTAGGGGGAGACCCGGTGGAATCAGAGTCCTCTTTGTACCCCAGGGAGGCTTTGTGAGCCAGGAAGAGGGCTTACCCAGACACCAAGTCTATTTGGCACCTTGATCCAGGGCGTCCTAGCCCTGCAGCTTTCAGAGAAAGATGCTTGTCATTTATGCCACTCAGTGTGTGGGGTTGTGGAGGTTGAGCTAAGACCGTGAACTTGACATCAGTTAGTAAGAGCTGAGGAGGCCCCGGGCCGATCCACCTGCTTCAGCGTTTAAGCACGGTATTTCTTCCCATGTTGCCAGGGACCTTGATAGCCCTGTCTCTTTAGGCATCACTGTGAGGTTAGGATTTGGGGCCCTAAGAGTCATGCCACGCACAATGGAGTCCTCTTCTCCGGAGGTCCCTACTACAGCCAAGCCTTCTTCTGTTTCATTACACCCTGGCTTACTGTTCTATTTCCCCAAGGCACTAACACATTAGATTGACTTCTGAAATACCTCATCTCCATATCACCTAAAACTGCTTTCTCCATTTATCTTTGTGACACTCTGAGGCTTTGTGATTTTTTTTTCCTATTTTTGAAATGTTGTCTAAATTAAACCAGACCAAACTAAATAGAAGCCATTCACAACCAAGGAATTTACTGACAGCCTCCTATGCAACCTAATCAGTGGAGGATTATACAGAATCAACTTTTTTCCCCCAGCTCTGGTATTTCAAGTATCACTGTGTAGTTTTCAGGTGAGAAGTAGAGAAAATATTTTTTCATTGTCCTCTCTCAATAATGTCTTACTACTGCAAATACAACATGACATATTATAACACATATCCACAAGAAAATTATGACCCCAAATTAGCAAATAAAGTAATCTCTAATTTTAAAATGCTATGGTAAATGATAATAGTCTTTTGATAAACATTAGCTTTTAAGGCTCAGTAATCTGCTTATTTACCAAACATTTTCATACTCTTTCCTATCATTAGATGTTGTCACAAGAATATTATTTTAATAGCCTCACACGCCCCATTACATGAACGCACCAGTCAGTCTTGCCCCCAGCTCCCATGCTTTATGTGAACTCCCACACCTTTGGGCCAACAAAGCCAACGCCATCATGAGGAGACCTTGCATGTCTTAAGTCTCTGGTCTCATCCAGGTTTGTTCAGAATAACTTCCTTATTGGAAATGGTAGGTCTTGAATCACAGGCAAACTCTCATCAGTGTTCATATTCATTTAACAAAAAATCTTTTAGGGAGGGGCTACTTTTTGTTAGGCTGTAATAAACATGGGAGAAAAATCATGAGAGCAAAGCACGTGACCCTCATCCTGTAGCTTCTAGTCTCATGAGATTGCACAGTTTATATTTCCATAGCAGAACAAAGCAGGAGGGATTAGCTCATACACAGTACCTTTCTAATTCTTTCCTATTTGCAGTATTAGAACTTCTCTAATGTGTCAACATCATCTTTTGTAAAACACAGCACAGAATTATATATATATATATATATATATATGGTATAAATATGGATTATAGATATATCATTAATTTATGGCTTAGGCACTTTATCCCCTGAATTTTAATCAGTGCCCAGGGATGGTTGATTCAAAATGATGCCCTCTTACTAAAGTTATTGAAAGTGGGCATGAGCTCCTTAAAATGGATGGCTTGCCTTGGCATATGAGTTGTGCTCATAACCTTGTGTGCTCCTGTTTTAGCACCTCTGGAGTGCGGAGCAGCTCCAGATTTGGTGTTCTGTTTGAAGTCCATGGCATTTGTGTCCAAACACATTAGTGTCTGAAATGACTCAGATGGAAATAGCTTCCCACATGGGCCCAGGGCCTGGCCAAGGTGGCTTTGAAATGCCTTTTCGCTCTCTTTTGTCTCCTTCCTTTGCTGCTTCAAAGGAGCAAAAGAGTCTTCAAAATGAACAAAATCTGTGAGGTCTCAGATAAAAATTATTCTAAATTATTAACAAAGAAAGAAATCTATCTTCCCTCAATACAACACAAAAGGATCCCAAAATGTCATCATCAAATGTGCAACATGGAAAATCTGAACCACTGAAAATCATGCATCAACTATGGTTAGAAGATAGTCATCTCATCGCGACAGCTAAAAATACACAAGAGCCGTCTGAAATATTGCCATCTCTATATCCAGTGGAAGAGCTTCGTTTTTTTACTCCACAAAGAAAAAGGCTCCTTTGAACAATGAACGATATTAAATTTGCTCTTAACTCCTATTATGCCACTTACTGTCTTAAGGTCAATATTCTCCCTGCTTCTGCCAAATCCAGCACTGGTCACAGTGCCACCCATTCCTCGGGTGCTAGGGGCCTCTGTTATTCCTGTTCCTCACTCCACTCTCGAGTAATTGTAGCCTCTGCCCCTCAAAGATCCAGGTTCTTCATTCTCTCCTCTGGCCCCTCATAGCTTGTAGACATCCCTTAATCCCCCTCCCCCTCTACCATGCTTAACAATTAGCCAACAATACACGACTGAGTTCAAAACAGGGTCCCAAGAGGTAATTTTTGCAGTGAGAGAATAGAAACCAATGCGTTAGAAAAATATTTCCAAGTAAGGTTCTGGGCTAAAGAAAGTGACGCTGGGCAGAAGAGGTGTGAGATGAGTAACTACAACATTTGAAGTGAGACTAGTGCGGGAGGAAGGAATAAGGTGCCAAGGGGACATCTGGTTTGGGAAGGGACACAAGCATTCACAGCGGTCACTGCCCCAAGTTCTCAGCCTCATACCGTGGAGACCCCGAGGCTCCTGAACCACATTGTCCCCAAGGTGTCTCTTTGAAGGTTGCTGGATGTGGTTGCATAAATCAGTGAGATTTGAAACCTCTCAGAGACCTGGCTAAGCGCAGAATTCCAGGCCCTGCTCGTTGTCTCCGTCGTCGGGCCTGGGCTGGGCCTGGGCAATCCCAAGGCAGATTGCTGTCTCAGGATAGAAAGCTGGAACCTGGAGCGTGGCTATGGACATGACGTGTGGGAAGCTGGACTTGCACTTGGTGACATGCGAGGGCTGGAAACAGTCTTAGGATTTCGACATCATGGGTTTTAAGTGGCACGATTGACGAGTGCTCGGGCAAAGAATAGAAATGAATTCTCTCCACATTCTTTGGCCAGATGGGGGACATCTCAGAGGGACAGGTTTGGTTCTGAGCAAATTGCATGTCTCAGAAAAATAGACTAATGTCACATGGGTCCGTGTGACAAGACTGGATGGGAAATGTACTCAGGGCATTGACTGTGCATTGGTGTTTGCATGCTTAGAATTCTTACATTAGAGAGTCAAAGGGCTGAAGGACAACATGTACATTACAAATAAATAAATAGCTGGGAGCTGGTGGTGCACCCCTGCAATCCTAGCTACTCAGGAAGCTGAGATCTGAGGATTGCAATTCAAAGCCAGCTCAAGCAGGAAAACACGTGAAACTCTTATCTCCAGTTAACTACCAAAAAGCTGAAAGTGGAGGTGCGGCTCAAGAGGTAGAGTACCAGCCTTGAGCCAGAACACTAAGGGACAGTGCCCAGGCCGTGAATTCAAACTCCAGTGACCGCGTGCACATACACACAATATATATATGAATATATATTAGCATATATATTCACATATATACATATATATATATATGAATCCTCCCATCACCTCTAAGATAAAATTCAGATTTCCAGCCTAGAACATCAAAGTACAAATTATTAGGCCCTATATTCCTGCCTAGGTGTCTAGCTGGCCCCTAATTCCACAGTGCTGTCTGCACAGGTGCCATACCATAACCCATCCACTGTGTCATGTCCTCCAAATAGACCTTCCCAGAACACATCTGGCTCTCTTGTCCCCCTTTGTCCATCTGGTGTGGGTGGAACTCCCACCCGAACACAGTCCTTTTTCCAAGCCTCACTCCTACAGCTGCCTCATCCTCTTAGCCAAACTTGCCTACCGGTGCAATGCTCGTACCCTTGGGAGGTACAGAGCAGTCACTTAAGATCTCAGGCCAGTGTTCTCACCATCGCTGATCCTCCCTGAGGACAGCTTCTAACATGGCCAGGCTGGTCCCCAGGAGACTGATAAGATACTCTACAGGCCCCAGCTCAATAGCCTAACCTAATTTTACCTCTAAAAAGTTCTTGAGTGAATGTCAGCTTCAGGAAAACTAAAGACAGACCCAAAGTGTACCCCACTGTATTATGGAGATAGATTTTATGTACTAATTTATATCATTGATTCATTCATCCATGTAAATATTGATTGAGGCCCTCTCTGGCTCAGAGTATATATGGCAAGATGCAATAGCATCTTCCCATGTGAAGGTGACTTTTCCCAGTGTGCTCTGTGGCCAGGGTGGGAGCAGACATTTGGGAAGGCCCTTGGATAGTTGTAAGGTGCTAGGTATGATGGGACATGGGGGTGGAAGAAAAAAACGATACCAACGGTTGTGAAGGACGTATCTTACTTAAAGGCCCTAAATTACCTGTCTGCTGAGATCAGTGGTATGCGTGGGAGAGGAGAGTCAGTAGACTCTGAAATGGGAGACCAGGCCTAGTTCCGAAGGTTAGTGGAGACACCCAGGAGATGAACTTGTTTTACATGTCTATTTTGGATCAACTGCACATGAGCATACTAGCCTGTATCCAGATAGACGGTCATAACAATAGGGCAGATGGATAACAACAATTAACCAGACTGCAGTAATGCTGTTGTACATAGGAAGTAGAACCGTAGCAAACGGACTGATCGTTCCTCTCTCCTTGTTCCGATGTGTTCCCGGCGCCTGCCTGGCGGGAAGGACACCCTCACACTCGGAGCGCCGTGGCTTCCCCAGGCTTCCCCGAGCACGGCTCAAGGAGGCGAACGTGCTTGTAACCGCCCGCCACGTCTGTTCGCGGACACAGCCAGGCTCGGGCTCGGTACTGTCTGCTGGGGTGGGCTGTGCAGCCAGGGGTTTCTCAGAGGCAGGGCAGAGTTCGATGGATTATTCATTAAGCAGACGGGCCTGCTTCCAGAGACTCTTGCCCCCTTTCTTTTCGGTGATAATAATGAGGTGCTTTTTGGCTGCTCTCTGCCTTAAAGAAGTTAACCTAACCGAGACACGATTTAGCCGTTTTAGAGCTAGCACACCTTAGTGTTCAGAGTCGAGATGGACTTTTACTAATGAGGGTTTCCTGTTGGGAGTATAAAGCCGAGAGGCGGGCTGGGGGAAGTGGAGTCAGGTGGGCCACAGGCCCAGGGATGTGAGTAGAACACTCCGGACACCTGTGGGCCTCTGCGCCTCCCAGCTCCCCCGGGGCCTTGCGGCCGGGGCCGGGGCCGGTGCTGGTGCTGGTCAGACCCCCGCGCACGGGCCGCCCTGCCCGTCCGGACGGAGCTCCTGCCGGGCGCACCCGTCCTTGGTGCCCGGGGCACCCACTTAGGCTGGCTCACTGTGGCGCGAGAACAGACGTGGACCCATGCTTTGTGGTCACGTGGATGGAGCTGCTCTAACAAACGCCCTTAGGTTCCTACAACAACAGTCACCCCAGGAAAGGCGGGCGCTGGGACTCACGCCGTCCTGCAGCTGTCAGGAACAGCACGCGGGCCACGGAGCCACGCCAGCCCCCGGCGTGGCGCCGGGCCGGGGCGGGCCAGGGCGGGCCAGGGCGGCGCCAGGCCAGGGCGGGCTCGGGCCGCGCATGCGCACGCGCACGCGCACGCAGTCCAAGCGCCGCCACACCCAGGGCCACGTGGCGCAGCGCGTGCTCCCCTGGCTCAGCCCAGGCAGCTTAGTCCCCGGCCGTGGGCAGCGCCAGCCCGGGCCCAGAGCCCTCAGGCTGAGAGGCCCTCAGCCCCGGGCCGAGCTCCAGCCCTGAGCTGTGGCGCGCGGCCATGGCTCCGCGCAGGCCGCTGTGAGGCCGTGAGCGCGGCCCGCAGCCACACCTTTACCGCGCTTGGCCTGCAGCTCGCCCGCAGCCCGGGGAAGCCGGAGTAACAGCGGGAACAGCCGGGCTTTGTAAAGGAAAACGGTGGCGCCAGCGCATTGCACCTTTTCCAGCGTCGGGCCTGTGAGCTGTCTGTCCGCAGAGAGACCGCTTGTCCTCAGCCGAGTGCTCCAGCGCGTGGTCAGCGTGGATCCGGGTTCACACGCAAACTAGCTGCGGCCAGCACCTGTAAGTAATTGCTTTCTTTTACAAAGGTGGTTATTGCCAGGTGTGGGTGACCCCAGCCTGTAATGCTAGCTGCTGACGAGGCCGCGAGCTGAGGATCGCGGTTCAAAACCAGTCTAGGAAGCAAAGTCTGTAAGACTGATGAATAAACTACCACCCCCCCCCCCCCCCCAAACAACCAACAAAAAGAGACAGATGGAGCTGTGGCTCAAGGGGTAGAGGGCTGTTCTTGAGCAAAAAAGCTCAGACGGCGGCTAGGCCTTGAGTTCACCGCGCCCCCCCCCCCTCCAGGTTAGACAGTGATTTTAGGAACTTTATTGGTGCCATTTTCTTGTCTTTGATATATTTATTGAGATGCAATTGACAAAAACTGTATATTCAAGGTTAGACAGTATGGTGATTTGACATCCCTACATGTTGTATAAGGAACAGTCAAATTAATTGAAACCTTCGAAGAATTACCCTCCTTTTAAAAGGTACCCTTCTAAGTGCACGTTTGTGTGCTGAGGACATTTAAGATCGCCTCAGCGATTTCAAGTAAAACTGGACTAACTAGTCAGAAAAATAGCAAGATGGCGGCCAAGGTCCTCCTGTGTACACAGCAGACACAGCATGCCACACAGATACTCACCAGACTACCCCCCTTGCCCCCCCCCCCCCCAGGATGAAGGACATCAGGTGAGAGAGCAGAACAGAAAGAGGGCAGTCAAGTGTTTTCAAGTGGCCCTTCCTCCCAGCTCCAAGCAGCCAATCCACAGAGAGCTCCTCTCCCTTGGGGAAGGCCACAGTCTTGGTGAAACCCAGAGCTGGGCAAAGCCCCATAGCTAGGCCAACAATGAGGACTGAGTCTCTGGAATTGCCTGAGACAATTGGTGGGCCTGAGGCCACCTGTCATTCTGAGTCTGCTGTCCCTCCTGACTGCTGTTACAGCAATGTGAGTGTGTAGCCTTCTCTTAAGAGCTACTATTGGGGATGGGAAGGTGGCTCAGTGGTAGAGTGTTTGCCTCGAATGCATGAGGCCCTGGGCTCAATTCCTCAGTATCACATAAGCAGAAAAAGCTGAAAGTGGCGCTGTGGCTCAAGTGGTAAAGTGCTAGACTTGAGCTCAAGCGCTGAGGGACAGCGCCCAGGCCCAGAGTTCAAGCCCCACAACCGACAAAAAAAGCTGTTTTGTGTGTGGGGGGGGGATATGCACCCAGCCCTGGGATTTCTGTATCACATGTAACTCCGGTTTTCCTTTTTATTTTTATTGTATTTTTAAATTGTTATTAGAAAGGTGATGCACAGAGGGTTACAGTTAAGGTAAAGAGTACTTTCAATTTTGGACAGTGTCACCCCTCTTTTTGCCCTCTCTCCCAATTTTCCCCTCCCATTCCCACCCACAAGTTGTACACTTCATTTTCCACACAGTGGCCAGTGAGCACCGCTGCTGCATTTGTTCACCCTTTGTCCTCCATTTCTGTGCCTCCCCCCACCCTTATGCTTCCAAAGACAGATATACAAGGTGAAAAGAAAACAAAACCAACAAAACCTCCGTTTGCTGGAGTCAGTTTTTTGAGGAAGCTGACCTTTTCCTTCAGTGGCAACACCAGCTCATTTCTACCAGTCGTGTTCAGGGTAGAAGTTTCACCAGCACTTGTGAGCTTTGCACTTCTGCATAGTAACCATTCCTCCAGGTGTGAGGTTTTGAAAGCACTGATGTTGAGCGTATTTCGTATACCTGTTGGTCATGTGCAGGTCTTCCTTTGAGAAATAGCTATTTAGATCCTTTGCCCATTAAAAAGTAAATTGACAAATGATAGCTATACCTATTAGTGGGAAGCAGTGTGCCAATTTGATGCATGCATACAATGTGCAAGGCTGCATCAGAATAATTAACATTCTATCTATACACATTTGTCATTCCTTTCCCATTTCCAAATTGAGTCATTTAGATTCATTTTGCTGTTGGGTTGCAGTTCCAAATATGTTTCGGGTATTAACCCATTCTCAGAAAAATGGTTTCCAACATAAGGTGTGTGAATATTTTGTCATTTTAATCTCCTCTTTATGTATCTATTTCGTGTGATCAGGATAGTAGCAGGAATCTTAGTTATGATGTGGTTCAGCTTGCGTCAGTGGGGGATTTAGTTTGGTTTTGGTTTTGGAGGCAGGGCCTTAGAACTATGTAAGTCAGGCTGGCCTTGAGTTCCCAATCCTCATTCCTCAGCTTCTTGGATGCTGGAGTTATAGGCATGCGCCACCACATCCAGCTGCATGTACACTCTTTCCTTCCACAGTCCCTGTGAACACACCGCTCTACTCCCGCAGCCTTTCCCCGAGCTGTTCGCTGTCTCTGCAGTGCTCAGCCCAGATGCCTGCACGGTGCGCCATCCACTGCAGGCATTCCTGGGAAATTGAAAGCCCCAGCCAAAAGATGTCAAAAATGTCTCTGATTTGTTGGTTCGATATCGAGTCTCCCTCATTCAATGCAGCTATGCCAGCGTAGTGGGTTGTTGGTTTTGCTCATGACTGTATCCCCTGCTTCTGAAAGTACTAAGTAGGTATTTGTTCAAAGTTTATTAAATTATTATAAATATGCATTATGAATAGGAGCCCACCAATAGCATATACACTCATTAGAGTGTATTTTCTGTGCTGGTTGGATAGAGTTTTGTGTATCTGAGTGCTCCCCACCCAGTATATGTAGCCTGGGCTGGCCATGTCAGACTTTCACTATAAATCCATGGATCTGGCTGAAAGACCGGAGGCCATTAACAACACCATTAGGAAGATGCTTAGGTTTTCAAAGGGAAGAAAAAAGGCAAGGTGGCTGGGGTGGTAGAAGAAACGGGGGGGGGGGTAGGAGTAGGAGGCAGAAAGAGAACACACAAGTATTGGGATATCATAGCTGGCCCCCATTTCACATTTACAGAGATTATGTGTAGTTTGTTGTGTTAAAGCATCCAATAAAATTTGCAGTCCTCCTAGAAGATAAAATCAAATAATGAGCAAATACAGCTGACCATGAAACCTCCTATCGACTCCCTATCAGCTGTCCTGATAGTTCAGTATCGGTTGCCTGGACGTGAGCGAATGTTTGTGATGGTGTGTCCCATAAGTCTCACCTGGACCAATTGTATTTACCTGTCTGTAAACACATTGGACTCAGCTGTAATCCAACACCCACTTACTCAGCAGAGGAAATGAGATTACACTTGCCACATTCGTTCCTTTTGGGGTTCCGGGACCAAACAGACACTCCATCTCTGCCACGAATGGCCATTAGTGGGGAGGGAGCAGGGAGATGGCAGGGTGTAAGATGAATTTTCATGCTGGACAGGACCCTGCGATCTGAAGTGCCTGTCCACATCAAACATGGAAAAGCTTCAAACGTCATTCCCTCTGTTGGCTGGGACCCAGAGCTTAAACAGAGAGAGAGAAAATTGCTTTTCATCAATGCATGTGGTTCCAAAAGCAGAAGCAGACTTCTAAGACACACAGGTTCTCTGTTTTTGATCTAGTGTTGGCGTTCAGTGTTTTACAGCACATTTTGGACATGGAGAAATTTTAATGACGCTATAAAAGTTTAGAATTTGGGACTTGGAGTCCTCGGTTTGTTGTTGTTGTTGTTGTTGTTATATTATGTGGTACTAAAGAATGGAACCCAGGATCTAGTGGGTGCTAGGCAAGCACTGTACTATTAAGCCACATTCCCAGCCCATGACTCTTAGATTTTTAAACAACTATTTAGGATCAAGACAATGTCAGGTAGAAAACACAGTACTTAAGAAGGGTAGTTCAAGAGAGGAAAAATTACAGTGGCAAAATATTAAGCTTGGCCAGTGAATAATTATTTGGAAGAAGGAATCTTAGGGTCAGGAAGATGGGGTGACAGATCCCCTCAGGTGTGGGCTTGTGAAAATAATGCTAGCGCTGGCTCCTGGGGAGACTGCCTCCTGCTTCCTTGAGCCTGTGGTTTTCTTTGGCCAGGAAGTGGAAGTGACGTATGACATGTGGTATGTCAAATGTCAAGTTGTGCCAACATAAATGCAAGACTCAACCTCTCCTAGTGAACCACAGTACTGGAGTTGTTGTTACTGCCGCACACCTTCCTCTTAGCTGACCTATAACATCTCTACATCTGTGAAAGCGGTCCGATCTTCTCAGGGTGTGAGACATGCCCTAGAGAACCGCAGAGAGGTCCGCTGTGAATTCTGTCTCTTGGTGTTCCGGGGCAGAATCACCCGGAGCTTGTGAAGCACAGGTGTTTGCAGGCCTCGCCCCAGAACCAGTGAATCTGAATCTCTAGAAGTAGGGCCACCCCCTGGGGTGTGGAGAACTTCTGCCCAACATGTCTACCTAAGATGAAAACGCCAGAGCACAGAGGCAGTGAAATAGATGAGAGAGCTCTGGAAGTCTGGAGACTGAACCCTGGCCCTGCCACTCACTAGCTTGGAGTCCACGAGCGAGGCTTCTGACTTCTCGTGGCTTTGATGTTTTGGATGACAGCTGCTGCACCTAGCTCTCCCCATCCTCCACCACCAGCATAAGGCCATTAGGACAGAACAGCTCCAATCGCTTTGTCCGTGGAGAGCCTCTGTATGTGCAGATGCTGCTCTTGCCGAGGGGATGGCAGTGCCGGGCTTGTTCTCCACTGCCTCTGAGGCCGTGGACTGAGTCGAAACGAACCAGCAGCAGGACGCTGGAAAGCAGGAGCAGGCCCTCAGTGTGAATTCTAGTTTGCTCTGTGGTGGGTTTTTGTTGCTGTTGTTTGTTTGTTTGTTTTTGTGCTGGTACTGGGACTCAGGGTCTGGGCACTGTCTCTGAGCTTCTTTTGCTCAAGGCTAGCACTCTATCATTTGAGCCACAACTTCACTTCTGGCTTTTCTGTGTATGCAGTACTGAGCAATTGAACCCAGGGCTTTCTGCATGCTAGGCAAGCGCTCTACCTCTAGGCCACATCCCCAGTCCCCACTCTGACCATCTTGAGAGATTTGTGGCCCATGTTTTGCGGCTGAAGAAATGGAAGTGTGATCAGATAGAGTTTGTTTTCTAAAGTGACTCCTCTTACAGGCGATGAGAGCAGGCTCAGCCAGGGTTTTGCCTGACTCCAGTCTCTGCTGGCCTTTCCACCATGCAGATAGTGTTTGCATGTGACCGAGTGAGCGAAAACACAAAATATATGCATCACTTTTACAGCCAAGAAGGAAAGAACCACTGAAGCCACCACTCAAGCCACCCTGGCACTCTACCTGGCCAGAATCACAGGAAGAATAGGGCCCCAAAAGGCTGAACCCCAATATCTCGCGTGCCATCTTCTTACTCTGTATTTTAAAAAATCCGGTTCGGACATGTATGGTTAGTGCACAGCCATCCCTAGACTCAAGCTGAAGGATGGGAAGCAGTGGAAGTCACTGTGGTCAAGGTTTCTTACATCCCTGGGATCTAGACTTACCTCTGATGACGAGGGGAAAGAAACCTATATTCTGTGTTTCCAACATTCTGTTTCCCCTTCGAGTTGCAATATAGTCCTGTAAAGTAGGCATGGCATGCCAGGTCTTCTTAAAATGTCTCACAACTTGTACCCTCAAATAATTCCTTAAGGGAGGCATGCCAAAGAAAAATGTCCTTACAGTCAGGAGACGACAAACACTCTGAATTATAGTGCAGAATTGCAATGTATTGAATTACGGTTAAGTACTTAAAGATTTGATCCTCTGTTATATTTTGTGGCCAATACAGGGCCTGCTGGGGGAGGGGGAAGCTGTTGAGCCATAAAAACTCCCCACAGGCTAAGATGTTAAGAGAAAATTAATAAAAATCTGACTCCTTTACATGATCTAATGGTTCTTAGCTTTTGGCTCACCCTCTTCCTACCAAAGCTTGTATGGCTCTTAATCTTTAAAAGCCATATAAAACTAAGCTAATTCACAACCCAAGCTACCGTGTGGAAAAAGCCATAGTCAGAACAAATGAGGTGCATAAGAGAAGGAGAAAGGCCAAGAGTGTGTGCTACTGGCCTTGAAAGTGAATCCCACACCATAATGGATGGAGGCCTGTAAGATCTTGGAACTCATTTCAAAACATGTAGGTTTGCCTTCCTTCTCTCCCTTCTCTTCCTCCTATTTTCCTCCCTCCCTCCTTTCCTTTCTTCCTTCTGACTTCCCTTTATTTTCACCGAGAAGAGGAAAAAGCATGACAAAGGGGAAATATTATGTCAGAGGTAAAATGCTGCTGCAAAAACTCCTTTTCCAACTCTCCCCTACTCTTTCCTCCCTTCTTTCTGTTAGGTTTTGGGTAGGGTCTTGGTCAGCCTCCAGCTGTGGTCTTCCCACCTCAGCCTCCCGAGCTGGTATTCCAGATGTGAGCTGTCATGCCTTGCTTATTTGTTGAGGTGGAGTGCAGCTTACTTTTTAAATTTTTTCCTGGCTGTCCTCAAACCACGATTCTCCTGGTGTCCACCTCCTGAGTAGTGAAGTTTTGTTTTGAATTAATACACAAAACTTGGATGGGCACAGCATGTTGCAACACATTTATAAGGAGCCGATTGAAGCAGCAGAGTTAGCATTCTGTCTCCTTATGGCTTCTCTATATGTTTGGACCCTTCAAGCACACCTTGTCTAGTGTTTCATAAAATGTATTATTACAAGCCAGGACCCAGCGGCTCTGAGCTATTTGGGAAGATGAGATTCGGAGGATTGGGTTTGAGGCATGCCTGGAGAAAACCCTCTCCGAGTCCTAGCTCAACCACTGGCGGGGCCTGGTGGCACAGGCCCTTGGTGCTAGTTATGCAGGGAGGCAGACATGGGAGGAGGTTAGTCCCAGCTGGCCCAGGAAAAAAGTAAAACGCCTATCTCAAAAATAAGCCGTGTGTATACCTTCTCCCCCCTCCCACATGCGTGCGCGTGCACGCGCGTGCGCACACACACTCTCACACTCTCACATACACGTGATTGCTAGCCACCTCACTGTGCTCTGGAGAGTCTGCCCTAGAACTCATTTCTTCGATCCCCATGTGCTTTGGACAGTGATCCTGTTGATAGCGCATGCAGGCTGGACTGGAGGGAAATGAGTGTCGTTCGGCCTTATTCAGCTTCTCCATGCATGGCGCTTGCAAGGCGTGTGCTGATACTTACCAAGCAGCCCTCTGCCCTCTAATCACATTGTGGAGCTCACCAGACGCAGTGATCGGAGCTGCTCAGCACTCAGCCTCCATGAAAGGCTTGCCTTTCTGTTTCTCCCCAACAACACCTGTTTGTACAGGCAGTATTCCCTTGCTCATGAAAAAGGGAAGAATCTGACCTAAAGAACAGGCAAGAAAAGCCAATTTCAGAGTGCATGCCTGGGCCAACTTGGACTCCGAAGATGGAAGGGATGGAATTCTCTAGAAGTAATTCCCACTGGGCCAATGAAATCACACTTGGTCTCCCCCCCAGGGCTATGTTAGATGCTGAGAGCCAATGAACAGAGTCCTAGTGAAGAATTCACTTAAGTCAATATGGAAGGAAAAGAAAACAAATCTGAGTAACACTTCGCAGCAGCTGTTTCTGGGACGTACCGCAGAGCTCCAGGAAGGTGCAGTTTTAAGGCCTGCTCATGTTCCAGGTATTGGCTACGCAGACTAGAGTTGGCCCAGCCCCTCTGCACATGATGGAAGCTGGGAGCCAGGCATGCGCACAAGATGAATGTTTACAATTTGGGGCTGCGTTCCCATTCCTACTCCACATAGAAGAATCCTTTTCTTTGGCTATTAGTATCAAAGACAGAACAAATGGCCTCATAACACTTTTATTGTTGCTAATAGTCATAATAAATCTGAATTTTATACCGACCTCTATCCCAAAGCACTTCACTAACATAAGGAGAAATATAAACTTCCCACAAAGATAGCTTTATACAGTCAAAAACCACTTCCTGTGAAATAAAAGGCATTTGCTATTTAACAACCCACAGATACATTAGACAACAATTTTGAGGCCGTAGTATCCAATTGTAACCATGGGCAAAATTGATTTAGTCCGTTCAATTACTTCGGAGGCCCTGTTCTGCTTTGCATCTTGTGTGTGGGATTGGGTAAGAGGAGTCCAGTCCCTCTGGAGTTCTCTTTTTGGGTTTCTTCCTCTTTTCTGGGTAAAGCAGGGGCAGGTAGGTGCAAAGCCTTGAGCAAGAAAGCTATTGGCTCAGCCTCAGGGCGCAGTTCACCGGGTCGAGAGCTGTGCTTCCATTCCTAAAGCCATGTTTCCATCAGAGTCGTGGGCTTTCTGTATTGGCCCAAAGACTTCCTGTGTGAATTTTTCCTCATTGTTTTTATTTTGCCTTACTGGTCTATTCAGAGGCCCAACTCATTTGGCTGTATTTCCATTTTCCAATTTCCAGCTTGTCCCTGAAGTAATCCCTTTAAACAGGGGCTAAAGTCACATTTCTTGTTGAACCTTTTCCTGCAACTGCAACCCTGGGTACCAGTCTCCAGATGTCATTCATTGCCTTCTTTGTGGAAAAGTCTCTTCATTACTTGAGGTTTTCAGAACTTCTGTATAGACACTTGTTGTGTCTGCTTAATTTAACATTTCCCAAATGTATTCTATGGCATTCTTTTCCCCCTCCTTTTATGAAATAACTAATAACTTCTGTTAAAAATTAGTGTCTCACAGATTGAGTCATAACTATGACCATAAATATGTTCAACTAGAAGCTTTCTGAGGTCTCAGTTACAATAAGCACACAGACAAAAACATAAACAGTGCACTTAATTAAAATATAGGGCTGGAGGCTGTCATTCTCCGAGTATATAAAATGGCAAGGTCACTCTCCTTCTGGAGCCTTCTTTCATATTCCAGGTGGTTCTTCCTGGCTAAAGATCTGGAATCTATTGTTAATGAAAAGGAGAGTTACTGGGGGTGGAATTCTGTTAGCTGAGAAACATGGAAGCAGAATTCCCTGAGGGAGAATGTTACTTTCTCTTGCCTAGATTTTATTTTGCCACACAGCTCAGGATATTAGTGATAGACTCCGTGTACTACTTAATACCATCTCTACAAGAGCAGAAATAATCAGCACAGAGCTGGGATTTCTTTTTGAATGTTTTTATTATCTTTTAAGTAGTTGCACAAGGGAGTTGCCAGTTACCAAAGCAGTTTATGCATTCAGTGCATTTTGATCCTTGCCACAGTTTAAGATGTCATAAAATGCCAGGCCCTGGTGGCTCATACCCATGATCCTAGCCACTCAGGAGGCTGATCTGAGGCTTGCAGTTCAAACCCAGCCCAGGCAGGAAAGGCCATGAGACTCTTCAGTTAACCACCAGAACACCGGAAGTGGAGCTGTAGCTCAAAGTGGTAGAGCACTTGCCTTGCGCAAAAGGAGCTCAGACAAAGCCCAGGCTCTGAGCTCAAGCTCCATGACCGACCCCCTCCCCCCCCACAAAAAAAAAAGATGTCAGAAAAACCGAACCCTCTGACTTTGGTACATAGCAAATTAGCACATCAGTAGAATGCTGTGAGCACAGTATGAGAGAGAGAGGCATCCCAATTTTCCCTTCCCTTCAGTTCTGTGTATCATTTGAGCACATGTGTCCTAGTGATTATTTGGTAAAACTAGACTGAGCTTTCAATCGGGGAAAAGCAAAGAGTGGGGTCAGGAGGCCGGGCAGAGCAGCTGCTACTCACTGAAATGTAAGAACCACGTGCTTTTCCTTGTCCTGGAATTTGGCATTGACATTGGATTGCCTGGTGGGACATTTACTAGCATATAACATGAAAAAGGGAGAGTACCTTGGGCTCTCTCCCAAGTCTGTCCTATGGAAGACCAGGTGCTTGGTGCTGGAGATGAAGAAGTCAACACAGCCAGGTATAATTCCCTCTCTCATGTGCTGGGAAGAGGGAGGTGGAGAGACTCTCGGGATCCCATCACCCCAGTGATGCTCTGGTTTCATCTGAATGAGCAGGCGTGTAGCATAGCCTGCAGCATGTAGGAGAGGCCAAGAAGGAACCAAAGGGTCATAGGGGAAAGGGGAAAGCATCGCATTCCACGGTGGGGCCAGGAATTCAGTCACCTCAAAGCACCTGTGGTATCTTGAGTATACAGAGAAGAGGGGAAAATGAATTGTCGGAGCCACTTATGCAGGGCCTTGGCGCTCTAGGGGAGGGTCTGAGCTAGAGCAGAAGAGAACCACTACATGATTTCTAGGGTGTGTGTTATTCAGACTTCTTTTTTAAAGGTCAGTCAGTCTGAAATGGAGAGGGAAGGTTCTAGAGACCACTGATGGAAGCAGGAAGACCAGTTGAGAGGCTTTGCAGTAGTCCGGGCGGGGGCTGGTAAAGGCCAAGGGCTGTAAGGGGGTCCATTGTGGAAGTGTCAAGTGTCACTCCTAGAAGCAGGCTTTCAATGAAGAACGTGTCTGTCTGAGATGCTTCCTAGAGGGTTTGCTGTAACCGGCTCCGTACCACAGTTATTCCAGTAGAATCAGCAGGTGCTCTGCCCAACGCCTCCAATCCCTTCTTCAGTCTGTATCTGGATGCCCCTCCTCCATCATCTGGGCCCAGTTTCTGTATGATTTTTCTCCAGAAACTGGCCTTGAAAACAGTTGACTCCTAACTGCACAGGCACAAAAATCCATAAATGAATGGGTCCTCCCCAGGCCCTGTTCCTTCCAGAGGGGAGCAGCCCAGGTGAAGAACAGACACTAGAGTTTCACCAAGGGGAATACTGAAGCTGGGACTTGCCTGATTGTACCTGTACCTTTCCTGTGCTCCTGGCTCTCATTCACTCTCCTGAAAGCATTACAAGTCACGCTTCTCCAGACCTTTTCTAGAGCTCATGTCTAGGATCCCTGCATCTGAAAGTTGTAAATTTTAATGTTACGTGTTCTCTGGAGACACAAGAGAACACCGTAGAACTTGATAAATCCTAAGCTCTGCAGTTAACAAGTTGGAGAAGCAGGATGCAGGAAGGCCAGTGTGGGTCCAGTAGGAGTCTATAAAAGCCTGAGAACCACACAGCTGTGTGCTGTAAGTTCCAATGTGCAGATCAGCAAACTCAAGACCCTGAATTCCCAGTCTGGACAATGCCAGTCTGAGGGCAGTCCCAGCTGAGCAGTCAGACATGGAGAGGTCTTCTTCCGTAGCCTTTTCAGTCACTAGTTCTTCCTGTCGTCGCTATTTTAGTAAATATTACGGAGCAGGGATATGCTTTGTTCCCATCAAAACTCAGGTTGAAATCTGCTGTGGCATATTCCTGCAGCAGTGTGGGCAGGTGGTTAGGTCATGGGAGCACTCACAAATGGATTAATGCTATTTTTTGGACAGAGGTTTAGAGTCTCTTCAGCCTGGGTTAGGCCTCATGAGAGAGTAACAGGCCTTGTGGGTGTGGATTAGTTACCTGGAGGGCAGGTCTTCTTCCTTACCCGTGGCTCCTTCCACATCCACCTCTTTTCTCTTTGTCTTTCTGCTTTTCTGCTATGAGGTCCTCACCAGAAACAGCAAATCCCAGTCTCCTCCTCTCTTGAACTTCTAGAACTGTGAGTCAAATAACCTCCTTTCTTGATAAATTACTCCACCTTGGGTATTTTGTTACACCAACAGGAAACAGACCAAGACATGAATTTCAATCACATGTCAGGCAGTGTACTAGAAATTGGGACCGCAACAATGAATAAAAGAGACCTTAGCCCCAGGAGCCCAACAGTGCAATGAATTGTAAGCAGCGTGCTTTGATTTACAGAATGAACAATTGCTTTTGACATGGGGACTAGACTTCTACATCCACACAAGCATTTGAAAGATGAGTAAGAACTCCTTAGTTACAAAGATTGTTCTAGTCAACACAAACAGGGTGAGCCAGGGCACAGAGGAGTGAAGTGTGTCACAGCCTGTGTCATCATTGCTACAAGCCTGGCACATGATTCTTAGAGACTGAGACTGATGACAGGATTGTTGGAGAGGTGACTGGGAAAACGAGAAAGAGGTAAATTAAGAAAGAACTTGCATTCCAGGTTGACGAATAAAATGTCTATTGGAATTTGTACATCATTGTACATGGCAGATATTAAAAATTATAGAAATACTACTGAGCCCAGAAATAGTAAGCCAGAATTCTCCTGTCAGTGACTTGGAGCTGAACTGAGGCTTGTTTGCAGATAACAAAGGATGATTATTGTTGGTTAAATAGTATGTGGATATGATTAAAGATGTTTCAGAAGTCTATCAATTATAAGACACCATTTCTGTGCACAGAAAAGGGGAGAAATAAGAAGACCAGTTAGGAAAAACTTCCCACAGTTATGTTGTTTAATTATCAAACAGTTGTGGTTAAAATTCATGCATCTTTTGTGTGAAATTTCATTTAGAGTTCCTTACAACATCCATGATATAGGTCTTATTATCCTTAATTCATAGACAAGGAACTGAGATCCACAGATGTCAAATAACTTGGGTCTTGTGAGATTGGTGTAAATGGCAGAGCTGGCCGGGCACCGGTGGCTCACGCCTGTCATCCTAGCTACTCAGGCTGAGATCTGAGGATCATGGTTCAAAGCCAGCCTGGACAGGAAAATCCATGAAACTTATTTTTTGTTTGGTTGGTCGTGGGGCTTGAACTCTGGGCTTGGGCGCTGTCCCTGTACTCTTCAGCTCAAGGCAAGCGCTATACCACTTGAGCCACAGAGCCACTTCCAGTTTTATAGTGGTTTATTGGAGATCAGAGTCTCACGGTCTCTCCTGCCCGGGGCTGACTTTGAACCTCGATCCTCAGATCTCAGCCTCCTCAGTAACTAGGATGACAGGTGTGAGCCACCGGTGCTTGGCCTCCATGAAACTCGTATCACAAATAAACCATTAGAAAATCGGAAGTGGCTCTGTGGCTCAAGTGGTAGAGTGCTAACCCTGAGCTGAAGAGCTAAAGGACAGCATTCAGGCCCAGAGTTCAAGCCCCATGACTGACTAAATAAATAAATGGCAGAGCTGGCCCTTGGATTCCGCAGAGTTGGCCATGGGCCATTGCTCCCTCCCTTGGCTTGCTTCATCTCTTCCCTCTTACTCTGCGTTCTAGCCACTTTAGATTTTCTTTCTCCCTGTAGACTTGCCCTAACGTAAGTCCCTGCAGGAATGTGTCTCTTCACAGAAATGCTGTCCTTTTCCTTCACCTCCTGGGCCCTTTCTCCTCTAAGATATCCC
Source organism: Dipodomys merriami (assembly GCF_024711535.1). Lineage (NCBI taxonomy): Eukaryota > Metazoa > Chordata > Mammalia > Rodentia > Heteromyidae > Dipodomys > Dipodomys merriami. The sequence continues at coordinate 838,624 of NW_027205982.1, forward strand.
GTCTTCAGAGAAGCCCCCTGAAGGCTCCCTTCAGAGCTCCCACCTCTCTTCATTTCCACTACAGTTTGTATTTTGAAAGGCCCATGAATTGAAGGCTTGGTCTCAGCCAGTGGGATCTCGTGAGGGGAAGCGGGTACACGCGGGCATGCCTTTGGTCTTTCCTTGTCCTTCTAGTCACCATGGGATGAGCGGGCTCCCCGGCCACCACACTGTGCTACATATTCACCAGGCTGTGCTGGCTTGCCACAGGTCACCAGCCACAGACTGACACCTCCCACTGGTAAGTGAGCCTGAACCTTTCCGACCATTGCGTGTCTCAGATACTCTGTCGTAGGGATAGAATGCTGACAGTCTAATGTCTGTCTTCATTTCAGTGACCACTCCATCCTAGAGCCCAGTGAGGTGATTTGGGGGCTGCAAAGCCAATCACTCTAAATTGTCCTCAGGTTGTAATGAGTGGATTTGCCTTCCATCCCCATAGGAAGGTAAAAGGAGGGCTGGCGAACAGTTCCAGAGTGGGAGCAGCAGTCCCCCAGTCATTAGGCAAGGCATGCAGATTTTCTTCTGTTCCAGGGGAAAGAAATTAGCTGGGTGCTTCTGGTAGCCTATAAATACAAGAAAGGCGCCACTATTCTCGGGTGCTGAGAGATAAGCTTTCTGGGCTGTTAGGAAAAGAACTTGATGGTGCTGGGTCTCCTTAGGAAACCATCAGACAAATCACCACAAATTCATTACACAGAATGAAAGGGGGAAGTTCCCAGACAAAAATCACAAACCCACAATTTCTAATTCAGGAGAAGAAATAAGGAAACAGAGGTGTCGAAGATGGGGCTGGGAGGGGAAAAACCAAGGAAAGCCAGAGCAAGTGCCTCCCTGAACACTTCTGTCTGTGGATCTTTTGTCCGTGGATCTGCATGTGCCCCGCCCCTCTGAATCTTCAATTCAGCCCCGAGGGATAAAAACCCCAGATCTGGTACAAAGGGTTACGTGCGATTATTTGAAACAAACCCTTTGGAAGTATTCCATTGCAGATCCCTTGCTTGGCAAAATGCTTATTTGGGTGGGAAGTTTTACTCTTCAGAAAATGTTCAAATAGGGTATGTTTAGAACTTTAAGTATTATATTAAACTTGTATGGTCAGATGCTGTCACTGGTAACATAGCTATGACACAAAAGTGTAGATAGACGTTAAAGACAAAGTTTCCCTCCCATGTCCCTGTGCCACCTCTAATCTTACTCCCTGTGGAAGTGACCCTACAGGTTACCATCATTAACAGCTTTTGTGAAGTTCACATTTATGGTCAGCTGATCTTCAGGAAGTGTGCCATAGCGATTTACCTGTTCAATCATCTGTGGCAAAATTATGTCCTTCCTCACAATCTATAAAAATAATCCCAATATAAACTGGGTGCTGGTGGCTCATGACGGTAAGCCTAGCTACTCAGGAGGCTGAGATCTGAGGATCACAGTTTGAAGCCAGCCTAGGCAGGAAAATCCCCTTGAGACTCTTACCTCTAATTAACCACTCAAAAACTGGAAGTGGCTAAGTGATAGAGCACTGGCCTTGAATACAGAGAGGCTTAGGGACAGTGCCCTAATGCAAGCCCCACAACTGATTAAAAGCAACAAAACAACAAAAAACAAAAACAAACCTAAAATAGGCCTAAATGGAAGATTAAAAAATGATAAGAAAATAACAGTAAATAGAGTATATGTTTGTGACCTTATGTTAGGTAAAGCTTTCCTCATTGTGATACATAAAGCACAAGTAGACGAAAGAAAAACACTCCTTTTCTCTGACATGCTGCCTAGAACAGGCAAATATGCAGACAGGAAACAGATCTGTGTTTGCCAGGAGCTGTAGGGGAAGATGGATGGGAAATGGGAAGTGCCAGTGGCTGATGGATACGAGGTTTTGCTTTAGGGTGATGAAAATCGATCTGGTATTATAATAATGATGTTTGCGCGACTCTGTGAATATAATAAAAAACCATGATTCATCCACATTAAATGTTTGAATTGAATGGTATGTGAAAATAAGAGCCGAGCTTGCAGTATACGTTTACACATATAAAGCCTTCTATCTTAGTGCATTTCTGTGCATATGCTTTAACATGAAATGAAGCAATGCCTAACACTTTATTCTTCAGTTTCCTTTTATTCACTAATATTCTTGAGGACATTCTTGAGGACTTCTTATAGAGAGTTCTTCTTTTATATTTTGCTGTAGTAGAATCCTGGAAGGCTATACAATAATCCACTTATTCCCCTACTGTTGGCTATTTTGTGTGTGTGTGGGGGGGCAGTGTCTATGTCTGTCTGTCTGTCTGAATGTGCATGTGTGCTGGTACTGAGGCCTGAACTCAGGGCCTAGAAACTATTCATTAGCTTTCTCACTCAAGGCTGGTGCGCTCCCATGTGAGCCACAGCTCTGCTTCTGGATTTATGGTGGTTAAAGAATCTCACAGACGTTTCTGCCCAAGATCTCAGCCTCTGGCATAGGGAGCATCACATGTGTGAGCCACGGGTGCCTGACTATTGTGGTTGTTTTAATGTTTTTGTTATAACAAAAATACCATCCAACCGGGTACCAGTGGCTCACACGTGTCATCCTAGCTACTCAGGAGCCTGAGATCTGAGGATCGTAGTTCAAAGCCAGCCCGGGCAAGAAAGTCCGTGAGACTAGGATCTCCACTTAACCAACAGAAAACCAGAAGTGGTGCTATGGCTCAAGTGGTAGAGCGTTCTCCTTGAGCTGAAGCCCCACAACCAACAACAACATATATCTTTATATATGTGTGTGTGTGTGTATCTTGTCCAAACCTTCATTCTCAATATTTATTTGAGCCCACATGCAGAGACATCAGTAGGCTGCCGCGTTCCCAGCATCTGAGCTGCCTGGGCAGAGGACATGTTTATTGGTCATTTCAGTAGATGTTGCCAAACCCAAGAGCAGCCTTAAGTGGCTCAGTCCGGCATCTCATGTTTTCTATCAGACATCAACTGTTTCCTTAAACACCTCTAGAAACATATCTTCATTACTTTTCATATTTAATATAGAATGACAGTTTGTTGGTCATAAGACCAGACCGCTTTCAGATGTCAGCATTTTAGTGTTCAGTAGCTGTGACTTAAAAAAAATGTTTTTCAAAGTACTGTCTGCTTTGCTGTGGATTGAACACGTGCCCCCAGCAGCGCGTGCTGGAGACTTAACAGCGCTGTGCCTTCGTGGCCGACTGCAGCAGTGTTGGGCCTAAGCAGAGCTGTTAGGCTGCTGGGGCCCTGCCTGCGGGAATGGATTGATAGGTTATTATGGGAATGGGTTTAAAATGTCAGTCTAGCCTCTTTTACCTCACCTCTTCTCTCTCTCATTCTCTTATAGCAAGAGGGCCTGCACCAGATCCTAGCCCCTTCATATTGGACTCAGTCCTATTTGGAAGATGGCAGTACTGAGGTTTGAACCTGGGGCCTCAGGCTTTCTAGACTGATGCTCTGCCACTTGAACCATGCCTCCAGTCCTGTTTTGTGCTGGTTAGTTTCCAGACAAGCTCTCTTGAACTTTTCTGCTTGGACTGGGCTCTGCAGCCTGCTGGCTCTCAGCTTCCAGGTAGCTAAGATTCTGGCATAGGGATGAGCCACCAGCTCCCAGTTTATTAGTCATCAGAAGTGGGAAGAACTTGGAAATTTATTTTACGTGTCTCAGTCTCTGGTATTCCATTAGGGCAGCGCAAAATGTAATTTTGTCTTAAGTTTGTGACAGCACAAAGATGTAATTGCTTTAACGTTTAGACCTGTGGCAAAGACAAATGAAGGTAGCAGATCACAGCACCATTATGATTCAGACTTCATTGTGGGTACTTAGGGTAAACACCATATTATGAGATGCATACATCTAGTAAAAATGGATACTTTTGTGAAGCAGTTAACCTATTTGCCTGCTCATATCATTACCCATGGTGTGTGTGTGTGGGGGGTAAGAATCACTATAATACATTGATTTATCAAAATTCTCCATTGCAGTGCAACATTATTAACTACAGTCCTCTTGTATGTTAGGTCTCCATATTTGTCTTGTGTTTTCTTCCATGTGTTTGAGTGTTACACATATCATTCTCGCCTCAGTGTGATGACGATGTCCTATATTTGGAACATGTTATGCTGCGGTGTAGTTCTTAAGCTCCTGTTTTGAAATAATTACTAAATGAATAAAGGAGTAGTGAGGCCTGGGCTCAGGAAGGCTTGCCCAAGCGGTCTCCACCCTCCTCTGGAAAGGAGCCAGGCGTCAGATGTCTTGGTCTCGAAGTGTTAATGAATTCTGAAATCGAAGGGCAGGTTCGAGCCCTCCTAGGAATGGATCTCCTGAAAGCACACATGGGAGGTGTAGGTCCCTGGATAAGTAAGCTAAGGCATCGTAAAGGACAGTGTCCTGTCCTCTCAAGTTTGGGGAATCCCTCTCATTTCAAGGCTGCAAAAGCAATGAGTGGCATGCGGGTCTGGGTCTGGAGACAGCCCTGGGTCCTCAGCTCTCCCACGCTTCCTGCAGCCCCATTTGGACCTTCACTAGACCTCTACCAACTTTCGTAGCCCGCCATTTTCCCTGTTGGTTTCCTTGTAAGCACATACTGACGGGACACGTTCATAGGGTTCAGGGTGATCCTTCTGTGTGTGCACCGGTCATGCTCAGCCCTTCTCCTTTCACCAGCCCTCCCCACCTCTCTCTTGCCAGTTCCCAGAAATCACCACTCCACTTCACCTTGTCTCCTCCCAGTTCCACAGGCAAGAGACAGAGAACATGACGTTCTTGTCTTCCTGTGTCTGGTTTAGTTCACACAACGCCCTCCAACTTCATCCATTTTGCAGCAAATGCCAGAAGTTCTGTCTTCTTTTGGATGGGTAATGCCTCCCTGTGTGTATAGAGCACATTCTCTTTATGTATCTAGCTGTCAGTAATGGGCGTGTAGGCCGATCCCGTTTGGCAGCAGTGAGGCCCGCAGCCATCTTCTGGTAATGCTGACTTCATTTCCTTTGGAGACCCACAGGGGATAACTAGGCCACGTGTTCAGTCTTGGAGTATTTTGAGCGACCCCAAGACAGTATCCACTGATTGATATCACCATCAACAATAAGAACTTTTAAACTGAATGACTGGTTAATTGCATATCTGAGTTAGATACCAAGCTTCTGTCTGTGATGAGCTCCATATTCCAGGTAAAGGAGCAAAAGCAACAAAAAGAAATCCCAGTAAAGTTAACATGTCATAAATGTTATAAAATGTTACATGACAACTTCTGTCCTAACCAGGATTCAATAAGCTTGCTATAGTCTATCACTCTGACTGGTTACAGTTAGAAACTCCAGAGAGGAATTTTAATAACAACCAAAAAACAAACAAGAGAGGAATTACAACATTTGAAACACCAAAAAAAGGCTAAGGTTAAACTTGAAGTGGGGACCGGCGTGGGGTGGGGCTGTGGGGAGTTCTGTATGTCCCACTTGGTTTCCTCCTGGCTTTGGTCAGCAGGTGCGTCCCCAAAGAAGCCGCATCTGTGGAGTGCAGGGTGCTAAACTCTGAGAGGGAGGGGGTTCTGGCACCTGAACAGAGGAGCCGGTCTGCACCACATGCAGCAGGTGAAGCTAGGACCAAGGCTAGGTGTAGAATTCTGTGTTTTATGGACGCTTTCCCCAGCCTGCCTCCTGAGTCATTACATGCGCCACTCACTTCTTTTTTTTTTTTTTTCTTTTTTGAGTTGGAATATGCCATTGGTTAATTCTGAGCATGTTTCTGCAATACCATTTCAGGCTGCCAACCTTGTTTCTGGGACCAGACCACAGCTGGATTTCCCTGTGGGTAGTTTTAAAATCTTCCTCTAATTTTCTATTTGGACATTGAGTACTAGAATCTCAAAACCCATGCCTAACACCCACATATAGACAGACACGAATGGAATGTTCCGCTTTCATAGGTAATTAGAATAGAAAAGGGAGGGGGCTAAAACAAGATGGTTCATTTGCAGAATACTTCTGTAATGGGATTTATTAGTTAAGCTGCTCTGGAGAAAGACAAATTTTCTCTCATGAGTTCCATTATGGTTCACTAGGCAAACAAACCAGTTTTCAAGGCAATTTGTGCATGTTTACCAGGCTGGAGATGAAATCGATTTTGTTTGCCAAGGTATAGTAAGGCAATAACTGCGAGAAAGGGGTGCCTGCTGATCCCCAGTGTAACTGAAGACTGTATTCTAAACATAAAGGCTGATAGATTTGGTTCTGAGGTCCTGGTTGGTTGGCCAGGGTAAAACCTTGGGATAGGTGGTTTCCATCATTGCCTGGCTTACTGTACATAGCACTGTGCTCCAAATCAGCCAGCCTGAGTCATGACAGGCTGCTCACCGCAGACACTTAGGGCATCAGGAAGTGAATTCATTGGAAAAAAGTCTGTTACTGCCCAATCTCTGAGAGTGCTTCATTTTGAACTAAGTACAGAGAGGAAATATTGTGTAATTCGTTATCAGTTTTGATTACTAAAACAACACGTGCATATTGCAGAAAAATTAGAAAACTATAGACAAGCAGAAGAAATGAAAAGCCAACCTCAATTCCCCAAGTTAACTGTTGTGACCATTTTTGTATTTATCCTTGCAGACTTGTTTCTGTGCATACTATTAATTGTTTTCATTGGCTTATACAGTTATTTTATAACATGATATTTTAGACTTAATATGTGAGTAAAATCTTTGTCACTGAATATAGTTTTATAAGTGTGTGTGTGTGTGTGTGTGTGTGTGTGTGTGTGTGTGTGTGTGTGTGTGTGTGTGTGTGTGTGTGTGTGTGTGTGTGTGTGTGTGTGTGTGTGTGTGTGTGTGTGTGTGTGTGTAAATACTGTAAGACCTGGGTGCTGTCCCTGAGCTTTTTTGCTCAAGGTTAGTGCTCTACCACTTGTGCACAGCTCCACTTCTGGATTTTTGCTGGTTAATTGGAGATTAGAGTAGCAAGGACTTTTCTGCCAAGGCTGGCTTCAAACTGCAATCCTCAGATCTCAGCCTCATAGGATAATAGGCGAGCCACTGGCTCCAAGCTAATTTCATAGCATCGTAACTAGCTATGTCGTTAGCTATAGTAATTCACATGTCCCTGTTCATATAATCAGATCCACTATTTGGAGACATTCGTAGCATTTCCAGTTTTAGATATTACAGACTGTATTGCAGTAACACTATTGAAATGAATTTTATATAAATTAATGATCATTTTCCATGTAAAGCATATGCAGTTTGTTTTGTCAGAGGCTGGATATTTTATGTATTTCAATATATGTTATCAAATTTTCTTCTAGGAAAATTATACCAATTCACACTGTTAAGAGGTAACACTGTATGAATACTTATTTTCTTCTACTCTTGGAAATCATAGGAATTATTACTTTGAAAATGTTGCTAATTCTGATAGGCCAAAATGAGTATCTTATGGTTAAAAGAGAATTTTTTGGTCACTAGGGGGTTTCAGCAATAATTTTATGATTCTTTTGTTACTTTATCTTCCTTCTTGAAACCTACCAGCTCACGTCCTTCATCCATTTTTCTACTGGCCTGTGTTTTCTTCTTATTGAAATAGTCACCATTTCGAGGGCCATCAATATCAGGGTGACTTTCCGTAGTACAAAAAAGAAAACCAGATAAGCCAACCATCTTGTATATATGGTTAATGGAACCCAAGGGTTCAGTATTAATATTTGGGTTTTAATAACTGCTGTTTATTAACAGAGTTTGCAAATAATTGTCCCTAATTTGTCATCTCAGAAAATGCCTGTGCCTGCTCATGTGTTTTCAGTCAATAAGCATGCTGAATAAGCACCATGCATCTTTCTCTTTCCTTTCTGTATAGAACTCCCTCTTCAGGCTGGTGGGGGCTGAATGCCCCATGAATGCCTCTCCCGCAATGCCAGTGCTTTTCCTGCAGAGTCCCCGCGTTAGCCTTTCTTTGTGTCTGACAGTTCCCGATAGTCTCCACCCCAGACAAGCAACACCTGTGTCTCTGGGAGAAGGACCACCATCATGCCGCCACTTTTCCCTCAGAGAGTCCATACCTCCTAGGGGCATCCCTTAACAGTGGCTATGTCCGTGAAGCCCCCCCCCCCCTTGTGCCTTGAGGTAGAGAACTCTGAGGTGCTATTTACTCTTTGAACTGAGCCAGAGCCATCATCCATGGAACCGTGTTTGACATACTGCTCTAGCCTGCCTTCCTTTCTTCACAAGCACTGCTTTCCCGACAGTTACTGATAAATTCCTTTCACACATGTCCTCACATTGGACCGACTCCTGGGAAACACCAAGACAGGCATATCAACAGGAAGAACTTAAAGTCTTAAGTAAGGAAATTTCTTTCCATACCATGAACCCCGCTGGTCATAGAATTCTTGAGATTGTATTCTGAATCTAGCATGATGATGACAACTTCCTCATGCAGCATCTCATCTAATTCACACACTCTGAAGTAAAACTTTTCCTGACAAGGAAAAGGCTCCGTGTGCATTTCATACCCCTAGCTTCAGATTCCAGGGTCCCAGATCAACAATCACTCTACAGTTGTGACACCCTGAGAGACTGAGGGATGCCTATAGATTTGGGAACCTTTTGGAGAGACAGCCTGGTTAGCGCCCTGGGCTTTCTTGGGCTCAGGCTATGGTGTTAGATTGGTGTGGAACCATTCTCCTGCGTGAGTTACCCTCAGCATTATTTTGCAAAATATAAAACATGGCAGAATTTCCCGTCTGGACAGAAGTTCAGGGGAGAGACATATTTGGATGCTGTAGAGTATCCATTATCAGGGCTATCTTTTGTGTGTTGTTTTTGAGTTTTTCGATCTAAATCTTCCTACAAAGTTATGCGGTTCGAATTACTTTAAACTTCAGTGCCATGATGCTTTTGTGTTGACTATGCCTACAGGCTAGACTTTAAAAAATATTGGCATGGAAGAGATTTCAGCACGGCTACAATTATTTTCTTGTTAGCTAACTTAAGCTCTGCTTGGCAGCCTTTACTTGTAGAGTGCCAGACTCCGAAAAATACCGGGAACCAAAACAAGAGGCTGAGTTCCATCTGAATTGCAGAGAAGCAATAAAAGTCTCTTTAGGAGAAGAGCGCGTGCCATATTGTTTCTATGCAATATTTGGGAGGAAGGAATTGTTTATGTGAAATTGAAGTTTAACTGGACGCCCTGTATTTCACCAGCAGCGCTGTGTGTGAGAGGAAGTCTGTTGTGAGTTCTCTCCGCTTTGCTCGTGGGCTGAGAAGCGTCTGACACAACACAGATGGTGTGTTTGCCAGAGTCCTGGCTTCCCTTAGCGTCCAGGTGTGCTGTGTACAAACTTGTCTCCACCCTGCCGCCCCAGGGATGGTTTATAACTTCAGTTGTGTGACTGTCTCCATAGAGCTCTTCCATGGATTTCCATCAGAATGCAAAGAATCGTCCATATAGCCCATGAATTCTCTCCTGAGCCAGCCCTTCCTTGCCTCCTGGCCTTCTCTGTTCTCCTTTCCTTATGTGCGTGTGTGCGTGCATGTGATTTCTCCCTGTGTCAGCATGGCCTGCTGCTTCCATTTCCATGCTCCCTGCTCAGTGTTCCATCAGAGAGGCCTTGAGAACATCCACTCCTCCTCCTCGATTCCTTCCTTCGTGATAACAGCTTTGACGATTGAGATGAGCCTGTTCACCCACGTGTCTAACCAGGCCATCATCTCCCTCTCAGAGGATGCGGACTTCCCGAGGCCTCTGGCTGTGTGTGTGTCGCTGGCCAGCAACCCCTCGCAAGCAGGCAGAACAGGGGTGGCAGGCACAGGGGAGGGGCCGTGTAGATAGTGAACTGAATTCACCCTGCAAGGTAAAGCTGCCGTTTCCCTGGAAGCAGGCTTCTGAAGTGGGAAGGATGCCGAAGGCAGACCCCTAGATGAGGATCTGTGAACATCTGGTCCTTTTGTAGACACTCTTGCAAGAGAAATCGAGGATAAAACCAAGCAAGGAAGCAATTCCAAGTTAAGTCTCAGCCTCAGGCCAATCCCCCAAGGGACAGAGAGGACTCAGCCACAGCCAGCCATAGGGTCGGCCACATCCTCAGTCAATTGCGCTAGCTCCAAGAAGTTAGTCTCCCAGTAGTGGCTGAGGAAGTTCCGTGACCCACAGATAGGTCTCTGATGTAGGGGTTTCAAAAGCACGAGCCACTGGGAGCAAACAGCCCAGAAGTGGAGGGATGGGTCCCCAGAGCCGTCAAAGGCAGCTGGGGAGAGCTGCGTGATTCCACTAGCATCTGCTTTGTCCGGACTGGGACAGGTTCAGAAGTCCGGTTACAACCTAGAGCGGAAGCAGCCTAGAGGAAGGTCAAGCAGGTCACAGAGTGACCTGGGGGACTCTGAGTAGATCACAGGTAAGGGAGAACCTGGAGCTTCCAGTCTGATCCTGAGACACAATGCACTTACAGCTCCCTGGCTGGGCTCATTCGGAGGAATGAAACCAACCTCTTAGAGCCCAGCATCAGTATTGGATGAGTTTCTGCTAACAAATCTCGAAGCAAAAAGGAAAAAAAAACATAACCAATGCCTCCACAGGCCCATTGAAAGAGTGTTTATTCTTATAATGGAAAAGCCACAGGTCCAGTGGAAATATCTACGTGTTCCAGGGAAAAGGTTCTGTAGCTGTGCGGTGTTCCCAACCACAAAACGTGAATGGGGCGCAGAGATCACCTCTCTGAGCATAACAGACACCAAGCCACACCATAGAAGTCTACGGAGAATTCATTTAAACCACACTGCTATGTTTTGTGATCACTGCTTTATAATTGCTACAATCCATCAGTCCAATATTGTCATGAAAAATTCTCCTAAATCACGAGTAAGTTACAATTGATAGGACACGAATAGCGCTCTCGGCTATGCGCCACGTCTCCCTAATTTATTAGTCCATTTATTTGAAATGGATTAAAATTAAACATTCTCTCTGAATGCTAGTTAAATGGCGTTGGCAGAATTCTCTTCATGACTCACATGAAGAAATCCTTTCCAGGCTGAAGGTGAGTATGAAATCTTTCCGTTTGGAATTCTTCCTTTGCCTTTCCCACTCTCAGGACACGTCTGTCATGTTACATATTCCCAGAGTATGCAAGTAACTCTTACCCAGATACTATGAAGTAGTTTCAGGCCTGAACTGATTTGGACTGATATTTTAAGAACTGAGTAGATTGACTCCTTTGCCTACAGAAAGAGAAAACAAAACTCATTCAATCCCAAAGGAGCCAGTTGTGGATCACTCTCTTTAGAAATCAATTTCCAGGAGCTGGGAAGGTGGCTCAGTGGTAGAGTGCTTACCTTGAATGCATGAGGCCCTGAGTTCAGTTCCTTAGTACCACATAAGCAGAAAAAGCTGGAAGTGGCACTGTGACTCAAGTGGTAGAGTGCTCGCCTTGAGCTGAAGAGCTGAGGGACAGCACTCAGGCCAAGAGTTCAGGTCCCAAAACTGACCAAAAAAAAAAAAAAAATCAATTTCCAAAACTGTCTCTTTACTCAGAAACTTTCTGTCAGTTAATACTGTTTCACAAGGCATGGAAACATACAAAAATCACTGTGTTTATGACAGAGTCCTGTAATGACTAGTATTTTATTAGTTTATATTAATTTAATGGATTTCATTGTTCTCCTGTGTTGATAATATTACCCCCTCCTTATTCACCAGAAGGGTCAGGCAAAATTGTAAGCTGTCAGAGTGTGCAAGCTGTGCTTCCAAGTACCTGTGGATCCGATCATCAAAGGCTGGGAGACTCCTTGGCCTAAGGCCAGTAAAGAAAGGTCAGGGATTTCTATGTTTTGAGACACACCTTTAATGCTCTGACACTTTCCAATTCTTCCCTGGCCTTTATTTTTTGCCTACACAGAGTTTCAGGTCACATAGGGGTTTAATATTGGATTTTTTTTCTGGGCAGGTACACATATGGGACCTGGGCTTCTAGATCTGTAGGAATATGTTGGATTTTCCTTTGAAAAATACCTAATGGCCATCTTATTCATCAATTTCCTTTTAAATTCTTAGAGTAGCTTTCTCTTTGTACTCATAGGTATTTCTGGCTGAGACAGGTGCAGTGGTAAATAATTTCTCCTGATTGTTCTCTGCAAATACCTTGGGCATGGGGCTTTTCCCTTTGAGCAAGCTCTGAGTCAGAGTGAACCAAGAGAAGCACTGCAGAGGAGGAATTTTCTAAGCAGCTGCCAGTCAGCTAAATAGTGAGAACCTCTGCAACGGGGCTCTTTGGGGAGCTCCTAACCCATTTAGTTTTCTTCAGTGGCTGCTAGGGTGCTGTCCCCCATCTCTGATTGCGAGGCTGCTTGTTTCCCAGTGTGCTTTTGGTCTCGGGAAGGGGAAACGCCACAAACATGCTCTTCTTGCCAAAATCCAGGCCATTTCATTGAATAAACCCTTACCATATTGTTTTAAGCCTTAGGTTAATGTCTCAATTTCTTTCTTTTTTTTTTTTTTTGGGTCCGGTTGTGGGGCCTGAACTCTGGACCTGGGCGCTGTCCCTCAGCTCTTCAGCTCAAGGCGAGCACTCTACCACTTGAGCCACAGCGCCACTTCTGGCTTTTTTTTCTTTTTGCTTATGTGGTGCTGAGGAATTGAACCCAGGGCCTCATGCATGCAAGGCAAGTGCTCTACCACTGAGCCACTTTCCCAGCCCCTAATGTCTCCATTTCTAAAAAGGCTTATTTAATATTTTTTTCCAGTGTTGTCATGATTTTACAGAGGAGTTGAGCGCCAGTGTTTGTTACTGCCATTCTAGAAGTACTTGCCTTCATCTTATATTGAAAAAATCGCATAATTTCAAAAATATTTGTGCACACTGATTGAGTTACTTATCATAACAGTCTACTAGGAACGAACAAGTTTTCAACAATTGTTTGTAAAGAACGATCTAGGCTAGCAGCAGCACAGGCCTGGAATCTCAGCTACTTCAAAAATGAAAGTAGGAGGATTATAGTTGAAGTTTTTTCATGCAGAAGTGTGAGACCTTATCTGGACAGGAAAGTATAAGCTAAGCACCGGATGTGTCTCAAGTGCTTGCTTAGCAGCTTAGGCCCATGAGCTCAATCCCTAGTAATGGCCCCAAACAAAGGGCAAGGGCGGAGGAACTTGTGAGCATATGTGTGGGGCATATGTGTGTACGGGATGCTTAATAAGTAATGACACTAGAGAGGTGTACACTAGAGAAACGATGCGTAGGTAAAAATACCCCCAGAATACTGACATTGGCTATTTGAGAAAAAGTTCAGTTATAGGTTAGTTATTTAAAAATTTTAAACCTTGTTTTCTAAAATATGTTTGTATTATTTTTCTGTATTAAGCACACACTTTTGTAATTAAATTTGATCATTAGCTGGGTACTGATGGCTCATGCCTCTAATATCCTAGCTATTCAAGAGGCTGCAATCTGAGGATCAAGTTCAAAGCCAGGCAGGAAAGTCTGTGAGCTCTTAATATCCATTTAGCTACCAAAAAGCTAGAAGTAGAGCTGTGGCGCATGTGGTAGAGCACTAGACTTGAGTAAAAAACCTCAGGGCCTGAGTATACGCCCCAGAACCAGCTCGTTTGTGTGTGTGTACATACACACATGCAGACACAGAATAATCACTGTATCTAAGATACAGTTAAAAAGATACTTTTGCTTATGCCCTAGTTCTTTAATGTGATATCAACTTGCCTGGTATCTGTACTGCATATATTGACGTGAAGGGAAGTTTTTAATCTACATTGTTACTTTGAAATCATGGGTCACACTGAGAAGACAATAGAACGATGTCAGTTTCTTTCTTTGGTGGGTTCAGGAGGCACTAATGCCAGTTCCCAGAACTACCTTTGCTTTTAGAATCTGCACAGATCTCTGAGAATGTGTAATTTCCCCATTGCTTAGCAACCATTCCATTATTTGCAGGAACTTGTTAAATGAATGAATGCATTCTGATGACAAGACAGCTTTATTCATGCCACGCTCTGGGCAGCCGTGTAATAATAAGAGATAACGAAATGAAATATTGTACAGATTGTGTCCCCTGTCACTTCTTCCCACCAAAACCCTCTCAGGAGCTGGGCTGGAAAGTAAATTTTTACACAAACAGATTTTAAAAAGCTAGTAGGAAAGGTATATTGATTTTGCAGTAATTACATTGTGTACCCAACCCACATTCACATTTTCTTAGTTATTGGGTGACCTTCCATGAATAAATACTGGCAGGAGTGCTCCATGGATGTGAGTCTTTGACACGTGTCTCTGATTCTCACCACATCCGCACATGTCATAAACTCAGACCGGCACGGGAAAGAAACACTAGACCCTGGCCTCCAAGGTAAACACACTCAAAGAAGAAGGCAGAATGACACAACACATCCCTCAGAACAGATTCCTTTGTGTGTGTGTGTGGGGGGAGAGTACGTGTGTATTAACACGAGTATGGCTTAATATATTTTGACTGTGAAAACATTTGGGGACCTACATTCCAATGACAGATTGACTCTGAGGTTCTGGAAGAAGTTATTTCTTCCTTAGCGTGTCTGAGGAAGTGCATGTGTACACCCCCACACTGCCCCCCACACACACACAGTGGACAACACAGCAGTTTGAAAAGTCTAAAACGCACTAAGTGCTAGGATCTTGTCACCTCCGTATATGTGATTTAATAGTAGGAATTTGGAGAACTAAATATATAATTAAGCTTAAGGGTGTAGAGCCAGAGAAGGACTTCGTCATTCTTTTCCTTAGTCATTTCTTTTTTAGAACAGAGAACTTTAAGGCTTGTCCAAGGCAGAGCCAGCGTTGGGAATCAGTATGTTCTGCCTCTAGCTCATCCTTTTCCCACTCACCACCCTCTACACTTCCTACCCCCAACATTAAGGCAGGGTTAAATCCGATTTTTTGGTTTCATAAGTAAAACCTGCCTCTAGAAATCTTAGTAATACAGATAACAAACGTGCATAGAGTGAAATAGCAACACGTCTGTGGAATGTTTTGGGGTGAGGGATACTGAGGATGCAACCCAGAGTCTCGCACATGCTAGGAAAGAGCTGTACTACTGAGCTGTCCCCAGCCCCTGAAATTTCTGTGTATGTGTATATTCCTACATTTGGTATTTACAGAAATAACAACTTCAACGAGCACCTGCTTCGGTCATAGTAGATTACATAGTAGGCACACGCCAGGCCCTCAGGCAGAGCTATCCATAGACAAAGGCCCGGGCCGGGGACTCACAGACCCCTGGCATTGCTTCGCTCCCTTTCTCACCTGATTAATAGAGTGAGCAGCACTTTTTTTCCCTCCCACTCTTCCTTTCCTTGGCCTTTCTTCTTCTAGAAACATGGGAGAAGCAGGTAAACCTAGAGGTTCTTGTTAGCAACGAAAAGTGCAAATCAAAGGCAGCCATGGTGGAGAGCATGGGGGAGGGACCCTGGGTTCCACATAGCTTTGTCTGTCGTTGAACTTGAAACTCAAAAGCCGCCCCATGTTCTGCTGCATGGTGAATGTAACTTAAAGAGCCAAGGCTTCCCATTTTGAAAGTTCAGCTATTGACTGGACCAACCTCCAAGTGAAAATCACAATATCAAATCTGGAAGGGGCTGGGCTCCCGCCAGCCACTGCTGTGGTCTAAGGCGCTTGAGCTGACTGGTCAGGTGCTCAGGATCCAGTCTCTCCTGCATTCCACCCCTAGCCACAGCTCTGGCCAAACATCTTGCCTTGGATCAGAGCTGTCTCTCTGTCTAGCCTGGAGAAGCCTTTTTTGAGATGTGTTAATTAAAACAGTAAACCCTTGCTATTCCCATTTTCCAGTTGCAAAAATGTTCTTGAGTCAAGGGTAGCTCAAGGAGCTAATGATTGCTTTTAACGAGCAGACAAGAAAAATCACTCCTTTCCTTTTTAGAAAAGAAATGGCACTCGAGTGTACTTACTCATCATATGAGCAAGGGAAGGTTCCTTCATCACACATGAAAAATATTACTGATTATAAGAAGAGTGGGAGTGAGGTCGAATTTCAAATCAGCAAGGAGGGTAGAAGCGAATCCGAGGTGGCAGATTCTGCCACTACAATCTGTTCTGGAAAGTCTTCTTACTAAGACACTTCAGCCTGAACTAAAGCAATATGTATCTGCTTTGGTTCCTCCTCTAAACTTATTTGAAAGCCATTTCCATCAGAAAATAAATGCATAAATACATGTTAAGTCGAACGAATTGTCATACTTCAAAGCATATGGGATTACCTTTTCAGGCCAAGAAATAGAAGGTGGCCAGTACCCCCAAAAGTCCAGAGTGCCTCCTTGTCTCTTCTTGTTATGACCCACCTCACCTGTGTGCTATTCTAGGATCCATTATGTGAGCAGACCCTCATGATGTATCCACAAAATTGTAGGGGAACCTTGGGCTATCTACAGATAGGGCTACAACAGAAGTACTAAGTGGAGTACCAGTGGCTTATGCCTGCAATTCTAGGTACTCAGGAGACTGAGATCTGAGGATCTCAATTTGAAGCCAGTCCAGGCATACAAATCGGAGAGATGCATATATCCAGGTAACCAGCAAAAGAGCCAGAAGTGGAGGTGTGACTCAAGTAGTAGTGCCAGCCTTGAATTAAAGAGCTAAGCAAGAGCATGAGACCCTGAGTCCCAGTTAACTAGCACCATACCAAATACTGCAGCCAACACTCATGGCTTTGATGTAGGAAAGTTCCATGTCCTCATCGCTGCTGTTTGCCCCTCTAATTTCTTTTCTTCACTCAGCAGTAAGGAAAACTAGGAGGTGAGAAGCGAGACTTGGCCATCTGCATTGTTCTCCAATGATGCCTGACCTCAGGAAGTAGCCTCAGAGGAGAATAAGCAACAGACAAGCCACAGGCTGGTCCCACCGCAGTGCTTTCTGCTTTTCCTAAGTGGCTTCAGCCAGCTGAGCAGACGTTTGTCAAGAGACTGTCTCCCAGATCACCATGACAGTTCCATACTTCTGGCACTTCAGAGACCAACTAGTTGGAACCCTAAACACTCCTCCATGTTGTCAGGGAGCCCAAGTGCCCTGCTCTCTCATTTCAGGGACGGCCACCTGGCCTGCCCTGGAGTCTAGAGACCACAGCTGTGTGGCGGCCACATCCAGTTGGGCATCTGTTCCCCCATAGCTCTGGGATGCAGCTGCCAGGAGCTGTTCCCAGAGGGCTGTGGTGGCTGGCAGCCAACGGTGCTGAGAGACACAAGTCACAGAATGCAGAATACAGGGTGGAAATGATTGGAACATAGCCTCCAGTGAGCGGGTGGGAAGGCTGCCAGTGCACAGCTAGGCTGAGCCTGACTGGTCCCCTAGCAGTATCTCTTCAGCACCTGCTCTTTTGGTCTCCCCTTCCAGAAAGATGCCCAGCAGTAACTGAAAAGATAGAATGTTCTAGAAACGGGGCTCTGATGGTCTGTGTGAAACATGCATTACAGTTCTGTGGTGCAGGACTAGAGCTGGAACTTAGGGAAGAGTAGATGCCACTTAGGGGCCGGGCAGGTTCTTTATTTGCAAGACTGAATCCAGTCTTGCCCTGGATGAAGGAAGGAGGTACAGGTGGGTTTTGGGGTTCTGATTACCAAGACTGATGTGGTAGGAGCATTTACTCAGTACCATTAGTGTCCTTTGAAAGTCAAGCTTTCCACTCATGACTGACTTCATTTACAGCAGGAATGTATTTGGACAGACTCTGTAATTGCTTACTAGACGGAACCTCATGTCTGGGCTTAGCGCTACACTGGCTACATCTGGTAACTCTAAGCTCACTAAATGAGCTCTTTCTTCCTTGAGCTGCTGTAATAGATCGGGGAGTCATACCAGGCCACGTAGGGTGTCCGTGACGGGTATGGCCTATCTCCACTCTGTCAACTTTGAAATGAGTTCCTCCTGTGTTCCCTTTCTCACTTTGTCTCTCTAAATTCCTCTTCCTGTTTCATTGTAAAGCTCTCCAGTGCCAATCAATCCTTCACAGACCCATCAAGGTGGCATCATTATGACAATTCTTTCATTGTACCATGTACTATTGTACCATGGTACCATTCCCTACTCAAAAAGGCTAACAGTTACCTATGTAATAATACCAATATTCCTCAGGCTGGAACTCACCATGGTTGATTGTTCTCATTTCCTTCACTTTTCATAAGTCCTCTTTCCTGTAATTGGGGGGCTCATTACCCTTGAGCCAGGCCTCAGATCAGGGACAGTATCTTGGGAATTTGTAACCCGCTAGTACTGAGAGTAAGTGCCCAGTCAGCAGAAGCTCCATTCCAGGGGCTGCATATTCACACTTGGTGGTTTTCAGATTGTAATCAGGGATTGCAAATGAGATTTTTAGGGTGTCATGTTCCCTGTGTTGGAAATGTAAGCACTGGTGGTGAATGGTGCCTGAACAATGGCCCCAGGATCTTTGAGCCAATTACAATCTTACCATTTTTCTCTTAGGAATTTATTTATAGGGCCAGGCATAATGATACATGCCTGTAGTCCTAGCCATTTAGAAAGTGGTCCAAAGGGCTGGGAAGGTGGCTCAGTGGTAGAGTGCTTACCTTTAATGCATGAGGCCCTGGGTTCGATTCCTCAGCACCACATAAGCAAACAGAAAAAAGCCAGAAGTGGCGCTGTGGCTCAAGTGGTAGAGCACTAGCCTTGAGCTGAAGAGCTGAGGGATAGCGCCCAGGCCCAGAGTTTAGGCCTCACAACCGGACCCCCCCTCCCAAAAAAATATATATATACCTCTACAAATTGATTACATTAAGTATGATTTCTTTTACTACCCACTTATTTTGGATTTGAATTTAAATTTAGTGACATTGTTTGATATCATTAGTACTTTTTTTGGTCCAGTCGTGGGACCTGAACTCTGGGCCTGGGCGCTGTCCCTCAGCTCTTCAGCTCAATGCTAGTGCTCTACCACTTGAGCCACAGCGCCACTTCCGGCTTTTTTCTGTTTGCCATCTCCCCACCTATTCCAGTTCCTCCACTAGGTGTCCTCCGTCGTCCCGACAGAGCCGGTCCGCGGCACTTACTATGGTTGATCTAATGATGGTTGTGATACAAGATTTTATTCAAGAATGCATGTCAATAGAGAAAATAAATTGATTAAAGAACAATGTAAGTAGATAATAGTAAATGTTCTTACATAGGCATAGACCAAATTGGGTCATGTAGTAAGTCTTTAGTATGGCTGTTTGAGTAGAAACATACTTTCTTTAGGTCCAGGATAAAGCCTCCTCTTTCAGAAAGCCCTCCCTGACCTCACAGCAACCTCTTCCACCACTTAGAAATCAAGTGTGATTATATATATATTTTTTTATTTTTTTATTTTTTATTTTATTTTATTTTTATCAGTAGTGGGGCTTGAACTCTGGGCCTGAGCACTGTCCCTGGGCTTTTCAGTGCAAGGCTAGCACGCTACTACTTGAGCTACAGCACCACTTCTGGTTGCCTGGTAGTTCATTGGAGATCAGAGTCTCATGGACTTTGCTGAGCAGTCTGGCTTTGAACTGTGATCCTCAGATCTCAGCCTCCTGAGTAGCTGGGATGACGGGCGTGAGCCACCATCACCCGGTGTGGTTATCTTTTTTACTCCCCAGTGTTCGAAAGCTCCTAGTTGTACTCTTTCATTTAGCTGACTGGCAGACATCCCAGGTGTGGTGTAGACCTGAATGCCAGTGGTACGCCAAACGCCAAGCCACGGGTGCCATATGTGCAGGAAATAAGGGCTGTCTTGACTTTGGTGAATTTAAAAACAGCAATAAACCTGACTGAAACCCAGTCTGCTTTTTATCACAATCCTGTGTCAGCAATTCTAAACATCAGTGGTAAAATACTCCATTCTAAAGCCGGTTGTTAGGCCAAGTTATCAATAATGACTGTGGCTCCTGTTGGGTTTTCACAATAGCTATGCATGTGTCCAAGGAGCACATTTATTCATTATCCTTCAAGAAGCATTGATTTGTACATGGAATTTAGACAGCTTGTAGAGACATGGTTAGCCTCAGTGTTAGAGTCGGCTGTACTTGTTCATTTCCAAAGCAGCATATTCTAGTTTATAGCTACAACACTGTGATGGTTTGGAATCACTTGTTCTTGTTTGGTGTCTGGTTTATGTTTCCAGCCTTGTTACAATATTGTCATGCATTTAAACTGTCAATGAGAAATTAACACTGCTGGCACCAGAACAAGGCCAGGCAGAGCTCTCATGTTTAAAAATTTAAACAAAGGAAACAATGGGAAAAAAGGGCTCCTCTAGCTTTAGTTTGTTCATTTAGAGCAAATTTAAGTTCAAGCAGAACATTTGCCTGAATTTAAGGTGCGTTTTAGACATTGAAATGTTTAAAAATTGTCTTTCACGCACCAAGAAAATACTGATTATTTCTGATTATGCATGATTACTCTTGAAAATCATTTTGTCATAGGGAAAGAATGCATTTGAAACAATGCTGTGCATTTTTTGTTTTAGAAAAAAAAACTCAACACAGTATGCCAAAAATGAATATTTTCTTCCATATTTAAATTCCTGTTTTAAAAGCAAAATACAAAGATCTGCTTTGGGTATTAAAGATGGTAGGGTACCCCACTAAAATGAAGACAGAAGTAAATGTCTCATCAACAACAAAAGATATGGGGAGGATTATAGGTGAGTACTACGCTGTAGGAGCAAGGGAGCCGCATGCAGGCTGCAGCACCCAGCCTAGTAGCTGAGTAATCTGAGAGAGGCATCCTGGAAGAGGTTGTAATTGCTCACACGGGGTACAAACGGGAATAATGCCTTCCTTTCCAATACCCATCTTCTCCCAATCTGGCTCTCCATCACACTAGAAACCCCTCAGGGGTCCTTGTCTACCACAGGGCACAAAGATACCCTGGGTGTTGAGCCCTCTGGACACCCTGCTGGACACTCTTTTTTTCCCCTTGATTAAATCTGACTACACTGCAGGTCTCATTAAATCTGACATCTGTTCCCCTCTTCTGAGTTCACCTGACTTTGTTTTTCTTTTTTGATTTCTAAATGCAAATACGTTCTTAAGTAAACCATAGATACCATGAAGTTCGGCTTCTTTCAACAGCTCCCCCACCATCCAGGCTGGGTTACCTTAACTTTGCACATTTGACCCTGTCGATGTATGCAGTTTTTATGTGTTAGCAAACACATTTTTCATAACAGTGTTCGCTTTTCCCCTCGAACCCTTTGGCACATAGACCATCCCAGACATTGCAAGGGCTTTCTCAGCACACAGATGGCTTGCTAGAGTTAGCAGAATGCTTAACCCCGAAGGCGCTCTTCTGAAGAGCTGGCATGGAAGCAGACTTCCTGACAGCACCACTGTCAGCACCTGGCCAGGCCAGGCCTCCACAGCAGTGTAGACCTAGAGGAGCCCTGAGCAACAGCAGCTAGCCATTTCATCAACTGGTGAGGCCCAGAGAGCTAAGGAGGCTGGGCCTGGGCGCACACACCACTTACCAGTGACCAAAGTAAGTCTGCCAATCAGGTCTCCTTCCCACAGCCCGCCTCCATGAAGAATGACGGATGTACACTTGGCCCAGTCACCAGCTACCCTCAGTGAGAAGGGATGGGTTGTTAGGGAGCAAGGGGTGTTTCACAGACTTCGAGATAGCTCACCCCAGCCAGGAGGCGCAGTCTCAGGTAGCCAGGAAGAGATTCAAAGTTCCTGAGGAATAATATAGTCAAAGAAGCCCCAGCTAGAACCATTCTGTGCGCATAAACAGTTTTTTGTTGTTGTTTTGGTTTGTTTGTTTTTGTTGGTCATGGGGCTTGAACTCTGGGCCTGGGCACTGTCCCTCTTCAGCCCAAGGCGAGTGCTCTACCAACACGGTACACAGTGCTACTTCCGGTTTTCTGGTAGTTTAATGGTGATACGAGTCTCACAGGGACTTTCCTGCCCAGGCTGGGTTTGAACCATGATCCTCAGATCTCCACCTCCTGAGTAGCTGGGATGACAGGTGTGAACCACCAGTGCCCAGGTAATAGTTTAAAAAAAAATTGTATGATTACTTTCCATAAACCTTAATGTTTACTTTTAGCCTGTTTTCTATGCAGCCATCACATAATACATTCAGACTTAAACAGACTGTGACTCTTTATAGAAAACGTATTGGCTCTGTTTTTGTAAGAACATAATGTTAGCTGCTATGACAGGTAACTCTGTGGCTTTACACAGGCATTTGTTTGTTTCATGGTGTAGTTGGAGACAGGGTGGAAGGACCAGGCTCTTAGAGGCCTAGGAGATCTCTCCGGGCCACAGGTTCCAGGGTGACACACATCTACACCATTTCTTTAGGCCACCATTTCCTTGTGTTGTTTTGTTACAGGCATCCAACGCGCCCCAAGCAAGCCCTTTACCTTCTCCCCCTCTCCCTTGTCCCCCTGAGATGACTCACTTCACACAAAAGTGGGCGCCACCGAGTTAAGGCGTCAACACGTGGTGAGCACCAGCTTTCCCCACCCAATTCTAGCTTGCAAGGCATCTGCACGGTGAATTAGCAAACCTTTATCCCCTGTGACAAGACACTGCGCTAGAGGTGTCGGAGCTCTGGGTGCGTAGGACGGCAGCAGCGCTCTAGAGACCAGCACATCCTGTCCAGGACTGCCATTACAACGCGCAGGACCCCATCCAAGAGCATCACAGGCATCGTGGGCTTCCCTGCAGGGTCCAGGGCTCTGTGCCCCCCCCATGCACACGGGGACACACACATGCACACACGCTCGCACGCTTGTCAGCAGCAAGAGAAGTTGTCAAGTACAAGATGGGAGGAAGTTGAGAGCCCTGCATCGCTGACAAACCCGGAAGGTTCTCATCTCTCTTATAGACAGCAGGCTCTAGACAGCGTTCTCACAGTCACCTTGAGGCCTGGGTAGCCTTCCCGGATGAACTGCTTTTCTTTCAAAGCACTCTTCTTCTGCAGCGCGTGTTTCCTCCATCTGCGTGCGAAGTAGAAATCCAAGGAAGCCAGTGCTTCTACAATGAACGATGAAAGCAGGTGTCAGCTACTGCTGAGACCCTGGGGTACGTTTTTTTCTCCCCTTATATATATTTTTATTTTTATTTTATTTTTTGTCAGTCGTGGGGCCTGAGCTCTGTCCCTCAGCTCTTCAGCTCAAGGTTAGCGCTCTACCACTTGAGCTACAGCACCACTTATGGTTTTCTAGTGGTTTATTGGAGATAAGAGTCTCACGGTCTTTGTGACCCTCAGATCTCAGCCTCCTGAGCAGCTGGGATTACAGGCATGAGCCACTGGCGCCTGGCTTCCCCTTATATTTTGATGCACTTTGAATATTCTCTAGGTTTTGTGCTACCACCATGCTTTCCACGAGTAAGTCGTCTCTGCTTCTAATACTCAAAAAAAAAAAAAAAAAAAACCCGCAAGTGGGTTTTCTCAGCTTTCCTTTACTTGAAGGCAGTTGAAGCAACCCAACCCTCTCTCCATCTTTCCCTCCATGTTTTATTAGCATAGGAGACAGATATTTGAGAGCTCATGCAGCTGTTAAGCAGTGTTTGTCTAGAGGAATCAGGGCAGCTTGAAATGTATTCTTTGAGGTCCTTAAGAGAAGATTATATGCAGGAAACAAATAAATGAGCAGTAATGCACCTCTTTATTACTTACGACATGTGTGATAGGCTACTTCAACTTACTGAAGAGCTTCTCAGTAAGCATGGCTGCGTTGAGCCGGACTGGCCTGAGCTTCAACACGCAGCCTCTCCGAAAGCCCTACGAGGCTCTTCAAAACTTTCAAGCCCAAGCCTCAATTCCAGGATCTGCCTCCCCTCAGCCAGATACCCAGGATGGAAGACAAAGAAGAAAGCTGATTCCATGTACCTGAAGAAAAGGAAGACCAGGATGGCACACTTCTTTCCCTAGAGAAATGGACCTAACCCACAAGAGAGCAGCGGGAAGACAAGGGAAATGCGGAGTTTTACACTGATTTCACCCACCAGGGAGCCATGGGGTCAACGTCTTGGAGGCCAGCCCCAGTCAGACGTGACCTTCATGACCATCTCCTCTCCTCAGGGTGATAAGTAGAAGTCTTCCTCTTTAGAGGATCTCTTTATATCCTGATTGTAATACATATTAATCAACTAGGAACTTGCTGTGTATGTGTGTGTGTGTGTCAAAAGGATCGAAACTTTATTTGGAAGATGAAACATGTACAGAACAGTCAAGACAATTCAGTACCCAGTTTAGTTGTGATTCTGGCCAGTATAGTGGGAGCTGGACTTTCGTTTAAACCAGACGGCAGGCCTGAGCTGGACCATGGAATTTGCCCTAGTGTCGGGGAAGGTGCTGCGGAGGGGAGAGGAGTGCAGTGCTGGAGCCCTCAGGTTCCAGAACACACGAGAGTGCCTGCCAATCCTGGTTCCCTTACCCTCCCAGCCGCAATTTCCTTTTGTATTAAGTAGGTCTGCAAACGTGTTCCCACGGAAGAGAGGGCTATATCCCAGTAATTGCATTGGAAAGTCAAGCAGGTAGGCCTCACAGATCAGATCATTGTGAAGACGAAAAGAGACAAAGCACTTCTGGGTTAGCAGAGTGGGGGCTGGTGACCAGGACAGATGGGAGGGAGGGGCTGTTCCAGCATGCAGGAAGGGGAAGAGGCAGGCCAGAGGGAAGAGTGCATATGTAAGGTCCTGGGGTTAGGCTAGATGGAGTCCGAGACCTGGGTAATCGAACACAGAGAAAGTCTCCCAGTGAAGATGGTTGTTGAGTACCTGGAACTGGTAGTGTAAGGGGACTCCTCCTCTAAGGTCCCCCTGACTAGGTCAGCGGCATGGAGGAAAGGACCGCGTCTGTTCATCCACTATAACCAAGGGTTCTGTTACTTCAGACAAGGATGCCCCGCCGTGGAGACTGGCCTTCCTCCCAGGGTTTGTCCCTTGTGATAACCAGGTGCATGTAGAACCACGTTTCCGGTCCATAGCTATGGCTGCTCCTGTAAATCAGACATGGAAGGAGATCAAATGCAAAGTGACAGTGTGGAGTCTTACAGATAAAGTTATTTCTCAAAAATTTGCAATTTATATTGAAAAAAATCAATCACAACAAACCCAGATAAAAGCCACTTGGTCTCTAATTTGTATTCCAACCTAATTACGAAATGACTAATCTACTTACTGGGCTCTTTCATCTTTGTCCATGTTTTCATCTCCCACCTGCCTGTTGATTGTCATACACATCCCAGCCTGTTTGGTTCTGGGACCTATAAGATACCGTTTTTATGTCACTTTTTAAAACATAAACTTAAATGTAAATATTTCATCTTCCCATAACCTTTTCTTTCTATCCGTTTAATCTTGACCTCATTCAAGCCCTAACATGTATAGCTAGCTATGTTTTTCTTTATTTGGGCACTTTTGGTTTCCCGGGGCAGGGTGGGGGGAGGAGAGTATGCGATTGTAGTTCCTTGGAATTTTAATCACAGCAAAAAGGACAACAGAATTAAGGACTTGCAGCTTGATTTAAACTGCCTTGTGAATAAGCTCCCCCCCCCCCCCCCCGTTTCATTCCAGCCAAGGAGCACAGGCAATAAAACTGACCAACCCCGAGTTACCTCACCACTCAGAGGAGTGAATTTCTTCCTCCGCCTCTTCCCAGTGAATTCTGGCTCTGTCCAGTTCTAGGGTTGGTGGTTTTGGAAAGCTGTTGACTAGATTCAAGGGCTAGATTTCTCACCTGTCCCTACTGTGCAGTTAAACACCAACTATCAGTCCCTCCTCACATCAGAGGTGCTTCTGGGTAAGAGACCACCAGAGTGAGTCCCTGCGTCCAATGATCCAGAAGGCTCGTGGACTGGCATGGGGAGTCCTGTGAAGAACTCCTAGGGTTCACCCACAGCCTATGCTAGAACGGTTCAGGGGAAGCCAAGCTACAGTGTTGATTTCCCATCCTGTTTCTTACTGTCAAGCCATGGACCTTAAGTCTAGAATTAGAGAAGTATTCCTTAGAGGGGAAGTAATAAAAATGAATGCCCTCCTTGTTATGAGAACCCTGCAGACAGACACGTGACGAGCTCTGGTCCTAGTGAGCATTCGGAGTGTGACCGTGGTCCACAGCCAGTGAGCTGGCACTTGACAATGACAGTATTTGCCCGGTGATTACTTCTCTGAATGAATTCATTTTGGCCAGAAGGGATTTCTTAGAACTGACTTTTGCTCCACTTCCATTTTGTTTTTCTTAGGAACTGTGTGAGCCTTATTCAGCTGGTATTTATGAAATGTGTTTACTGTGTTAAAAGCCAGGCATCTATTGGACTTGGGGGTTTATGTAATTTAGCTGTTGGGTGTGATGGTTTTAAATTTTAATTCAATAGATGCCACATAAGAAAGAATGCTAAATAAGTTAAGCAAAATGAACAAATCATTACACAGAAATTTCAGTATACAAGAAAGTATGAAGCAGGAAATACATTTTACCAGTAATAGACTAAAAAATAACGGGTGCTCATCTTTTGGCTTTTTATGACTTAGCCTTTTCTTTTTCCCTGCAGTGTGTATGTATGTGTGTATCTGTGTTTTTGTGTGTGTATGTGTGTGCACGCGCACGTGCATGCATGCATCTTTCTGTTGCTAGAAGAATAGTGTTTTCATTTAACTTTGTCACGAATTTACCTTCCAATCATTACCTTTGTATTTTACAGAAGATTTTTAACACTGCATTTTATTTTTCTATAAGAATATGTCATAATTAAATCCGTTGTCTGATATCTGACATTAGGTAACTCCTAGCTATTAGTTTAAAAATACTGAGTGCAACATCCCAGCCTATCAATTTGAGGTCAAAATATGATTGCCTTAGAAATACATGGAGGGTTTTATTCATTCATTTATTTCTTTGGGCAGTATCAGTTGTTGTTGTTGCTATTGTTGTTGTCATTATTGTTGTTATTGTCGTCTTGGGGCTTGAACTCAAGGCCTGTGTCCTGTCTCTGAGCTTTTGTGCTCAAGGCTAGTACCCTACTACTTGAGACACAGCTGTACTTCTGGCATTTTTTAGTAGTTAATGGGAGATAAGAGCCTCATGGACTTTACTGCCCAACCTGGCTTTGAACCACAGTCCTCAAATCTCAGCTTCCTGAGTAGCAAGGATTGCTGGTGTGAGCCACCAGCGCATGGCTCAGTACCAAGGTTTTAACACAAGGCTTTGCACTTGCTAGAAGGACATTCTACTACTCAATCCTAGGTTGTTTTTGAGACAGAATCTCTCTTTTTTTCTGGCTCAGTCTGGACCATGAGCCTCTTACTTATACTTCCCACAGTAGCTGGGATGACAGACTCCCACCACCACCCCAGCCTTTTCTGGGCTCTTGTAAACTTTGGTCTGGGCTGGCCATGAGCCATAATCCTCCAGATCTCCACCTCACAAGGAGAGCCACCGGTGCTCAGCTCCAAACGGGACCATCATTTAAAAAAAGAAGCAGTAATATTTTAAATTGTAATGTTTGACAGATATTAACCATATGGATGAATGGGTTTTACTGTGACAGTACACTACACTTTGTGAGTCAAAAGGTTTGGGCTTTTGGGGGGGGGTGGGAAGGGGGCTGTGGTGTGCATTCTTTTAATTACTATCCAGAAAGAGAACTGAGTATTACTTTCAGACTCATAAGCAGTATGAAGAACTGCATTCACTGAACCTTTGCCAACATTAAAATTTGGTTAATAGTGCATTTTTATATCCATGTTAAAGTCATATTAATTAATCAAACTATGCTGAAGAATTATTTTTAAAAAGGCACTGGGCCCTTTCTAGAGACGAGGTCCCACGCCAAGTCCCTGGCCTATTACTCATTCTGTCTCTTGACACTAATGGAGGGTGGAGTGGGTTGGTGGCTGGGGTCCTCCTGTGAGCATCTCCCTGCCGACACAGCTGCTCACTCACCAGACCACCTCCAGGAAGGCAGAGGCACCCCATGAGGGACCACAGGGCCTGCTTGTAGAACAGGAAGCGTGCTGAGGAGGGAGGGCAGGAAGGCAAGTGTTCTCACATGGCCCTTTCCCCCAGCTCCAAGCAGCCAAGCCCAGAGAGAGCGCCTTCCTCTTGGGGAAGGGAGAGAGAATGAAGGTCAGGCCTTTAACGGGGTGAAACCCAGTGCTGGGCAAAACTCCCCAAGAGCGCCACTGCTCCCAGAGCTCAACATCTAAGGACTAGGCTTCAGGAATCACCTTCGTCCAGGAAGCTGACTGTTTCTGCCAGCCTTCCTCCAACTCCAGCTGCAGAGTTGGGAGTAAGACCCCACCCGCTGGGGAACAGGCAGGAAAGACATCACGGGACCGGGCCTGCTGGGATCAGAACCAGCAACCAGCCCTTCCAGACAAGAGCCGCAGAGACAGACCCGAGGTTCCTCCTGCGTCACCGTGTCCAGTCTTAGAGTAGACCCTGGGCACGCTCACTCTCCTCCTAAGACTGTGGGCCCCTGAGGCTGAGGCCCAGCTGCACCCAGCTTGTGCAGCCCTGGGGACTCGGCCTGTTTCTGTCATCTGTCCTCCAATCTGGGGCTGCAACGCAATGCCCAGCCCAGTCCTAGCAGGTGGCGCCTTAGGCCACTCCTGGTGCCCCTCAAACTGCACCTCATAGGCTGCTACTGGAAGTGGAGGCCTGGCATTCCAGTCCTCTGATGTGCACTGAGTATTACGACTTCCCCTACCCTTCCTCTCTCCATTCATCTGCCCTCCTTCCCCTGGACCTCTCCACCTCCAGACTGCACTGGGTTCACCTTCCTGGTGTTCATTTTGTTAAACTGCAAGGTAGTTGATTGAAGGAGTTCCACCATGACAATCCTTTCTTGCATTTATATTGCACTTTATCAATATGTTTATGTGTCTTTGCATATGACGCAGTGTGTGTTTTCAGCTGTAATTGAGTTCTAACTCCCACATAGAATAGAAATCATGTATTCTTTGTCCCTCTAAGCCTGGCTTTCTTCACTTAGCCTAATTTTTTTCTAAGTCCATCCATTTCCCTGCAGATACAATCATGTTATTTTTTCCTGATAGATGAGTACAGTTCCAGGGTGTGTGAATGTGTATACATTTTTTTTTTTTTACTTCTTCCGATAAGTCTCGATTTAGCTTCTTTGCCCATTTATTAATATGATTACTGATTCTTCAGGAGTTTGGTACCTTGAGCTCCCTGTATATTCTGGATACTAGGCCCTTGTCAGATATACAAGGATAAAGATCTTTTCTTAGCCTGTAGGCTATCTATGTTAGTCACGGTGTCCTTTGGAGTGCAGTAATTTTTTAGCTTGACGAAGTCCTGTTTTGTCAATTTTCTCTACCATTTGCTGAGGCCCTGGAATTCTACTTGGAAAGTTCCTGCCTGTGCCAGAAAGTGCCAGTGTTTCTCCAGTTCCATCCTGGGGTGGTGTCCTGGCCTCGGGTCTTGTTCCACTTTGCATTGCTATTAATACAAGTTGGCAGACAGAGCTCCCGTTCCAGTCTTGTGTGTATGGATGTCCAGTTGTAATAACACCCAATTCGTGGAAGAGGCTTCTTTCCAACTTAGACTTTTGACTCCCTTGAACTGACAAAATTTTAGTAATGAGTGTGATTGAGGAGATAAAGACAGTGATGGAACTAAGAATGATTTTAATCAAAATAACCAATTGGTCACAAAAGGTGTGTGGCTCACCTGTCAGCTATGAAAAGCAGGAGGCCTTGCGACTTTAAGCCCCAGTATCACACACACACCCCTATACCAATAACGAAAACAAACATAGCAAGTAATTAAGGAGAGGGAGATAACTGATTATATTCTAGTCCACTAAGGAGAGCTGTGAGCCAAGCAAGGCTTTATTTATCCGCTTTTGTTTTCATTGTTTTTAAACACTCAAAGTAGATATTTATAAGACTGAGTGATCTGGATTAGGAAGGCAGCATGTGACAATAAACTGTAACCACGGTCTACTCCAAGAATGATAGCATGTGCACTGACTCAAAACTGTATACTTACTTGCTTCTCCTCCACTTGCTACATAAGGGTCAAAGATCATTTTTCTCATATGCATCTCTCCACTTACTAGGCTCTTCATGTCTTCTCCTCCTCTCCTACCAAAAGCTAGAAGTTTATAAGAAAGTGAAATAATACATAGTAGATAGAATTTGTGTCTAAACAGATTCAAATGTGTTCTCTTTTTAAAAAATTGTCTAAAGTGTCCAATTTTACCAGACAATGACCTTAATCTAGGCTAGAATAATGAAGGCAATTATCAGCTACTTTGTTGCATGGACGAGTTGCCTTTTTACTTTACTAATCATCCCATCAAGTGTTTGCCAGAGTTTTCTATTTTCCTTTTCCTGTCACAAGACAAATAGCCACTTTACAGGCTAGAAGAGAAGAGGAAAGGTGCAGAAGGAAAACAGTCTCAGAGACTAGGTTTTCCTTGAACTCAAACGGCCTATTTGCATCAGAGAAGATGAGCATAGCTTAATACTTCACCAGAAGTGCATTGCTGCGGTAACCCAAGTCTGCAGTATAGATAGCCACAGGTCCTTTTATCACAGTAGCCATCAGTCACATCATGTGCAGTCTGACACTTACTGAATGCTTATAATGTGTAGAATATGTCCTAAAGAGTGGGGCGCTGGTGGCTCACGCCTGTCATCCTAGCTACTCAGGAGGCTGAGATCTGAGGACCATGGTTCAAAGCCAGCCCGGGCAGGAAAGTCCCTGAGACTCTTATCTCCAATAAAGCACTAGAAAACTATAAGTGGTGCTGTGGCTCAAGCGGTAGAGCACTCGCCTTGAGCTGAAGAGCGCAGCAACAGTGCCCAAGCCCAGAGTTCAAGCCCCAAGACCGACCAAAAAAAAAAAAAAAAAAAAAAAAAAAAAGAATATGTTGTAAAGGGTAAAACCCAGCTTCACTTTTCTGTTAAAAAATGTATCTTGAGGATAAGATTGGCTATACTGGTAACTCTAGTCCTATACTGTCTTCATATCAGTACTTCTTTGACAGGAGATCATAGGCAGATCAAACTTAGAACTAACCCTCCAGACAGGACCGCTTCGTCCCACCTTCCAGGCTGCATCGGGATTGCCTGTGTGGGTCTGGACATGTTGGATTGACTGTATCTCCAGAGAAGGTGCTGTGGAGAAAATCAGGCTATAAGCATCCTTTAAGGGAGGGCTGTACGATCCACAGATAGACCAGCCAGTCTTCCCTCTGCTACAGAATCGAGAAGTATTCTTAAATTAGTCAGATGTCCTTGAGACTAAACAGCCCGAAGGGAACGGAAAGACACTTGACAGCTTATAACCTTGACTCCGGAGTAATGCCCAGAATTTAATAATCCTGAGGAATTCCTTACTGGGTTGTAGACTTGTTGGAGCCTTGCCAAATACATTGAGTGCTCCTTCAGGAGCCATCATCAAAAACTTTGTAAGAATCACTTAGTTTAAATCTTCCAACAACTCTGGGACATAGTTTGTAATGTATCCAATTTTAAAGAAAGGGATACAGGCATGGCAAAGGTAGTACAGGGTGACTGATCTCTGACTGCTAGAACCAGAGTAGTCTACCTGATGCTCTTACCAGCTCCTCATTTCCCAACACAGTCATATACCCAGCAAAACCGCTCTGACTTCTTCACCTAGAAGGAATACCCTTCGTGTTGCAGAAAGAATGTTCCTGACCTGTGCCCTGATGTTCTTCCATCTGCTCTGCCTGAATGCAAATAAGAGAAGAAAATTGTGAAATGTATACCTGTATCATTTGTGGAAATGTAGTAAAAGGTATTTGTTCATGCAGGCCAAATGGAAGGATCAATCCAGTCCATTTTGGAATAGTCTTTGGTTGATTTGGAGTCATGTGCTATGGTGGTAGAGAACATCCATGACCTCATTCATGCTGCCTGGGATACATACCAGCTCTCTGCACAGCTCAGCCTGCCTGGGCCTACACCCTTTACTGACTGCTCCAGCGTAATCAGAGATCTTGCCACAGAGAGTCATGAAACACACTCTGTGCTGTGCGTAGAGCTTACCCTCACTAAAAATTAGCTGTTAGGATTATTGCTTAGTTCCCTGAGGGTAGAGGTAAGAGAAGATCCAGAATCTCTTACCTCAACTTCTTTTTTATTTCTTTTTCTTTTTTTGTCAGTCGTGGGGCATGAACTCAGCCTGAGCAATGTCCCTTAGCTCTTCAGCTCAAGACAAGTGCTCTATCACTTGAGCCATAGCGCCACGGTTTTCTGGTGGTTCATTGGAGATAAGAGTCTCATGGACTTTCCTGCCAGGGCTAGCTTTGAACTGCGATCCTCAGATCTTAGCCCATCAAATTCTTGCAGCTGGGTGTTCTTTGGAACAGAAGTCTTTCTGACTTCTGGAGATTTTAGAAAGGCAATGTATGCTTCATAGAGACAAAACTTCTTTGGTCATGTCTAGGACAGCACATCCCAGTCAAACAGAATATTTCTGTATCAGGTGCATGAATCGATGCTGTAGAGGTGATAAGCCTGCTGTCAAGCTTGATGGCAAGTGAGTTTGCCTGACACCATAAAGAAGCACGCAAGATAAGTAAGTATCTAACTGTGTGAGCAGGTGCCTTTCCAAAGCTCATGGCAATGTCAGAACTTCAGGCTATTACTAGACTACTAGACTACTGATCTCAACTCCAGGACAGAGGTGTCACCGGGCATCCCCTGCCGCTCCTGCCTCGCCATGTCTCCAGTGACGTGGCTCTCCGTGTGCTTCCAGGACTTGCCCATCTTACATGCCCAGTGCTCGGAGGAGATCTGTCTGCGTCTTCCCATTGGCCCTCTGACCTGACTCATGGTGATCGTCCTCTCCTTGTCAATGGCATGCTATGTCCCAGTCACCTTGGGTTCCCACCTGTGCCCACCTTCCATGCTCAGACCTATTGTGGGCTTTCTTTCTAAGTCCCTCCTCTGTGTCTGTACTCATTGGCTGGGATCATCACTCCTGACTTCCTAATTGGCCATACCAGACTGACTGTCTTACATACACTGTGAGGTCAGTCTCCCTGGGTGCTCACGTTGTGGTACTCAACCTTTCAAAAATCCTTGCGGCTTTCTCGGGAGGCTTCTGGCATGCCAGCGGTTACTTCCCGTCAACTCTCCCTTCCAGCCTTGTCTCTCCTCCTCACATACGGGGAGGGGACTGGCTGTCTGCCAAGCTGTGCAGCCATCTCTGTTCACGTGTGCCATTCCCTGTGCTTGGGTTAGCCGTTCTCAGAGCCACCTTTGACATCTGTGCAATTCTCCAGCAAGGCCAGACTTCTTTCTTCCTTCCATTATCACTTTCTGCAGGGGGAAGGGGTGTTCAGTACTGAAGTTTGAACTCAGGGCCTTGAACTCGTTAGGCAGATGACCTGTGCCTGAGCCATGCCTGCAGCTCTGTTTTACCTTGATTGCTTTTATGATAAGGTCTTGAATCCCATCCTGGTGTATGTGACTGGCCACCTACCTGCCTAGACTTCCTGCAGTTGCTGGGCAGCAGGTGCATACCACTGTGTCCGGCTTCCCTTTGTGGAGAATCCATGTGAATGGACGTTTTCTGCCCATGCTGGC
This sequence comes from Dipodomys merriami, assembly GCF_024711535.1. Classification (NCBI taxonomy): domain Eukaryota; kingdom Metazoa; phylum Chordata; class Mammalia; order Rodentia; family Heteromyidae; genus Dipodomys; species Dipodomys merriami. The sequence goes on from NW_027205982.1 coordinate 872,221, forward strand.
GTTGAACTACAATCCTCCTGATGTCAGCTTCCCAGGTAGCTTGAATGATAGGCCTGCCTGAGCCTCAGGGATCTGGCTTCAGATTGCTTTCTCTATTGGGAAGGGTTGGATTTTCCAATATGCAGTGTTTTGAGCGCATTCCCCTTAGCACAAGACCGTGCACTCATCATCTTCCTTACATGTGCCCCTCTGTCTAGATGGCTTCTGTGGGAAGGGTGTGGGACATCCCGGTCAGGAATCCAGAGCTTGAACCAGGTCCTGCCTCATTCACCAAGAATGAACAGGTTCTTCGTAAGCCTCCGTGTCCCTCTCTGTAAAATGAGGGACTGCGGTCCCCTCCCTCACCGAGTTGTTTACTGTCTGTGGAAGCATTCACCAGAGTGGCTGGGGCACCGTGAGCATTCTCCACGTCCTCTTATGTGAAGCCACTAGCTCCTCCCTGGAGGAGAAAACTACCTCCCCCCTCGCCCCCCGCCCCCGCCCAGGGCTTTCCTAGCTTCTTAGGTTCTGGGCCTGCACCGCACATTTGTGCAATGAAATTCAAGTCAAAGTACAAGACTGAGCTCCCAGATACAGTCTTAGTATTCTTGTTCAAACACAGATATCAGGAAGTAAAATATCCACTTGTTTGAAAAGGTGAACCTAAATTAAACCTGGGGATGTCTGCGTCTCAGCCACTAAGGGACAGCAGCTGCAGCCTAAGTGTGGAATCAGTCAGTCTGGGGGAGACCAGAGGACCATCTGGCAGGGGTAATGAGAAGCTTTCCTACAGTTCCGTTAAGCCCCAAATACTAGGTCAGTAACCCAGGGATTTGTTCTGAGCCCTGTAAGACTCAAAGCATGCATAATTGCACTGTGTAATCCAACCAAGCCTCGCCCCTTCTGAGGTGCTCTCCACCCATCCAGATGCTGTGCCAGATGTTCGCCTCCTTCCTGGGTTAACGTGGGGCCTCTGTGCTGAGAGCCGTCCTGCCAGCTGCGCTCACACACCCGGAGGAGCCCCTGACTGGAACCAGCAGCGGGGCGGATTCATCGTTCAGGCGCACGACGTGCGTGGTCCTCTTACCTGTGGCTGAGGCCTCCCAAAGAGAATAGGCCCCCTTCGCAGCTCTGAGCAGCCAGACCGGACGTGCGCCTGGGGAGGTGTCTGCAGGTGTCTGGATTCCCCTACGACAAGCCGAGCCATTGAGGTCTCTCCTTCCGCGGGAACTGGGCGCATGTGTGTCGGCTCCCTTGGCCTGTTCCTGCAGTGTCAGACCAGAGGGAAGGGTGGATAAGGAAATGACGACTGAGGCATCACGCAGATCAGAACAGACAGCGCAGATCAGAACAGACAGCGCTGCAGCTAATCCAGTTATCTGACTTTGAAGGGAAATTCCAGGGCTTGCAGGAACGCGGTGTGTACCTCACACCATGGCTGGTAGAACGTGGGGGGATGGTTCCACCACCAGTTCTAGCGCTGGAGGCAGAAGGGCACTGTGGGGCCCCTCCGGATCCCCAGGCAGGCACAGCGGGGCGCTCTTACTCATAGCTCACTCCCGACTCATTGGGGACAATCATTGCACACCCCTGAGAAGAGTCCAGTCGTGGTGTGGAAAGCAGGGTATGCTTTCCTCCCATTTTGCAGCCTTCACCGTGCTCTTCCAAGCACCCCCATAGACTTTCTAAATATCCTCCTCTTGCTGAAGTTTGTACAAAGCCACGCACTGTTTTTGTCTCTCAGCTGAAGAATGCAAGCAGACCAGATCCAACCTACCCAATGGGCGCCTGAAAGGAGGTGTTTAACTTTGGCCTTCCTACAATTACCACTGCCATCTCTTCTAGACACTTCCCTTGGAAGTATCTGGGCAGAAAGTAGCCTGCACATTCACCCTTTCACAAAGGACCCATCAGGCTTCAACTCTTGGTTTTAAGTGAATCACCATTTACTGGCCCTCTCTAGTCCCTGTTATGTGATAAGTGCTTGTGCATTAACAGTGCTGTCACATTTATCCACGTGAGAAACTTTTAAGGTGTCTCTACTCCTGTTTCCCAGTCAGGGACTGGAATCCCAGAGAGGCCACTTATGTCCCGAGTCTCATGCTTGCTTTAATCACTGACCTCAGGAAGAGGCAGATTCGCTTTACTATTGTCATCGTTGGGATCAGAATGGAGGCTTAAGTGAGTGGGTTCAACGCTACATGTTGTCTGGGACGCACTTGTTTTAATCATGCCTACACATTCCATACGTGCTTCCCAGAAGTCCCTTTTATATCAGTAACTAGGTTTTCTCTACTGTAAGGAGAAATGGTGCATGCATGTGTATGTGTGTGCATGCGCGCACGTGCGTGTGCATGCTCAAAAAGGAAGAGTGACTGGAGTCATCTCACTAAGAAAAGGTGGCAGTCCCTAGAGTACTTTTTTTGTTTTTGTCGGTCATGGGGCTTGAACTCGGCCTGGGCACTGTCCCTCAGCTCTTAACTCAAAATGAGCTCTCTTACCACTTGAGCCACAGCACCATTTCTGGTTTTCTTCACAGACTTTCTTGCCTGGGCTGGCTTTGAACTGCAGGCAATCCTTAGATCTTGGTCTCCAAAGTAGCTAGGATAACAGGCATGAGCCACCAGCACCCAGCTCCTAGAGTACTTTTATAGCTTCTAAGTATGTACAGTGAAACTCTTCAAACCCTTCCTTTCCTATCTACTCTACCCATTCTGTTAAATGGGGGCCAGTGGACTATGGTTCTGGAACCTAACTGAAACTTTTCTATTTGGTTGGAAACATGTTTGAGCTGTGGAATGTTCACCTAGAAAAAGGAGGAAGAAAAGAAGGGAAGGAAGGAAAGGGAAAGGAAGACAAGGCAAACAATGGGCAATCCCTAACCTCTTGAGAATGTTGAGGATTTATTAAGAGGATCCTTTAAAAAGAAAGTATTCCTTGACTAGACACTAGAGCTGACTCCTTTCTTCCTTCCATTGGAGGTTATGCAGAAGGATTATTGCCCATTACCACACACAGACTAGGAATGAATCAGGCTTCAAGGGCCCCTTTACCTACTGCATTTCCATGCTTGCTTCTTTTCAGAGATGCCAAAGAATCAGAGGCTAATTCTCTTGGGAAATTGCCAGTCTGCATGCCATATGGCACCCAAAAAATACTGTCGACATTGCTCTGCATCTTTATACTCATAGCACATGAAAAGTGCTCTAACTTATCATTTCTTTTTATTCCCAACTTTGGGAGACAGCCAAGGCTAATTCCCCAAGGGAAAAGCAAAGGAACAAAGGCTCTTAGAAGTTAATTGGTGACTCTGTCACAAATCTTGTCAGGTGAACCCATTGTCCCTATCAGATTGTTGTCGTAAAAAAGCATAATAGTTTACTGTTTGCTTTGTAAGTATAAATGTATACATAAAGAAAAATCTAAACATAAATTTCTAAGGTTCCATCATCTAAAAGTGATCACTGTAGATTCATTTTCTTTGGTCTTCAATATATTGAGACAGATTGTTTTGTGTGTGCCTGTGTTGAGAGTACTAGAACTCAAACTCAGGACCTTGTACTCTGTTAGATTTTCTGTTCAAAGCTGATACTTTGCTACTTGTTCCACACTTCCACATCTGGCTCTTTAATTGGTGATAAGAGTCTCTTGGATTTGTCTGCCGGGGCTGGATTTGAACTGTAATCATCAGATCTCAGCCTCTCGAGTAGATAGGACTACAGGAGTGAGCCATTGGTACCCATCTGTACACTTTATTTTTATCTGATGTTTGATTCATCATTCGTTTTTGCACAGTCTTAGATTAAGGACTTTTTTGATTGAGTGGATCATCACTGTAAAGGCACACTCTCTGCCCTTCTGTCGTTCACTTCTGTGCTTACAGCTCAGTTAGGTACTACCGAGGACTAGGCTTGTTTGGGGAACAGTGGCCCTCCTTCTATATGCTGTAGGATTGTGTCTTCGAAGAGAAGCAAGGATGATGATAAATACTACTCTAGTTGGTAACTTTGGGTAACTGCTTCTCCCTTCTTCCCCCACGTCCCTCCTCTTTCCATAGCTCTTTGTGAGGCCGGCACTGTGTGAGGGTCAAGCTGTGTCCTGGGCTCTCAGCGGAGAGTGATGAACAGGAGCTGCGGAGCTCATGCTCTGGGGAGCTTACAGACTGGCTCTGCTCATTCCCTTTCTGTCGCTATGGCAACCACTTGCGGTCTCCAAGTCAGAAAGAAGACATACGTAATCCCCGACTTCCTCACCAGAAAGTTTAGGGTAGCTAAACAACCTTGGTCCTGGCAGCTGGCAAGAGAATTCAGGCAACATGTGAACACAGTTGAGATAATAGGAAAAAAAAAAAAAAACATGGCAGAGAAAGAATGTATGTGGCAAACACATGCCCCAGGGATAATGGTAGTTCAGCCTGTGCTCACCATCTTGTCCTGTCTGCAGCTGTCTTCTCGTTACAGAGCTTGGTCGTGGGTTAAGCAGTGGGGATTAGTTGGCTTTCTGATTGGTGGGTCTCCTTTCCACGTCCTGTAAGTTTGTAAGGCCTGTCCTGTTTCTTCATTCTTTTTGTCCTTTTGTAGCCGCCTGCCCCCATTGCATTGTCAGGGCAGGTTTTGGCGTATCCACGCACCCACCATCTGCAGGTTCTACAGGCTGCAATCCCCTGATGGGTTTTCCACTCACCCGTATCACTGCATCAGAAATAACCTGAGCAAACAGCTGAGACCCAATGAAAACTCCTTTGTATAATGAATAGACTCTTGAACAAAGACCACTGAAGTTTCAAATCAGAGGCATAATCTTCTAGAAGACAACATGAGAGAGTATTTCCATAACCATATCATGGGAACAAATGAGACACAAAAGGTTAGCCTTGACATTTAAGACTTAAATTCTCCTCCTTCTGAGATAGAAATGTGGTGAGAGGGATAATGAAGGTAGAACCTTGGACAGGCTGCTGCACTAGACCAGAACCCCCTCTCTATACCCTCTGCCTGGAGTACGCGGTACAACCTATGCCCCCTCATACCCTTCTATACCGCTGATTGCCCTTCAGACACCAGACTGCATGTTTTGTATCTGGAATGTCCCCAGTGTCCCACATGTTGAAGGCTTGGTCCCCAGCTCATGATGTAACCTGTTAGGAGAGGGTGGAGCCTTTGGGGGGCGGGGCCTAGGGGGAGGAAGTTAGGTCAGTGGAGGTGTTCCCTGGAAAGGGATGTCGGGACGCCAGTCCCTTCCTGTCTCTCCATGAGGTGAGCAGCTTCCCTATACCATGCGCTCCGTGCCATGATGTGTTACCGTGTGCCTCAGGCCCAGTCGTGCTGGAAACTGTGAGCCAAGGGACACCTCTCCTCCTCACCATCTGATTATCTCTTGTGCTTGTGTTACAGTGACAGCTAACCCATAGCTCGTGATAGCTTCCTCCGTGCCCAGCTAAACCTCACTCCTACCATGGCTTGCACACACGTATGCCTGGTTAAAGTCTTTGTCTTAGTTGAGTGTTACATTTATGTGAATGCCTGCCTAGTTAAAACTGCCCCTCATACTAAATTGTGAAGCCCAGTCATACCTGTTTTTCTCACGTTCCTGTATTTCCAGTGCTTAGCATAACAAAGTCAGTGCATATTTGTTAAATAAATAAGTGGAGTAAAGGAACTAATAGGATTGTGTATAAGCATCAGAGCAGAAATTAGGAGCTAGATAAATGTTGGGGAGGAGTTTGAGTATGGCCATTCATGGCCAATATAAGGGATTCTTACAGTTGTTATAAATGTCTCCTAATCTTGATATCTAACGGCAGTATCCTGGTTTGTTAAGATCTTATCATTGGAGAAAAGTGGTTAACTTTCTGTATTTTTTATGTGAATCTATAATTAATCTCAAAATGAAGGATAGTTGAAAATTAGAAGTAATATGAAGCCCCATAAAAAGTCGGCCTCAAATTCTTCTGTCCCCTGGTTTAAAAGATAGGGAAAGCCCCAAAGACTTTGATATGTCTGTTTCTAGACTCTACTATGGGATAGTGGAATAGCTCTGAGCATCTACGTGGCCCTTCTAGAAGTGGTTGGCTGGACAGCACCCTGAAGGGCACTTTGCATGATGTGCGGATGGCATCAGGTCTGAGTGGGACGGTCCATAGAACTGCAGAGCGGTAGTCCGGGGGAGGGGCAGTGCGGCCTCCCGTGCCCACAGCCCGGCACTGCTGCCATTGTAAGACCTGAACATGCTGCTATTCAGCCCTATCCAGGAGAAAAGTGTCTTCTCCCAGTGCTTTATTCAGCCGGAACATCTACTGCCTTTCTAAACACAACTTAGTGAAACGGTGGTTAGAACGTTGCCTCAGACCTGCCAGAGCCAGTGGCTGCTGGGTTCTGTCTGCATCAAGAGAGAAAACTTATTGTAAAATGCTTAACCTAGTGAGAAAGCTATGTGAAGACAGAGGAAATGGAGAGAAACTCTGTCAATATGAAGGTCGCATCCAGAGATCACTTACATGCTATCTAAGGGATCACATCCAGGGACTGACTTGCACACTGAAGATAGATGACCCTGGTCTATCTATCCATCTAGGGATGAAGATAAAGGTGATCTTTGCATGCAACTGTATATAAGATTTGTGTGTTTTATGTAAGTCATAGATATCTCTGAGTATGAACTATGCACATATATATGTGTATCTGCACAGTTTTGTATATATAGGTAGAGACAGAGATAGATAATCTTTTAAAACATACTAGCCTTTTTCTCCTTATATTTGGTTTTTAGTTATGGGAGGATTCCTCTCAGACTTGGTGATTGTGCATGTGCATATCTTTTTCTAAAAGATGGAGGAAAATTTTTTTAAAAAATTCTTATAATTTTGAAGAAAAAATGATGTTTTTTTTTTTAACCTGGTGCTTTGAGTACTTTTTTTTATTTTTCTCCAACTCATACCCTGCCTTCTCCTTTCTACTCTTTTCTTTGATCATCATCCTCTCATAGAATTTTTAGGACAAAATAACCCTGCAATTACATGCTGTCACTGTTGAATAATTCTGAGCACAGTGCTGGGATGCCGCACACAGTGGGTTAGTGCAGAGAAGGACCCCTTCAGGTCGCCGCTGCTGGAGATCCTTCTCATCAGACAGATGTAAATAGCCATTTGGGAAAATGGTCTTTGGAAATAAAAAACATTCAAAAGATCTTGAATGAGAGCAGTCAAAATTTCCCAGTCTACTAACTCACCAGCAAATAAAGATAACAAAACAAAGAACACATGGGGACCATGTTTGATCGATGGTGAAATGAAGGAAGTTTTGGAGGAAGGAAGCTGAAGAAAAAGAAGTAGGACTGAGCGTTGTTTGGAAATGTAATCACTATGTTAGAAGAGGGATAAGCAGCCTGCGTGATCAGAGGGCTGTTGAGAACCAGCAAGCCACTCTCTACATGTAGTTCCAGGGGCAGCAATGAAATCACGGATGCGCAGAGATGGACAAAGGAGGGAGACACTAAGGAAAATGGAGATAGGAGTTCCTTGCAAACACAGGGTCTGTTCTTTGTGACTCAGGGATAATGTGTTAGTCTTTATAAGGATGAATTCTTGGTAATTTTATTTATTTGTTTGTTTGTTTGTTTGTTTTAACAAGGTGCTTTAGAAAATATGACAGAAATAACCTGTCACCAAGCAAAAGACTTGGAAAACTTGGGTGGAAGACATCAGAGGTAAGTTGTCTGTTTTTCTTGAAATTTTTTTTTAGAATTAAGCAGAAATTATGATCCAGACCACAATATCACAGTTAGAATGACTGAGGGTCAATTGAGCTATCTAATATGAAGAGGAAAAAAAACAATAAAATTGAACAGTGCATCAGGTATGCATAGCATCATCGATGAAACAATAATTTACTGTCTAGTAGAGATACATTTTAGAACCAAAGACTTAACCAGGCTGAAAGTAAAAGGACAGAAAAATGGTGCATTGTGAAGACAGTAAAAAAAAAAAATTAGAGCTCCAGTAAACTGTACTAAAATCAGGGGAAAAAATTGACTTGAATGCAAAAATTGTTACTAGATACAACAAGGACACTTGGTAATGATGAAAGGATCAATGCATGCAGAGACAAGCCATTAAAAATCAATACGCACCTAACAACAAAACCACATAGAGTAAAAATGGACAGGACTGGAATGAGACATGGATAGTTGGAAACTTCAAGGGCTCATTTTCCATTAATAGAACAGCTGAACAATACCAACCAAGAAATAGAAGAAACAAGTAACACTGTTGTCCAGCAGACATCTATAGATGATTCTATCCAGCAGCAGCAGCAGGCCCATTCTTTCCCAGTCTACATTGACTAGACTTACCAGATGTTAGGGCATAATACAAGTTTCATTAAATTCCAGACAATGGCGATCATACAGTTTCTGTTTCGTAACCACAAAGACATTAAGTTAGATATTTATCATAATACATTTTGAGGATCTCACAGATATATAGAAACAAGACACTCCTACATAGGCAATGGTTCAGAGGGAAACAAATCAAATTAGAAAATACTTCGAGATGAATAAAAACAAAACACAGCCTACCAAAATTATGAGATGAACCTACAGCAATGCTTAGAGGGAAATTTATTGATGTTGGAGCCAATCTCAATAAATTGATCAAGAAAAGTATCAATAGCCTAATAAACTTTGCATCTTAAAACTAGAAAGCAAAAGAAAATGAAATGCAAAGGTACAAATAAGGAAACAGTAAAGATCACAGCAGAAGTAACACAGAGACTAGACACACAACAAAGACTGAGTATGGTTGAGTGTCTTCCTGAGCCAAGCATAGTGTTAGTACCAAGCCGTCTTATCTCCTGGTGGGAAGGAGTTCGCGTGAATTGTCCTCATGCCTCATCCGTCCCTGCCACACCATGCTGAGTTCTGAAGTGAACCCTCGCCTGCAGCTGGGCAGCTATGCACACACGAGAAGATGCTAAAGGTATCCGTGTTCCAGTGGGGTAAAATACATGAGCTCCAAGGCACCACTGTCCTGCGGGGGGTCTGTGCTGGCCCTCTGCCTTCTGTCCCCAACAGTGAGCTTCCAGACCTCATTGCAGGGAGACACGTTTGACCTCCTCCGGTTCTGTGGCTTTTTGAAGTGACCCCAGTCACTTCCAGACAGGATGGATGTGAGCAGTTTTGAAGTGCTGACCTGTGGCCTCCCTGTGGCCGCAGAGGGCCTTGTCCTCCTAAGCCAGCTGCTCTCTTAACAGCAAAATGTCATTTTCATAGCGAATGCAGTTTTCCAGATGGGTTGGGTTTCAAAATTGGCTGCCCTTCGTGGAAGTACAATTTCTTGTTATTTAAAAAAATACACAAAGAATCTTCTTTCTTGGATTTTGAAATGGACCTGTGGTAGTTAGGGTGGGGGGAATTGTGAATGAAGACATCTCCAGGACCACCTGCCCCTGCCCCTGCGCAGTCTTCCCTAGCCTGCTCTCAGCCATAACTGCTGATCCTGTCAAGTAGGGAAAGGACTTACCTAAGAATGTTTACCACTGTGTAGTGACTGACATCAGTTTACCCATTCTGGCTCAGGCCCACGCTGTTTCATGACCATTTGAAGCATCTGCAATCCATGCGTACACTTCTTGGGCACAATTGAAGGAGTAAATTCTGGATTTTTGTCTTGCCTAAGGTCTCATTATTTGGCCCCTTGTCTTACGTTGCAAAGTTTTGTTGGGTTCTGCGTTTCTTAATTGAGATATAAGTTAAAGTATGTATACATATACATAAGGTATGTATACATACACAGTTAAGGTATGTATACATCTTCAGTGCATAGCCTAGTAAGTGTTTGTGTGTGTATACGCCTGCATAGGCACCTTTGGATCCAGATAGAGAACATCTTCTGCTCCCCAGAATACCCTGAGTGACTAAAGATAATTTTACAACTAATTATGGTGGTGATGTTTATCTGGGCACACATCACAGAAAACCAAGGACTAGAGATCCATGGAGAAATGGATGTCCAGAATAGCTCCTGATATTCAAACCTTGTTTTTATGAGTTCATAGGAGATGAGGTGTTCTGGCCTACTCCAACATGAAATATGTGGGTGTCTAGACTTTACCTTTGTATTGCTGCTATTACAGCCAGTCTTCTGAAAATGATGATGATAAATACAGAGCCATTTGACAAAATAAGCTTTTGAAAGGTGCTACAATAGTCATACCCTATGAAAGGAAGAGATTAAGGAGAGAATATAATTTTTAAAGTATTTCAACTTTATCAGCAAAATGAGTATTTGCTATTCTATAAACCATCAAACCAGCTAGTTTTTACTGAGCACTTGCCATATGCCAGAGAATAGAAGAGACCTGAAGATAGTAATGCCCTTGTCAATACCGTCTATCCTGAGTTCACATCATAACTTATTCCAAGGATGTTTCTCTGCACACACAGCTGCTCTGCTGCCTGCACTTCCAAGTCTGTGACTATATTTACAGTTTTCTCTTTGACTATGACATTTGCACTTACCAAATCAACGCTTCGGTAACTCTCCATGCCCTTTATATACAGCGTTGACTCTGCTGCTTACTTACAAGAACAATGAATTTCAAGTTGGAAAGCTTTGAGAAATAGGAGCCAAGAGTTTTATATCCTGTGCAGTTGCTAAAATGATTTGCGGAAGAATGGCAGGCGAGGAAAGAGTTGGGGGAGAAATAAGGCATTTGCCTGAATTTTTGAATCCTTGGAATGAAGGCCCTAGAGTTTCAGCAGCCCTGTAACGAGGGAGGAAACCACCCCGTTGTCTTCATCATTGAGTTTTAGAAGGTGTGAGAAATTGCCTAGTTGCACAGACACATGCATAGTGTCTCAGACAGGAAGCTCAACAAGAGATGGACTTCTGGAGCTGAAGTGGACTTGCTCTGGTTTGGGAGCAGAGGTCCCAGGAGGGAGGGGCTAGGGAAGAGGATAGATCAGGACAACGAATCTGGAGGGAAAGAAAGCATCAGACCAGAGTCAAGGTTCTGTTTCTTAGGACATTTATTGTAAATCGGGCTCTGTGCTAGTCTCAGAGAACCCAGCATCTAGTTTAAGTTCCCCCCTCATTCCCCCCCAAAAAATCGTCTGAGGAAGCGACTGTTACTGCTGTTGATTTGGAGAAAGCTGAAGTGACGTCAAGAGCTCTCTCTAGATGACAGCACTGGTAAGCAGCAGCTACTTCTAGCAAGGTGCCATACTGCGTCTTACCTGTCTGTAATGAAGTAGGAGAAGAACTCAGGACAGGGCGGCATCCACTGGCAGATGAGAAAGTTCACCTGTATGACTAGAAGTGGAGAACTGGAGGGAGGGAGCCTCCATTTTTACAAAAATCAGTGTTCTCCATGCACTGTGGAATATACCAGTGCATCATTGTTCTGTATTTGGGACTGTCATTGTTGGTCGAAACCTATTTCTAAAGGACCCTGATTTCCTTTATCCACCAACCAAAGGCCTCCAACGCCCTTGGCACCCTCCAGAAGGTTCCCTGTTTCATTGCCTTGTTTGCATTGCACTAGGCTGCCACAAAGCGTGGGGCACTTGTAAGCATTCCCTCCCCACAGAAGGGGAGACTGAGCCACGTGTGACCAAGGTCTAGACCAGACCACCTCCACGCATCCCCTTCACGCCGCAGTCCATGTAAGCGTAGACCTAAGAACTGCTGGTGTTGATTCTTGTAGAATCTTACATCAGAGTCCGGGAGTTTCATAAGTAGATCTTTTTTCCTCCTCCTCCTCTTGCTCTTCTTCCTCCCCCTGGCCCCTCCCCCGCCTCCCCTTCCTCCTTCTCTTCCGTTTCTTTCTTCTCTTCCTCATAGTCTTCCTCCTCCCCCTTTCTTGGACTTCTAGTTTCTTGTCTCTCTCCCATACATTTTGGATTTTTTTTTTTTTTTTTGGAAAATGGTCTCACAGACTCAGTATCTCCAGTCAGTTTGTGGGACGAGCTCTGTAAGCTACTCCCGAGTGCTAGTAGAACAGCTTTCTTCCATCTTAAAATGTTGTCATGATCCTCCAGTAGCTGTACAAAGGAGTCTCTCTTCAACGCGTCCGGTTGCCTAGGGACAGTGCATCTGGACAGTCCCAGCCCTTTCATCATCGCCCCCTCCCTCCCAGCTCACTTGCTGAAGCCCTGAGGAGGGCCTGGCTGCACACCAGGGCTGCGATGCTGTCCCACCACCGCGTGCCTTCTCTGTGCCAGGGATTAGGAGTCAAATGAAGCTCCTTAGTTCCGTTCAGGTGGGGTAAGTGGGCATCAGTCGTAACAATCCTGAAGTTTATCATAATGAAGTGGGAAGCCAGTACTAGGAATAACGTGCTTCAGAATAGCTGGGGAAGGATTGACTTTGCTTTACATAAGAAGCACTGGGAGATGATGTTTGCATCCATCTGTGGAGTCCAGGTTTTATGGAGGGGACATTATAAGTGAAGGGGAGAAAGCAGGAATACGTTAAACATAGTTACGCCACGTGTTCCCTCATATGTGGAAGCTAGGTCTGAAATACAGCTGGGCGAGGTGATAACTTACGCAGGTCTCTAGGTTTTCACACACTAACACTGGGAGAGGAGCAGGAGCCTTGAGGCGTATCCCTGCCAAACACTTACAATACTGTTTATCCTAACGATCAGGAGATGAAAACATAGTTGTTGTTGTTGATAGAGGAATCATTGGCTTCTGCTTTCATTGTTGTTGTTTTGCTTTTTGTCTTCTGAGGGGGGGCCAAGGGGTGCAGAAATGGAGGGAGGAAGGGTAAACAAACGCAAGCACGGTTACTCAGTAGACACTAGGTGAAAAATGAACCATGCAACCTGTGGGCAGGCATGGGAGGGGGAAACTGGGGACAGCAAAGGAAGGGGTGACACGGTCCAAAAAGAAATGACCTCATTACCTGACTTACGAAACAGTAAACCCTCTGAAGAGCGCCTTACTAATCATGGCATAAAGAACAGTCATGCCAGATCGGGGTTTGTAGTATCGTCCGTTCAGCTGTTTATGCATCGAATTGCTGGATCTCTGTCCTGTGCCCAGCACTGGGCAGATGGGAGGAACGGGCGCCGAGCGAGGGCAGCCAGTGCCCTGCCCTGTGGAGGAAGACCTGTGTCCCTCACGGAGGCTGCGTCGCGAGCCTCACTTCGCTATTTCTTGCCTAACAGTTACGATACGCAGATGTAAGTGGGGCCACTGCTCGTCTAGAATGTTCTGATCCTGAGAATGTTCTGATCCTGTCAGAGCAGTGTGGGCTTTCCCAAGGAAGCGATAATATTCCAGAATGGTGATTCGGAATTTGCATTGGCAGAGGGGAAAGTCTGCAGACGTAGGAAGCTGGATGAAGTACTGCCTGTAGCGGGTGAGCTCGGCTGTGAAGATGCATTGTAGAAAGCTGACACTGGTCATTGGTGAACAGAAACAAGAGTGTCTCTGTGCAACCTTTTTTGTTTGTTTGTTTGTTTGTTGTTGTTTTTGGTCGATCGTGGGGCTTGAACTGTAGGCCTGGGCGCCGTCCCTCAGCTCTTCAGCTCAAGGCGAGCGCTCTACCACTTGAGCCACAGCGCCACTTCCAGTTTTCTTGTGGTTCATGGGAGACAAGAGTCTCAGGGACTTTCCTGCCCAGGCTGGCTTTGAATTGTGATCCCCAGATCTCAGCCTCCTGAGTAGCTAGGATGACAGGCATGAGCCACTGGTGCCCGGCTTCTGTGCAACCTTAAAAGAAGTCATTATTTTGTGGGTGAGTTAATTGAGACACAAGGAGGTGAGGTCGATCAAGAATCTCCAGGCACCTTGCACTCAGTGGGAGTGGAGGGTGTCCTGTGAGGGCGTCCAGGACACTGCCGGGTCACACCGCATTCATGGTAGACCCTTGGTGCCTTGTCAGTTTGCTTTTTTTCCCTCACCAACTTCCTGAGGCTTTTACCCAAGAAAGGCAAACAGCTGGATGTCAGAAGGTTAGCCTATTTCAAAAAAGAATTGACGGGCAGGAGCGCCACCAGCCCTCTGAGGAATAGAAGAGGTCATGCTCAATTTCGCCATACCCATGATTCTCCAGGAGCCCCCGTATCAGCATGCTCTCACTGCTAGGTTCCGGAGGAGAAAGAAAACCAACTTCCCTTAGGTTGCTTCTGTCCAAGGCCCTGTGTGTGCTCCTGGCGTCCCTGCTCGTTCATCCTGCAGCGCCAGATGCACACAGGCTTCTCTGCGGCCCATCCACAACCTGCGAGGCCTCTCTGCCCACGCTCAGATCTCCCTGTTGCCTCTGAATGTGCCTCTCCTTCCTCTGCCCATCCACCAGCCTGTTTCCACGAGGCCCTTTACTGGAAACCACTCGTCAGAGTAATCTCCTCATTGCGGGGCCTTCCCAGGGAACCAGAGAGATTCTCCTCCTCTAACCTTGTGTTGGGGCTAAAGGATATTCACACAATACCCTGCCCCCAAGATGAAGCCAATGGGCAAATTCTTTAGGGAGGGAAGCTGGCTATCTAGGCTACCTGGCACAGGTACCTGTTCCGCTGTGTGCTTTCTTTAGTATGTTGGATTTGTGTCCAGTGCATGCATTATGTATTCCCACAAAGAGTAAAATGAAATTCAGAATGAATGCATACATAAACAGATACACAAAAGCATGTTCCCCGGGTGGAATTCTCAAATGCCAGGTTTGACAATCATCCCCTAAAGGAGGAAAATAAATCCACATAGCTGAGCCCATGAATAGTCCTGCTAGCGTAGACCCTGCCTTGTATCCCCCAGGGCTAATTCAGGGACTGCATGGTGGGCAGCGGGTAAATATTTGGGTCTTGAAATAAGTGTGGAATAATATTTCAGTCTTCCTCTCTCCTCCGTGCTGACTGCGGTTCTGTGGGCGGGTTTGTATTTCACCCGCCGTAGGGAAGTTCACATTGTCTGACTTTGCGTGATGAGCTCCCATTTTGAAAGTAGCTAGTGCAGAGGTGCGCGATCAAATGACGTGTCTCGAGGATCCTTGATCTGATCCTTTTCCTTCAAAGGTGAAAAAGGTGGTCCTTCAGGATGAATTTGGAAAGGGCGTTGGGTCACACCCAGAGCCCTGCAAGTGGAGAGAGTCAGGGGGGAGGTGGCGCTGTTGGGAAAGCCTTCATGGAGGGGGAGGGTACACGGCAAACAGCCCCGAGTGACCAAGCTCTCAGTGAGAACTTGGGGGTTCAGTCACTCAAGGTGGCTTTATGGACGGGGAAGCATACATTGTGTGGAAAAAGGAGGAGAGTGCTTTCCTTGGGGAAATAACCCTTCCTACAGGCTCAGACCTGCCGGGCATCGCTAGCAAGAGAGCCACGAGTGGGAAATATGAGAAGATAAACACTACTTGAAGATAGGGAGGAGCAGAGATAATACCTGCTTCCTCCTCCCCCATAGCAGAGAGAAACCCTGGGACAGGGGATGGTAAAAGCGGCCAGTCAGAGATGAAGGAGGCAAGTGGTGGAAATCCATTTCCTGACCGCTGCCTGTCCCCAGGGGTTGGGGAGCAGGTGAGGCTGGACGCCAGCCTCCAGCGCTTGTGTCTGAGGTGGGGTTGGGAGAAGAGGGATTTTCAGCCAGCCAGAGCTATGACCCCGCGCCAGGGAGCTTCCAACCCACTGGGAACACCAGCAACCTGAAAGAGACTAAGCTGTGGAGCAAAAGCAAGAGCCTCTCAGCGAGCACTGAGCACCGCTCGCTCGCTGGCCACCAGATGAGGGAGGAAACAGGAAAAAAGTCATGCATAGCTATCTTCTTTCAGAGCCTCTTTGCTGCTGTCAGGAGAGCAAAGGGAGCAGGAGTGTGTGGCTCAGCCTTGTGGATTCCAGCCCCAAACTGGATCCACACTGCTCTGCGGCCTCAGCCGAGGCTAGCAGGATGGACAGATTGACCCTGCTAATAGCGCTTTGCGTGGTTGCTGGGGGTGAGTAGAGAGAGGCTCTCGCTGGCTCGTACTGCCTGCAGTCCGTGCTGTCTCTCTGGCTCCGTGGAACTCACCCTGGGGCTCCCGCCGCCTCTGCTGGGTGGACTTGTATGGGAAAAGGCCCAGGGCAGAGCCTGGGAGCTGAAGGTCTTACTGTGTGTGGCCAGGGAATAAAATACAGGAAAACTTACTCCTGTGTGAGCTGTGCGAGTCCTGCCCCGGCTGCCCCCCAGCACTCCCTGCCCAGGCCAGTCGCTTCCTTAGTGCGCCAGAACAAACCCCCAGGTGTCCCAGGGAGGTGAGGCAACTGTGGTTTCTGAACCGCTATTCAGGGGATGTTATTTCTCAGACATTTCAAGCAGTTTCCTTTGTTTCTCAGAATGCTGCTCTGGAGATGGTCCCGCAACAAGCTGCTGCTGCTGCTTTAATCATGTCAAGGCCCCTAAACATACTTTAGAAAGCTGACATTGAATGGAGAAAGCAAAATAACCTTGGGGGCGTTAATTATCGCCTCCTAAACATGTGCTTTGCGAGGTGATTTCCTCTTCATCTTCTGGATGTTGGGAATTTTCTGTAAACTTCAGTGCTTGGAATTCCACAGGCTTATCAAGAGGCCAAGCAAAATGATGGGCAGTCATTCTTAATTACTGCCCAAACATCCCAGTGTAAGGTGGTGTGGTGCGGTTTGAGGTGGTAGGTACAGTTTAAGGTAGCATTGTACAGTTTAGAGTGGTCTATGCAAGTTAACATGGTATATGCTGTGTTCTCAGTGTTGAATGAGAACCTACTATTACAGCATTTGGAAAGGTGGATTTGTCCACTTAGGATCCTGATTTAGTGCCTTGTCAATAGAGGATCCAGATCCTCAGCCATCGCTGAATGGTGTGGTCATGTGATACCCACTCATGCAGAGGGTCTACAGGCTACATGATCAGCTCTGTCATTTTGAGACTGTATGCTGCTATATCTAAAGTTCCTTCCTTCATTTCTGCCACTTTAATTTCTTAGATGATTTAACTGCCATCTATCTGGAATTTATTGTTGTACATGTCCTAATGAAAATATCTAATTATATTTTTTTACCTAACACTATTATCGTTTCTTGAGCTTTTTAACATGTGGATCCCTTTAATTGCATAAAAGTAGGACTCTAAAAAAAGAAGGACATGGGAGAAAAAAAGTCTTATTGCCTATAAAAAAAAGTCCACACAAAACTGCTGAATTTGATCTATATTCAATATTATACACTCTTTATGTGTGTATGACATTATGTGCTTTGTGCTATAAAAAGCTAAAACTGCATTTAATTCTCTTCAGTTTTATGTATTTGAGATGATAAAATTCTAGCCAGTTTTCATAGTTTTCTGTGTATTTTCTGGGCTTTCTAAATATCTTCAGTAGGCATTCATTCATTTTATAATAAATGGATAATAAGATTAAAAATTTAAACCTTATATTAGCAAAGGTAAAAATAAACGTGCTCAGAGCATACAGTGGTACATGTATGTCTGTGATCACAGCACTTAAAGGTGGAGGCAGGAGGGTGATGAGTTCGAGTTTAAGTCCAGCCTAGGCTTCATAGTGTATCCATCTGTCTCTATATCGACATACATACACAGGTACATAAACACGTCCAGCAGAATTGAAATCATGTCACTGTTAGGAAAAATGGATGGAACTAGGGATCGCATTGGCAGATAAAAACATCCAGGCCAGAAAGGCAAGCATTGTGTGAGGAATGCAGGGGAGAAGAGACATGGGGATGAAGCAGGCCTACTTGAGAAGAGGAAGGTGATCAGGGGAGGTAAGAAAGGGCACTGGAGGGCTGGGAAGGCCCTGGGTTTGATTCCTCAGTGCCACATACACAGAAAAAGCCAGAAATGGCTCTGTGGCTCAACTGGTAGAGTGCTGGCCTTAAGCAGAAGCAGCTCAGGGGCAGTGCCCTGGCCCTGAGTTCAAGCCCCAGGACTGGCAAAATAAAGGGGGAGCAATGGTGTAGGGTGACTATGAGCCAAGGACCTTCCAGACAGGTATAGGGATGTCACCGTGAAACACAGTGCTTTGTGCAACAAAGCGGGTGAAACAAGAAGAGGTACATAGATGCTTAGAAGAAACCTGGGAAGTTGGTGGTAGTGACAGCAAAGAATCTCAATCTCTCTGAATTCCTACATAAAATTAAAGCATCTATATGGTAAAAACACAGACAACATGTTCAAGACACAGAATTAGATGAAGAGATACCCACCAAACCCTAAAATGGAAGCAGGTAAGGAGAGGCTACCATTTGTATTTCAGGCCAGTGTCTGATAGAGTTGAGAACAGAAGAAACCCAAGTGTTCAGTAGATCCTCAGTGGGAAGTACTGAATGTTGCGCTGTTACATGTGTGTGCATGCGTGTGCGTGTGCGTGTTGATCTTTCCTAGCTCTATGTAACAATGGGAAAACCTGGAGGCAATGACCCACCTACCCAATAGCAACAAGCTAGGTCCCAGATTTGGTGTAGAAATAAAATTTCTCACTAGAAGACACCAAACAACAGCAGTAACAGAACACCCACGATCAGGCATGAAGCTGAGAAAGGGAATCCAGCACCTCATCACACGCCCAGGGGGAGGGTCATGGAACTGTCAGATCCCACACGAGACACCACCAACGAACTCAGGAGCCAGCTTGAAGAGACGCTCACTGTGAGTCTTGATATTGTGTTTCAATAGCATAAGAAGCAGGGTAGAGTGAAGGCCACTTAATTACATTTAAATCTGTGATTTTAGAACCTGAAAAAAAGTTAATCACCTTCAGAGGATGGCAGGAAACCAAATCATTGTCATGAAAAAATCAGTGAACAAATGAAGCAAGCAAAGCATTTTCTTTGTGCCCTTTATGAATTATATCCCAGGTTAGTTAGAAAACACTAGAAGAAGAAGACAAGTATGTCTTTATAAAGCATCCCAAATGATAATCTCAATGTAGCACCTGACTACTGGATTCTTTGTGGGAAACTTTAAGGCCTTATCTCTCTGTCTCTGTCTCCCCTCTCCTTTAGTCCCTTCCATATCTTCTGCTCAGGAGACCTGGTACTTTCAAACTGTGTATGCCAATCTATACACAGAAACCCTGCCCAGTCCCTCAACCTAATGGTAGTCCACACTGGAATCCAGTCTCCTGTTCTCTCCATCCATTTTTGGGCCAGATTGCTGAGCCAGTCCTGCTCACCTCCCAAACTCCCCTGATACCAGTGGTTCTTCCTCCACCCTCCCAGTGGGGGTGACCCTGTGGGTCTTGAACAGCCAGCTTGGAGAGGGAAATCCTTCCATTCTGTGTCTGACAAAAATGTTAAGTGTAGAGGTTCCTATTTTGTAGAAAGACGCATGTAGCTGTTTCCACTTTGTAACCTCCAGTTACAAAATGTACCTGGGCATTCATCAAAGCCTGCTGACATCATGAGAGGAAAAACAGGCATTGTATGCCTGTTGTATATTTGATATATGTATAGCGCACAGTGAGATATTCATAGATGTGAAATAATCACCACAGCAAAGCTCATGAACATACCCACCATCTCAGGTAGTTAATTTTATTGATTTATTTTGGATGTGCTATGCTTTCTATCTTCTTAGAAAATATCACAGATGGAATAAAACACTGATAACTGTCACCACCTACCTTGTGATATAGTAGATCTTCAGAACTTTGCATAACTGAAGTTCCACAAAAGGCCAGTGATCTTGGATATTTATGTGGTGAGAGGCTGAGCATAAAAAGGTGTGATGTGGCATTGGCTTGAGTGCCATTCTGATTCTGGGAGGATGTAGTATAGATGCAGGCTCCTGCTGAAAGGAGCAGGCTTCCCAGTTTGTACAGAACCAGGAGTAGGTGAGGGAAAACATTGTTTCCACATTCCACGTGGTAATATTGTGAGTTGTTGGCTGGAAGGGCACAAAGAGCATGCACGTGCAACATCAGGGCACAAGCCACTGGACCCCA
The DNA here is from genome assembly GCF_024711535.1 of Dipodomys merriami. Lineage (NCBI taxonomy): Eukaryota > Metazoa > Chordata > Mammalia > Rodentia > Heteromyidae > Dipodomys > Dipodomys merriami. The sequence continues at coordinate 892,112 of NW_027205982.1, forward strand.
CGGAGGAGGACAGAAAGGGGATCGGAAAGGGTGAGGGTTGCATGACTTGAAGGTCTTCCAGCCAACCGAAGGCTGACTTTGCCTTCCGGAGTTTAGGAATCCAGGCCGAATCCTCCTTCTGATTGAACCTGAGATGAGATCCCTAAAGAAGTAGAAGGTTCTGATAGAGTACATGCCTTGTATAGTTTCCATCCAAAAAAAAAAATCTCAGTCCCCCAACCTGTCTCTCTGCATGCCCCCGCCCCCCCTGGGGTAAGTGAAGACATGACCGATTGATCTGGGAATCATATGTTGCCAATGAAGTACGTATTGGTAACTGTTTTTCTGAAAAGACATTTGGCAATGAAGGAAGCTTAAAATATGTAAAGTTCTTTGTTAAATATCTTGTAGACATCAAATGGAAGCAGTGCTTAGAGCCATGTTACAAATCTACAGACACAGATTTTCAATGTAGTGTCACTTAACCTAGTTAGAAGGGGAGGACATAATCTCGAAAAGAAAACTTTGGAATCACATGTAACAAAAGACAACTCTTGAAAGCAACATTTCAAGCGCCCATGCTTGAAATACATACTGTAGGGTGAAGTTTATTTTTTTTTTAAAAGCAAGAACAAATGAATGCTAACAATGATTATAGATGTGATCGTGGGAAAGTTGGGAGAAAATGTAGCCCAACAAATCAAATCGTCCTCCAGGGAAAACAGTACCAACTGCTGTCAGTAACAAGACTGTGAAGGACAGGAGGAGAGCGCGTCAGCAGGCGTGTAACACGCAGCTCTGCGCTGAGCCTTTAGCTCATGGTGACACAGGTCTGTGGAGCTCACCCCTTGGCGTCTCTCCACAAGTGGAAAGAGAAATCTTTGTATTCCTTAAAAGGAGTGATCCCCCCCCCCTTTTTTGTGTGTGTGCCAGTACCAGAGCTTTATCTCAGGGCCCAGGTGCTGTCCCTGAACTCTTTTGCTCAAGGCTGACACTCTTAACTCCTTGAGCCACAGTTCTGCTTCTGGCTGTTCATTGGAGATTTGAGTCTCATGAACTTTCCTGCCCAGACTGGCTTTGAACCTCAATCCCCAGATCTCAGCCTCCTGAGTAGCTGTGAGCTGCGTAGGTGTGAGCCACCGGTGATGGCTTCATCCCCCTTTTACACGCACCTGTGCACACGCATACAGCTCCGGGGATACAAAAATATGACTTTCCCTGGGAATTGTAGTCTCTGCCTGCACATTTCAGAGAGCTGAGTTTATGTCCGCCTTGCTCCCTGCTGAAGCCCTGGCTCCTGGCCCAGACCCTGGCACAGGGAGACCATCTGATTAATAACAGCTGAATGAATGAACAAATGTTTCCGTAATAGATGAGCTGCAAGGGACCCAGTTCTTTAGTGCTCAGCCTTCTTTCTGTAATAAGAGAGAGAGAGAGGCTAGAATTGTTCATAGCTGAGACTGTTCTGCTTGCACTGGCATGGTGGATTTCTCTGACACACTATCCCACTTCAGTGTCGGAGCTACCTACCATGTGTGGATCCTAGAAGCATGGCCAGCACACTCCATGACGAAGGCGCATTATGACAAAGAATTCGCATTCATTATTTAAATTTGCATATATAATTCACATTCATATATTTAAAGCAAGTTTCCTAGCTGGGACCATCAAATCAAGGTGTCAAGTTTTCTGTTTTCCAAAGCTCCTATACACTGTGTGTAGGGTGGGGGTGGGGGTGGGGCACTGGTACCAAGGCTTGAACCAAGGGCCTGTTGCTCTTGCTTGGCTGATGCTCTACCACCAGTGCCACACTTCTAATCTGGTACCCTGCTGGTTAATTGGAGATGGAATCTTGTGAATTTTCTGCTCAGACTGGTGTGGGACCATGATCCCCTAATTCTAGCCTCCTAAGTGGCAAGGATTATAGGCATGAGGCCCTGGTGCCCAGCTCACACATACAGTCGTAGGGATCCAATCTGGAAATACGAAGAGACAAATGGTACCTCTAGGTGTCCTTGGTTTGGCCAAGAATGGAATATCTGCAGCAGGCAGTGAGCCCAACAGTGGAAAGCTCAGAAAGTTCCCGAATATTCCAGCTGGCTTCTCTGCCTCATTTGAAAAGGAAATGAGGGAAAATGAAGCTCTTCAACCAGATCCTTGAATCCAGTCTTCAGCAAAGACAAAACCATGGGGCTAGAAATGAGAGTTGGCTTTTCCTACCTTTGCTCGCTGCTGAAAAGTCCTGAAAAGATGAATCACAATGGCTGAGAAGGGAAATGGCGCTGTGATGGGAATAAAACTTAGCAAAATGAAACAAACCAACTAAGTAGTTGTCAATTTGAGTATTTATTTCCTCAATGAATGTTACATGTAGACCTTTAATTTGATCATGGACACTAAAATGTAGAATTTAGAGGATGATTTCTCTCCTTAATATTAATCATTTAGGAGAAATGGAAGGTGAAATATTTCATCAGTTAGATTCAAACTAGACAGTAAACGTTTTAAGATAAAAATAGCACAAGAATTGATTGTTAATGAATTTTCAACCAGAAAACAATGATAAAAATATTCCAAAGATACTGCAAGATTTATAGAGATACTGACATTTTTAGTAGAATATTTTAATCCTTGCTTATCATAAGGAGACTTTACCAACCTAAGCTAGAAAGTATTCTGGGTATTTTAGGCAAAATTAAATAATACTCGCAATTGCAAGATTTGGACTGAATTAAAAGGTATAGATTCTCAATCCTGGGTGCCAGTTAGAACCACCTAGATTGCTAAACAATCTCCTGGGTCCTCTAAGAGTGATTTTATTGAAATCTCTGGGGATGGAAGTGTAGTATCAGTTTATAAAAAAAAGAAAAATCAAAGTCTCAGATGCTTCTAAGGAGCTGACAGTAGCCATTCCTACCAACAAAGGTAGGACTGTAAACTTGAGGAGAAGGAGAATTATGCACAATTCATTTAACACATGCTCAATGAAGACAGAAGTACCTTCAGTCATTTATGAGCTATGTGGCCTGTTTACAAAAGAGAAGCCTGCCAGTGCTACTTACTCCAAGCCATTTGTCATAGAGCCCACACTGAGTGAGAACTCTTTGGTTCCTGCTTATTATGCATTCAAGCAATGGCACTTGAAATGGAGCTCGGTTTGAATCCATTTCTGGTCACTTGAAGGGACCAGGTGCCTGCCTTGTGCAATTGTTGTAAATGATCTCTAAGCACCTCATAGAGGTGACTCAGGGCTGAGATTGTGGTCCAAGGGGAAAGCCACCAGGCTTTCTTGAATTTGTTTTGATTAGATAGTAAGATAATTTTATACCAGAACAAGTATATCTATACGCTTAATTCTGAAGGAAAAAAATCAGTCCCTGCCTACAATCTGTGAGTGAATCACTGATATTTTCTGTTCTATTTTACTTATCAAAAATGTTAGCAAAAACGTCACTAGGTCTTCTGCCTTGTTGTCTTTCTGGGTGCCGCTTGTCTGTGATCTCGAAATCTGACTGACATGGTTCTGTTAGACAGAAGCTCAAGTTATGTGACTGGTCTTCCTAGTAGATTTCCAACACTGTCCAATTTACTATGGATAGAAGCTCCCCAGCTCAACCCAGTTCCCATTAGAGAACTGTTTTAAAAGGAAAAGGATTTGCCCAGCTGTTGCGACTGGAGAAAATACTCTTGAAAGAGGAGCTTGCCCTAATCTTGCATCAGTAACTCATGCGCTCCTGTAATGATTTGCAATAAATCTTCTTAAGTCCTGCTCGTGTTTCCCTTTTAATCCTTGGTTCCTTCCTTCAGTATCAAGCTTGGGAAGGCACAAATCCCTTTTGCTCGTTAAGAGAAACGCACAGCACCGTGACCTCAGGACTGGAGTTCAGTCTGTGTTAGAGGGTGTGCATCTTGGAGAAGTCCCGGATGGAATTGGAATTCTGCTTTCCAGATGTGGAGAATGAGTGCTGGGGGTTTTGGCACTCCTGGCTTTCCACAGAACCCCATCTAGATGGGAGGGGGGGAGGGAAATGTATACTTCTAGAGCTCTGTAGAATTGGATGACAGTCACTTCTACTATGAAGTATATTATTTTTATAAAAATGTGGTAAAAAAAAAACCCTTCATACATAATACGCAGTAAAAAGCAATGCATGACAGGAAAATAAAACGGGCGCTGTTGAGGGGTGGGTATGAGCAGAAGAAGGCAGGGCTTGCAAGAGTAACTCAAGATGAATGTGGTCTAAGGAGTTTATCTGAATATCTAAAAATAGAACAATGGAAGAAGTGGTTGACATTGTTCTAGAAAGGGAGTTGGATTCCAGAATGGTAGAGCAGGTGAGTTTGATCTTGATACCATATAGAGATAGCATGTATGGAAATGTCCCAGTGAACATATCCCCTTGTATAACTAATGTACACTAGCAAAAAAAAAAACAATCATAGAAAAGAAGTTTCAGTGTGAGAAATCTTGAGCCTGCATGGGAGCATTTGAACTTGACTCCAATTCCAGAGGGGGTAGAGAGTTCCTTTCTGTGGGGCTTCAACTTGGGGCCTCTCTCTCTTGGCTTAGCTCTTTCACTTAAGGCTTGCATTCTGCCACTTGAGCCATACCTCCACTTCCAGCTTTTTACTGGTTAATTGGAGATAAGAGCTTCAGATTTCTCCCGAAAGGCAGCCCTGCGGCCCCTTCAACTCTAGGCCAGCTCTCAGTGCAGGGAACCCAGCCGGGGAGGATGGGTCACCAAGCAACTCTTGAGGAAGTGGGCTGTGTACTGAGAGGTAATTTAAGCGTAGCTAGACGGATCTATTAGTCTCCCTCCATCTATGATGCCAATAAATAACAAAACATTGCCTGCAGCAAACATTTCCATCAGAACATGCAATTTATTCAGAATGCAAACTGTTGTGCTTTGCTAAGGAAGATAGATAGCTACTCTCAGGAACAGGCATGTACTTGTTTATTAGCCTTGGGATTGAACAGGGTATTTTTGGTACAGAAAGAAAGATGCCATGGTAGTTGCTGGTTTCCAGGATGCAGAAAATTTTCTCCTGCTCTCCTTTAATCCCTGTCACCCCATCCTGGGAGACCCCAAAATGCTCACTTTGCTATAAGACCAGGACTCCCAGTCACCCCCATTTCTCATTCATCTCAACCAAAAATATCACCACCATCTTGTTTCTTCGTTTGCCATTCTTCTTGTTTAACTTTGAGTTGCATTTCTGTAGGGTCAAAACGGGCAAAACCAAATGCCAAAAGGGCATAGAATGAAAAATATGTCTCCTTACACCAAGTCCTCTGTGTTCTCCCCAGTGAGTTTTGTCTCCAGTTTCTTTGGATGGCTTCTCCAAAAACAGTAGTCTGTGCCAACAGATAACGGTCTACATTGTTGGCTTCTTCTCTGTGCAGCATTCCGCCTCCTCTGTTTCCATTCATATAGCTTAGAGATTTTTCCATCTCAGATATCTGGGTCTACTTTATCTATTTCCATAGCTGTCCATGAAATCAGATTCAGAGAGACAAAGAGCACCCGTTTCCATTCCTGTGGAAGAGAGATCTAAATTATGAATGATTCGCTCACATATATAAATATACATGTGTGTGTGTGTGTGTGTGTGTGTGTGTGTATATATATATATAAAAGCATATACAGGGTCATCTGCAGATATACACAGACATGAACTGAAGTTCGTTTATGCAGGGATTCCAATGGTCTGACTCCTTTGAACAACTAACTTCTAGTTTAACATGAGTACCAAGACACGGGAGCCTGTTGTCAGGAGTCGGGGTAAGGTCGGAAGGAGTGGAGTAGGCAGCCAGATGAAGAGAGGAAGTGTGTACACACATGAAAATGGAACTGGATAAATGGAGGGGATGGGTGGGGTTGAGGAGGTGGGGAGAGGGACAGAAGGCGTGACATTGATTAAGCTGCATTGTACACACACTGACACATTGCATTGAAATCATCCCGCACAACTACCTCAAGATAACTTAAAACATAGGATCTATTTTGAGTTGTTGTTGTTTTTTTTTTTGGTACAGGGTAAAAGATGGGGTCCTAGTTTCAGTCTCTTAAAGTATTCCAGTTTTCCCAGCACCATTTGTTGAAAAGACTACTTTTATTAACCATGTATTTTTGTGTCTCCTTTACTGAAAATAAGATGGCTGTAGTTGTGTTGTTTGTTTCTGCATCATCTATTCTGTGCCGTGTGTGTGTGTGTGTGTGTGTGTGTGTGTGTGTGTGCGCGCGCGCGCGCGCGCGCGCGCTTTTGTGCCAGTACCATGTTGCTTTCATTACTAGGACTCTTAAGTATTGTGATCTTTTTCCAGTATCACTCTTTTGATCTTGTTGCTCTGGCTGTTTGAGCCAGAGAATGACCTAGGCATTTTGATGAGGATTGAAATTAATCTGTGATTGCTTTCAGTAGTATGGCTATTTTCATCATTTTTTCATCTTGCAATGTCTTCTCCAGTTTCGTTCTTCAGTGCTTCAGAGTTTTTAATGTAGAGATTTTGTTTTGTGGTTTTTGAGGGCATTGTGAGTGGAATAGTTCTTGATTTAATTCCTTAAGGACTCAATATACTATAAAGTCCACCTGTGTAAATGAAACATAACTCACTAAATGCAGCGTAAGACCAATTGTGGTAATGCCTTGGCTACACCATTGTGTGTTTGTGGTGATTTAAGATTGTCCATGCAAATGTATTTTTAAGTAGTGACCTGAATATACTTAATAATATAACCGATGGACCTCCAGTTTGGATATAAAACCTCCTTAGTATATGCCAGATGTGGCCATCATTTTGATGTGACAGAGCTGACAAAAGTCATGTTTCCATGCATAGGTTGATGTTGCAAGCATCCCATGAATTGTGCTTAGAAAATGTTTCTAATGATACTTGTTTTACACAAATGGTTAACATGGGGAGTGAGCATTCTCAGACAGTAAACTGATGCTAATTTTATAATCTTACAACCTCTTTGTTCATCGTTATCAATTATAGATTTTTTGGGAACCTATTTGTTCATCATTATCAATTATAGATTTTTTTGGGGGGGGGGGTAGATGTTGTAGAAGAGGAAAAAACTCAGACCAAATTATTAGGGGTTTCTTGGCTTAGGCACCTCAGAGTCAGAAATGTCTACATGTAGTCAGTGCTTAACCCTGCAACCCATTGGTTGTGACCAGGATTTCACTCTTCCCTTTCATAATTCCCCCCATACTCATGCTGCCTCCAGCCCCATTTCCAGCTGTTGTTCACAAGTGGCTGCTGCCAGCCACAAGCTCGCAGCCTAAACCACATGGCCCAAAGGAAGAGCCGGTGCCACTTCCGGTAGTTTCTGCACAAATTCTTACTGCCTCAGGTTTGCTCAGTTGTCCCCCTTGAGCCAATCATCGTTGTCACAAGGAGAAGAGACCATGACTGCTTAAATCAACCATGCCCTGACCATCGAGCAAAGTGGCTCAAGCTCACAAGACCTACATAACATTGGAGAGGAAGCCCAGGGTGGCTCCTGCATGGTCTGGGGCACTGGGGTGGAGAGGACTCTCGTCTTGCCAGCACTTTCTGGGGGTGGTGACCTAAGGCATTCAGCGTTGGGTCACACTCAGTTCTTTCTTCTCTTGATAAAGTCCAAGATTTATGGAAGAAAAATAAAATAGCTGGGTACCGGTGGCTCATGCTTGTCATCCTACCTACTCAGGAGGTTGAGATCTCAGGGTCACGGTTCAAAGCCAGACTGGGCAAGAAACCCCATGAGACTGTCATCTCTACTTAACCACCAGAAAACTGGAAGTGGTGCTGTGACTCCAAGTATTAGCGCACTAGCCTCAAACAAAAAGAGCTCAGGGACAGTGCCCAGGCCCTGAGTTTGCACCTCACAATGGACCAAAAAAAAAAAAAAAAAAAAAAGAATAGAAGAATATGTCTAACTTAAAAGGCCTCTAGGAACAAAACCAAGGAGTGTATGTTTCATTTGCATATATACACACATATATATATATACACACATATACATACGTATATGTATATACATACATATGTATATGTATTTGGCTCTTTTCCTCCTAGTTACTCTAATCAGGAGCAGAACTATATATAGCTAGCAGAAACATTTGAATCTGCATCAATCCACCTCCACCTCCAGCTCCACCACCACCACCACCACCTCCACCACCATCATCACCTCCACCATCACCACCACCTCCACCACCACCACCTCCACCACCACCACCACCACCTCCACCACCTTCACCTCTACCACTTCCACCACCACCTCCACCTACTACCACCTCCACCTACTACCACCTCCACCTACTACCACCTCCACCTACTACCACCTCCACCATCACCTCCACCACCACCACCACCACCACCTCCATCTACCACCACCTCCACCACCACCACCTCCACCACCACCACCTCCACCACCACCACCTGCCACCATCACCACCTGCCACCATCACCACCTGCCACCACCTCCACCACCACCACCACCACCACCACCACCACCACCTGCTACCACCTCCACCTGCTACCACCTCCACCATCACCTCCACCACCTCCACCTCCACCACCACCACCACCTCCACCATCACCTCCACCACCACCACCACCACCTGCTACCACCTCCACCTGCTACCACCTCCACCATCACCTCCACCACCACCACCTCCACCTCCACCACCTCCACCTCCACCACCACCACCTCCACCACCACCACCTCTACCACCTCCACCTGCTACCACCTCCATCACCACCACCTCTACCACCTCCACCACCACCACCTCTACCACCTCCATCACCACCACCTCTACCACCTCCACCACCACCACCTCTACCACCTCCACCACCACCACCTCTACCACCTCCATCACCACCACCTCTACCACCTCCACCACCACCACCTCTACCACCTCCACCACCACCACCACCACCACCTCCACCACCACCACCACCACCACCTCCACCTCCACCACCACCACCTCTACCACCTCCATCACCACCATCTCTACCACCTCCACCACCACCACCTCTACCACCTCCATCACCACCACCTCTACCACCTCCACCACCACCACCACCATCACCACCACCTCTACCACCTCCACCACCACCACCACCATCACCTCCACTACCACCTCCACCATCACCTCCACTACCACCTCCTCTACCATCTCCACCACCTCCACCTACTACCACCACCACCACCTCCACCTCCACTTACTACCACCTCCACCACCACCACCACCTCCACCACCACCACCACCACCTACTACCACCTTCACCACCTCCACCTCCACCACCTCCACCACCACCACCACTACCACCTACTACCACCTCCACCTACTACCATCTCCACCTCCACCTCCACCACCACCTCCACCACCACCACCTCCACCTACTACCACCACCTCCACCACCACCACCACCACCTACTACCACCTCCACCTACTACCACCTACACGTACTACCACCACCACCTCCACCTAATACCACCTCTACCACCACTACCACCACCACCATCACCTCCACCACCACCACCAGCAGCACCACACCATTCTCTCCGCATAGTGGGCTGGGTGCGTCACATACCCCGCGCTTCTCCATTTTTGGATGTCATTCATTTACATATCCTGCCCCAGTATTTGGGGCCGTACATGGGTCTTGCTTCTCCAGTGGGCTTTCCACAGTCCTCCTACACACTGGGCGGCTCCTCTTTGAATGATGCTCCTTGTCTAAATGAGTCCTGTGCTCTGTCTTGACCGGTCTTCCCAACTGGGATGCTAGCCTCCCAGGAGCAGAGACCTCAGCTTGGAACTCTTGATGTCCTCAGGGTCTAACACAGCGGCTTTGCACCCGGGGCTTCCGTAATGGCTGAGGACAGCCCAGGATGTGGAAATTTGCTTGTGCTCTCCGTGGAAGCTCTTGGCATAGGCCAGGTTCTGCCTTCCACTGAGTGCTCACCGGCTCTTCCTAAACCCTTCCCACAATAAGGGGACGAGAGATGTAGGACCAGAGCCATTTCCCTTAGCAAGGCCACATTCAGTGTTATTCCTGAAATGGGACTGAGGAAAGCATTTGTAACCTCTGACCTTTGCGAGAGAGCAGGTTGGCAAAATGCGGAGACATCACAGACCTTAAAATTTACACAGACGTAGGTTTGCATCCTCTCTCCTGCTACTTATTCCCTGCACTTCTGGATAGAAATGACTGATTTTCTAGTCTGCCCCTGCCACTTTAGGGAATCAAATCCAGACAGTGGGAATTTTACCATGTGGAATGACTCAAAAGATTTGGAGTCTGAGCATGATGACTCACAGCTGTCATTCTAGCCAGGCAGGAGGCTGAAATCAGGAGGACTGGAATTCCAGGCCAGCCAGGCGAGCCTTTCACAAGACCCTATCTTGACAGAAATATCTTGCTGGGGGTGGTGCTCACCTGTCATCCCAGCGACTGTGGACAGTGCAAATAGAAGGAACAGGTCCAGGATGGCACCATGTGAGACCTTTTAACAAACTTAACAAGAGCAAAAAGGGCAGCAGGTGTGACTTGAGTGGTAAAGAACCTGCTTGTAAGCACAAGGCTCTGAGTTCAAAATCGAGTAGCACCACCACCAAGGATAAATACATAAAAGCTAAGATTCCCATTGTTATAATGTATATATTATTCTGTGAAGATGTTTTCTAGACATATTATTTGAAAAAATGTGCTTTGTTGGGCCACTCCAGAAACTTTATCTCACTTAGTGATATTAAAAAAAACAAAGAACTCTGAAAGAAGGTCTTCTATTATTGTTTCTCCTGCCAAGGAGAATTCTAAGATCGGCATTTTCTTGTAAATGCAATAATTGCTTTCCTGACATTGCAATATAATATGGCCATTTCCTTTCATCTAAACTGCATATGCTTCAGTATCTGCCCATTCAAGCCACTGTAACAAGAGACACAGAAAGAAATTGCTTTGGCCACTCTCCGGAGGTGTCGGTCTAGATGCTGTCATTTCTAGCCAAGATTGGGAGAAATCTCTCCACCGAGCAGGAAATCTGTCCCTGGAAGCTTATCTGTCTTGCAACATGATGAAATATGAACACTATTACAAACTGTATTTTCATCTGCTGATTGGCTTGGCTTTTCATCCTGAGTGATAATGACAAATACAAATTCTCAGTGACTTATCAACCACAGAAAGAGGGATTTGCCGTCAATCATCTCCTAAAAGGCCCCAAATGCAACTTGAAACTAGAAAAAGAAATTGAGCCAATACAGAAATTTCCCCTGGTACCAGTGGACCTGTCAGTTACAGCTTTCTGTCTCCATTAAATGGCTCCCTGTCTGTCCCAACCTGAGCCCGCTCACAGAACGAGGCCCAGCCGGCCAAGCCCAGCAAGCTTCGCTTTCATCCACACAAAGGGTTTCATTTCTTGGCCAATGCAACTTGTAATTTGTTAGGAATTAATCTGAGACAGCAGCAGGAGATTTACCCTACTGGTGCTCTGTGTGCTTAGAGATCTGAAGGAAATTTATGATCATGTCAAATAAAGAGGTCACTGAGCCCAATATTTAAATTTTCAACCATTGATGAAGAGGCTGTTTATTTATTTTTCTTTTCTTTGTGATGGTGTTGGAGGTTGAATCTAGGGCCTTTTGTCTTTTGTCCCTTTTGGATGATACTTATTTTTTGAATATAGAATCTCACTAATTTTGCCTCAGCTGGCTTCAAACTCAAGATCTCCTTGCCTCTACCCCCTGAGTAGTTTGGATTACAGGGAGTTGCCACCATATCTAGGTCCTTTTATTTCTAAACTATGTCCCAGGGGGTTTAATTCCTGCCAGTCAGTATTTTAGAACCTGGCATTTCCATAGTTAAAAACACAACTTTTCCTTCCTTCATGTAAGTATTGGGGAAGGACTACAAAAAGTGAATTAAGAAATAAAAAAGATGTTGGGCATTTCTTTGTGTCTCAGCCATTTTTACTTCTTCTGAGAAGATGCTCTTTAGCTCATTAGCCCATTGATCAATTGGATTGTTGGTTTGGGGGGTTTAATAATGAAGAGTGAGGGAAGGGGAGAGGAGGGGGAAGGGGCAGAAAGGTGAGAGTCGCGATACTGGTCAAGCTATGTTGTATTCACAAACTGCTTTGGTAAATGGCAACTCCTTTGTACAACTACTTAAAGATAATATTAACATGGAAAGATGATGCTACCGAAATTTTACAAAGAAAAAAGAGTGAGAAGACAGCCAGAAGCAGTAGCAGAAGTCTGTAACCCTTGCTCATTGGTAGAGATCAGAGGTGAGGCTAGCCTGAGCAAAAAAGTTTGCAGGGTTCCATCTTACTTACTGGCTAAACGAAAGCACAGACGGGATCACAGCCCAGGCTCCCCCAGGCCTGTCTTGAAATGAACCCGTGTAAAAGGAGACTGAGGGAGTGGCTCAAGGGGCTGAACACCTGCCTAACAAGTGCAAGGCCCTGCATTCAGACAGACAGACAGACAGACAGACCATGGTGGGGGAAGTTTGAAAGAGGAAGAGGGAGACTGAAAGAGCATATGGGGGGACTGAAAGAGGGGAGAGAATGTAAAGAGAGAAATTGTACGGTCTAGAAGGTAAAAAGGGAGGAATGAGATCTTTGAAGAAAGCAAGCAAGGGTAGCGACCTGTACCTGCTAGCTATGGCCTTTGTATATATTAAATAAGGTCTTGCAGGAGGCCTCCAGCTGGTCGCAGAAAGCCCTCGGAGAAGGCCAAGTCGTACATCAATTTTGTTTTGCTCAAATGTTTCTAAGTGTAATTGTTCTAAGGAGTTTTCCTCTTAACCATTTTCACGAAACAGGAATCAAAGAGGAGTATCAGTAACCTGGGGCAGAGTCCTTGGCGCGTCTCAGGATGGGGTAAGTCCTCTCTTGGCTTCTGAAGCCGTGTGGATTTGTGGCTTGAGCTGTCTGGCTGGATGTGAGTCATTTTGGTCTGAGATAGAAGCAAGATCTGCTGCTCTAAGCCTCAGCTGTCTGGGGCGTCAGACAAGGGCTGGGTTTCTGCAGTGACTTTAGGTTGTGGACCAGGGCAGGCATAAACAAAGCAAAAACAAAAGAACTGCACTGTGTTTAGTAGGTTGCTAGGAACAGAAATTAAGCCTCATCACAGGTCATCTGTGCCCAGGGAGGCCAGACTTGTACTTTCTGGAGCTGCATCCGGGATTCCTTCTCGCTATTATTCCTCGCTGGGTGAGTCTGTCCTGGGAGGGCAGGCGACCTCTTTGGGGTTTTTTTGAGGTGGGATTTGTCTGGAATGTCTCCATTTGGACTCAAGCCTATATCATGTGTAAGAACTTCCAGAAAGTTCCGTAAATGAAGTTTTTTTTGTTTACAAAAATGGATGAAACTAACGAGAAATAATTTGTAATTATGCAGTATAGCTCCATTTGGAAGCATTCCCTCTCCACCTAAACAGATTAATGTCATTGGAGCCCCTCAAAATGGAGATGTAACAGACGGGGCGCTGTGATCTCAGTCGGCTTTCTACCTGTGGTTGGCAGATGATGGTGTTTAGGCTGAAATCTGATTCGAAGAAGGCCAGTCAGGAAAGGGGAGGGGCGTTTGCCACCATTACCTCACTGAGAAGAGCAAAAATGGAGTGAGTGAAGAGAATGTTCCAGCATGCTGGCTGGAGGGATTATAAAAAAGTCAAGGGTGACGTGTGACAAGGTCTCTCTGAATGTGGTGAAGTTTCTTTTCCTCTGGTAAGAGGTAAATACTGAGGATTGATTAAAAATAGCCTCTGAATAGCCTGTGAAGTAAATGGAGAGAATGTCTTCAACTTAAAGTAGCAGGTGAGGTTTGATGCAGTATCTTCCATGTTTCCTGGTCTCCTTCAGTGACTACCTCTGTGTAGCAAGCAAGTCAAGCACAATTGGGAGAGTGCATGCCTGCACTGGGTGAAAGTAAATGGGACAAAAGTTTGTGGGTGAACTTGTTCAGAACCTCTTCACGTCTGGGAGTCATGATGTCGTAAACTAAGGGAATTAATATTTATGAAATATCTGAGTTATTAGTTATTAGTTAAAGTCCTACGACTTGTTTTTTAGTTATTCTGATTTTGTTTTGTGTTGGAGGGGAGTCTGAAGATAAGAAAAATGGTTTTGGCTAGTGGGAGGATTCCCCATTGGGTTCATTGATTGGGGTATGCTACTAGAAATTTTTCTGAACAGAAAATAGTTGTGCACCGCTTTGTCTGCGACACTGGAATATCTTGATTTGTTGACAAATGCAGAGTGACGTAGTGCATTTATTTAACAGCTGTTTTACTATCTACTTCTAACACTTTGTACTAGGGCTGAGGTTATGACAACATAGATAGAGTCCCTTCCTCATGGAGTGTCATAGAAGGAACCGTGCTTGCACAGCACCAGGAGGAAAATGCAGACAATTGATAATGACATAAGGCATATTGGAGGAAAAGGATATGCAGGCATTGTTGTTACCCATGATACTATCTGCAGGTAGTCGGATGGTTGAGATGAAACTCCGGCCAGCCATTTGTTTCCTTTTACCTAATATTAAACACAGAGCTAGTCTCACAGTTCAGGGTTTGCGAATACATGCAGTTCTGTCCCTGGAACATCCTATTTCTCTACAGTAGAGAATATGGGCATAGTGGGGTCTGTCACATGATTCAGAAAAATTAACAAATGGTTCTCATTTACGAAATGTTGATATAAAACTGTTCCAAGTTGCTTGCTTCCTAGGTTGTCGAGGAAATTAAGGTTATTAAAAGTTAAAAATTCTATTTCATGGTGATTACAACTTGAAATGATTCTTCCTGTGTGAGGAAAAAAAAAGTATTTTTCATGGCTGGAGTACTTGGGCTTGAGATGTGTTCTTAAGGGGAAAAGTTAACTTTCTCAATGAAGTAAAATGGCTGCCTGTTCCAAAATGGGAGAAGGAAAGTATAGGGCAAATAATTGAAGAGATGTAAGAAGGTTGTAGAGAGCGTCTGGTTTTTGAGTGGTTCATTGGAGACAAGAGTCTCATAGGGACTCTCCTGCCCAGGCTGACTTCAGACTGCGATCCTCAGATCTCAGCCTCCTGAGTAGCTAGGGTTATAGGCCGAGCCACTGGCGCCCTGCTGTAAACTCTTTTTTTGAGGCAGAGTCTCACTATGTAGTTAGCACAGGCTGCTTTCCGGGAACTCAGGGAGATCCTGCCCCCACCTCCTGAGTGCTGGGACTGCAGGCATGCCCCACCACACTGGGACAAGCTCATTTTATCAGGACTCTGGAACTTTTGATATTTAGTACACGTCCCCAAACCAGGTTCTAAGTTAATTCTTTTGACCTAGAGATAACTTTGGAATACTCCAGAAAGTCCCTGGCTCTTCTGAAAGGACAATCATAAGTTAGGCTTGTTGATATGAAAGTCTTACATCCACCATGCGGAATCACCTTACAAGTCGTATTTGCACGAGTCCACACATTCGATCCTGCCTTTCAAGTCCACAGAGTCTGATGGTCCTGGTGGCACTGTAACCAGTCATTATGCTAGTTATTAAGGTGTCATAGCCAGCAGAAGCAACTGGTTCTTGTCATGTGCCATCATTGTGATGAACTCTCCTGAGACATCTAATCATGGCTGTTACTAGTCTTGTCATTCTACAGAAGTTAATTGTAAATCTCACCCTTAGGCAACAGATGGAAAGGACTGACAAATAGAGGGCTCTGGATGGTTTTGAGATCTGATCACTGCTCCTAGAATTCCTAGGAGTTCAGGGAATAGATTGTGAGATTTTAACTCTGCCAGCAGGCAGGGCAGGAAGTGATAAGATCCTGGTGAAATGCTCTGACAGACACTCCCGCTGGGTCAGCAGAGGAGCTGGCTGGAAAGCCCAGTTCAGTGCATTCCTTAAGACGGTACAGTAACTCCTACCCTTAATTCTTCCTCTGTGCTCTGCCTGTCTTTTTCACTGGACAGGATTAGACTGGCAACTGGACTTCCAGATTTCTGTTCTTACTCCCGGTCTTTAGTCAGTTTCTGGAGCTCTAGATGACTTACTAGCTGCCCTGGAGGAGCCTGGGCAGTTGTTAATAGCACATACTTTGTGTTGCAAATGGTAAAGAACATGGACTTGTAGAGACTTGGTTGTTTGTTGGAAATGCATGCACTCCTCCCATGACTCGTACTCCCCTTATGCAGTTGGTTTATGAGGAGCATGCGCCAAACTCTTGGCTCTGTTGTCCTACGAGTCACAATGACATTCTCTTTGTTTGCTGTGTTCTTTGACTTACATATTTCCATGCAGCTGTTGGATGCAGTGCTGGACTGCTGGATGACTGAAACAAGAACTTAGGCCTGCTCATAGAACATCATAACCTAGGGCCCGTGTATGGCGCGGGACAGCCACAATGATAATGCCTGAGCATGGTGACCATGCTGGGTGCCGGCCAAGCTCTTGGTAGGAGTGTATGGGGGAGGGGAGAGTGGAGGAGGGAGGGTTGTTAAGAGACTATGTCTTTGGAATGGTCATCTGCTCTGGGCCCAGCCAAACCAGTGGAGTTTAATCACAGTGTTGAGCGTTGGCCCAGGGGCCAATTGACAAATGAATTAAACTATAATCATTTGGCTAGTTCCTCATTTTTTTTTTCTCCTCTGAAAACTCTGTCCAATTGCTGTTTTAAACTACTTAGAAACTGCTCTGAGTCTGAGAAAGGTCTGATTTTCAATTCGTTTTTATAGCTTTGCTCATATAAACTCTCTCGATTAATGAAAGGACTTTTTCTTTGTTGCCTAGTTGTCATGACTTTAGCTCAAAGAAATATCCAAATTTCAGCCACTTGATTTTGGGGTGTGAACTCAGGGCCAAACCTCCAGCCCCTTACATTTTATGTTTTCAGATAGGCTCTCCTACTTTTGCCCAGGACTAGCTAATGCCTACCTCCACTTCCCCAAGAGCTGGGATTCCAGGCTTGTCCAGCTGCATCTAGTAAAAAAATAGCTTTTGATGTAACGCGGGCAACTGCTGCATTGCTTGGACTCCTAACACACGGGCCTTGAAGAACAGAGGGAATGACAATTCTGCTTAAGGCTCTGTGGAATAATAGCCTCAATTCTATGTTCACAATGTGTCACACTTGTAAAACCCCTTGGTGTTGTAACACTTCTGAAAAATAAGCGGTACGTAGTCTTTATAATTTGCTCAAAAGAAGAGAACTTACAGGAGCATGACCTTGAAAACCTTCTTCAGTTAGCATCAGCGTTGCTGCCATGTTGGTATTTGTTCAACTTCCCTAGTTGGACAAGTAGAACTTAACAGAATTTCATTGTGGGTCCTTGGGAATTTTCTCTGTATGTCCTTAAATTTGCTTGATAAAGGAGCTTTCTGTTCCAACTCTTAAATATGTGTTTGAAAAGAAAATGGATTGGGGTCTATTTCTTTCATGTTAAGTCATAAAAATACACTGTGTGTATTTTTTTAAGCTATGCTGTCTCAGAAAGTCAAGAATGTCAAATAGATGCAAAATATTCCTAAGCTTTGAGAGATCTGGAGCTAGATGTGCTAATGCTGGTTTGAGTTTTTCTGATGGGGGGACAGGTACATGCATGATTGAGATGTTTTATACGAACACAGACCAACTAGTATGAGAATTGCCTCTTTTTCCTTAGACATGACTGTGTCATTTTTTAGAATACAATTTTTATCATCTTTTGTTGTAAAAGGGAGTACTATTCAGCAAATCAGTTTATAAGCGCCGTACCTCTTGCTCGATGCCCCGCCCCCTTTCATTGAGATACAGAGAAGTAATAGATAGGGTGAATGGGGATAGGGTGAATGGGTCTTGGCCTGGAAAGTCCAGACTGGCTTCAAACTCGCAGTCCTCCTATTTTAGCCTCACGGGTGCTGGGGCTGCAGATGTGCACCCCCAGTTCTGACCTGTGGTTTTTCTTTGTCTCCAGAGTCATGGTTCCTTCATCTGTGACAACTGAGAAACCCTGCTTGCTGCCTACAGTGCAGGACTAGGTTCCTTCCCAGGGTCCCCTTCTCTGGGGCCTGGCATGCGGCAGTTAATTCTCTCTCCACCCGGGTAATCTGGGGTCAGTGGGAGAGTGGGCAGCCTGGTGCCATGCTGCGGTCGTTCTCAAATCATCTCCTCTCCTCTGTTGGCCAAACACCAAACAAATGAACATTTTCTCACCGACATTTGGCATTTGTTGGTCATAATGTTCAGGCTCTCCCATCAATCTCGTTTTTGAAGCTAGGTTTTTTTTCATTAGCATCTGAACCTGCTCAGCTCCCTGTGTATTAAATAGAAACAAGCAAATTATCTTCCTCTAAACTCATATATATGTGCTTATATATATATATATATGTATAGTAACATGATTATAGTTATATAAATGTGATTATATATAAATGGATAATATATGTATAAATATATATTATATACTTATGTATAAGATTATGTTTATATATAATCATATTTTATTTATCCATCCATTGGAGGTTGGGCACCTGGGCTGATCCCAAAGTTTGGCTGTTGTGAATAGTGCTGTATAAACAAACATACCACTTATATATTAATTTACACTGCTTCACATAGCTATCTGTCTAAGAGTGGAGTCGCAGGGTCATCAGGTGGAAAATGAACCTCCAGTGACTTCCATAGTGGCCACACTCATTTACGTTCCTGCCAAAGGTAGATGAAGGTTGCTTTTCCCACTTGTTTGCCAGAATTTGTTGTTTTGATAAGGCATACATTCTTTTGACCATGTAGACGCTTCAGGTTGTCAACTGAACTGAGTTTGTGTTGGGTGTGGGTGGATTTTATGCCTTCAGTCCAGTATTTTCTATATCTTTTATTAATAAAATTTACTAAAGTTCAAAAAAATTGACAAACCATGCTGGGCAACTGGTGGTACATGCTGTCCAATCGAACTACTCAGGAGACTAAAATCTGAGGGCTTTTGCCCAAAGTTGCAGACAAATCTGAGAGATTCTTATCTCCAATTAACCAGCAAAGTTGTAAATGGAGAGGTGGCTTAAGTGGTAGAGAACTGGCCTTGAGTGAAAAAGAGCTTAAGATCCTGAAGTCAAGCCCCAGTATCCCCCCCCACACACACATGCACGCACGCACATGCACATGCACATACTCACACAAATCAAAATTTTGCTAACTTTTCTTAAGCCCTAATCTCAACCAATGAACTATATTCTCTATAAATTTAGTCATTTTTGCTACAAAGCAAGAAATGTTTTATATTTACTTGATTAACATAGCTAATTACACACCTAACACCTTAAGTTCTTTATAACATTTATGCATTTCTTGATGTGTTCTTAGATATTTTAAATTTTAATCACAAATACAGGATCTAATTTTTCCAGGTAACAGATGTAGGCAAACCTAAAAGCTGAACATAATTTTCTGAAATCTTTTTAAATGATTTTCAAAACTAATTAATCTCAAATTTCATATGCAATTGGTCAGGCTTGTCAAAATAACAGTGTTTCTACAAATGCAATCAATCAAATTATTTAGACATTTCAAACTAAAATTGTAATTGTGTCATTAGATGAACATATAAGTTTAATAATGAGTGGATGAGGGGATGGGAAGGTGGCTCAGTGGTAGAGTGCTTGCCTTGCATGCATGAGGCCCTGGGTTTGATTCCTCAGCACCACATAAGCAGAAAAGCCTGAAGTGGTGCTGTGGCTCAAGTGGTAGAGCGCTCGTCTTGAGCTGAAGAGCTGAGGGACAGTGCCCAGGCCCAGAGTTCAGGCCCCACGACAGACAAAAAATAATAATGATGAGTGGATGAAATTGGTGAACCACTGCTCCATCTTAAACCACCATCTTTCTGCCAGTGGACCCAAAATGAGATTCTCTAAGCCCTCAGGGTAGGCAAGACATAGAATGACTGCATCTGCCACCCACAGTGTCACAGTGTTTGAAATCCGTGTGTGTGTGTGTGTGTGTGTGTGTGTGTGTGTGTGTGTGTGTGTGTGTGTGTGTGTGTGTGTGTGTGTGTGTGTGTGTGTGTGTGTGTGTGTGTGTGTGTGTGTGTGTGTGTGTGTGTGTGTGTGTGTGTGTGTGTGTGTGTGTGTGTGTGTGTGTGTGTGTGATGTTTGAACCCTCAGATCCATCCCCAAGTACTTCTTTGAAATACCGTCTGTCCCACAACATGGCAAAAGTTGGGAATACCACCATAAATAACCCACTACAAATTATTATGATTAGAGAGTGCTGTTAAAGCCAAAACAAAAGTGTTGAAATCATGGGTATATTTGATGTCTGTTACTGACTCTGGGCTCATTTCCAAATTTCCTTGGGTAGGAAGATAACTTCCTCAGATGAGGAGAGCAGACTTCTTCCTTTTCTGGCTAGCTGAGATCACTGACCTAAGACTCAAGATACAGACGGATTTGGCGACACGTCCGGAATAATTCTACCTGAGCCTGGATTTAAAAACCTGAGCCCTATTTTATAGTCAGCCTTGCCTCTTCTCTGGATTCTTAAGCCATAATAACCTCTCCCAAGTTTCCTGCTGCATCAGAGATGGTTCTGTTCCTCTCCCTCAGACTGAAATGAGTCCCTTTGCCAACCCTTTCCTTATATTGTAGGTCCGTTACACTCTCGTAACCATTATTGTACTGGATGTGTTCACACATGCATGCTTTGTGTGCATGCATGCATGTGTGTTTGTGTGTGTGTGTGTAGCAAGTCCACAGTGAAGTTTCCAGCCACCTAGTCATCTATGTTAGTGGGCCGAATTCCATTAGCGCAGGGCTGTGTCGGCCTCTTTAGCACTGTCTGATCCTTACTATGTGGTCTAAGATAGCTGTAGAATAAACGTGCCAGTGAATAAGTGAATGAGGAAGATTGTCCAGGTGGGATGAGGTATATGCCCAAATATAAGAGTCTTATATACAATGAGCTATTAGGCAATTGTATTTCACTGGTCCTCAGATCTGGGGGGACCTGCCTTCTAATTTAAAATTGTAATAGAGAGGTGAATAATGATCAACGTCCGTTTATGCCTGTATGGAAATGCCATGGAAAAGTCCTATTGTACGTACAATTCAATATATGCCAGTAAAAATCATTACTTTGCTAATGTGCAGATACTACATTAAAAATTGACCACAGCAAATATCTCACTGCTCTCTTAGAAGTGGTCAAATCCAAAACAGCCCATCCGTGTAGGTGTGGACTACGTCAGATACAGAATGCGTGCTGATGAGAATGGGCGGCAGGCTCACATGGTCTGACCTCTCCCCTCCTAGCGAATGCCAAAGGTCAAGTATCCAAGACGCCTGTTCTGGCATCTGAAGGAATTCTCGCTGCTGTGGATAAAGCGTCCAGCCTCAAACGTCCCTGTGAAGAGGAAGACGCAGGGATGTGCCTCTTGGCTTATGAGCCAAAAGAACAAGGAATCCCAGGGTATTCTTCCAGCCCCCTCCTGCCTGCGTCTTCCAGTCTTGCCTGGTCTTGATGCAGGATCTCTGCCTCCTGCTTCCTCCTGCTGCTTCTCCGGGACCTCCGCCCTTGGTCCTCTCCCTGGCATAGGTGCTGCTGCTGCCTTCCTCCTCCTCCTCCTCCTCTTCCTCCTCCTCCTCCTCCTCCTCCTCCTCCTCCTCCTCCTCCCCCCCCCCCCTCCTCCTCCTCCTCCTCCTCCTCCTCCTTCCCTCCCTCCTCCTCCTCCTCCTCCTCCTCCTCCTCCTCCTCCTCCTCCTCCTCCTCCTCCTCCTCCTCCTCCTCCTCCTCCTCCCCCTCTCCCCACCTTCTCTGTTGGTCATGGGGCTTGAACTCAGGGGCTAGGCGTGCTATCCCTGAGGTGCTATCCCTGAGGTTCGTGGCTAGCATGCCACCTTTTTTTGTTGTTGTTGTTGTTGGTTGTGGGGCTTGAACTCTGGACCTGGGTGCTGTCCCTCAGCTCTTCAGCTCAAGGCTAGCGCTCTACCACTTGAGCCACAGTGCCACTTCCGGCATTTTTTCTTTTTGCTTATGTGGTGTTGAGGAATCGAACCCAGGGCCTCATGCATGCAAGGCAAGCTCTCTACCACTGAGCCACCTTCCCAGCCCTGTGTGCCGCCATTTTGAGCCATGGTTCCAGTCTAGTTTACTTTTTCAATTTTTTTATTGTAATTAAGTGATTACATAAATTTCACAAATTTCATAGTCTGTGAGATAGTGATACTAGTTAAAGTCACAAACACATTCTAACCTTCATGAAGCAAATTGTCTTTATCGTGATCTACAAAGTTTGTAGATTCTATGAGCTTTGACAATACAGCTATTTCTTCCATATCTGGTGATAAGTACATTCCTTTCCTCTTGCTTAGTGTCCGCTGTTCCCTCTTTCCCTCTCATTCCCTCCCTCCCTTCTCTGCCATTAAGTTGTTAGTTCGTTTTGATCAATGTCCAGTGCAGCTGACGGGTCCCACTGTTGTATGTGTTCCCATTTCCCTCTGTTTCTGTGTCCTCCTCCTAGTTTCCCTCAGATGTACACATATATACCATATATGTGGCCAGCAGCATGGGGTCATTTAGTAATGATACGACCAGATGAGTGGAGGCCCTTGGTTTCTCGAGTCTTGTTTACTTTGTCGTATCTCCTTACCACTTCTAGTTTTATGGGGTCAATTGGAGGTAAGAGGCCCACAGACTTTCCTTCCCAGGCTCCTGAGTCGCTAGGATGACAGGTGTGAGCCGCCAGTGCCCAGCCCACATCGTCCCCTACTTGCAGACTGTGGACTGTAGAAGGGTAAGAGTAATGCATGACTTGTGCAGAAGGTGGTCCTGGTTCACAGGGCCTCGCGAGGGCTCAGCTCCACGGCCGCTGTTCCAGTCGCTGTTCTGACCCCTGACCTCGGTGGCCACTCTCTGACGAGCTCCGGCCCTCAAGTAAGGAGATAGCATCCACAGAATGGGGTGCACCCCGCGTCTCCCCCTCAGAATTTAGAATTGTCCCCAGCCAGTGATACACTGGTTTCAGTCTATCCACCAGACATCAGGCTTGGCAGCCCCACCTGCTCCCAAACTTCTCCAGTCGCATCCAAAGCCTCCTCAGAGTCAACCTCCTCCCTCCACAGCTCCTTCTGACCTCAAGCTTGGCTTTGGAAACATTCATACGTGGGCGGAAAAATGATTTAAGACTGAACCTGAAGGCAATTCTGTACTGGAGGAACTGAGCAGACCGAGCGCCAAAGCAGCTTACAAAGACTGCATTCATCAGAGGTGCCCCGACACCAGCTTTCTATTCCATTTAGGAACTGTGTAGCTATTTAGCTCTTGAGTGTTACACTCTAAATTTCTTCCGCCTTGAATCTGTAAAGAATTTAAACTATGATGGAGAAATGGCGGTCTTACCAGTTTCATCCCCGGAATCTATTTTCACCTTAGATGGAATATTATACAAGGCTTTATTTTGCTCTCTTTCCAGAAGCCTTGGGGTTTAGTGAAAATGAAACTTGAGGTAGAGGGGGAGAAATATGGAAGGTGCTCACTGTCTTTTGGGAGGGCGTGTTCTCCACCAGAGCCAACCCCCTTTCTCTTTACCACGTGACTCTGATAGGGCACAGGTTGTGCGTGTCTGTGGTCCTCACTACACCTCCTGGAAGCTAAGGAGGATTGGGGCTTGAGGCCAGTTGGGAAGAAAGGCTTATGAGACCCTTTCTGAGCCCACAGCTCGATGCTAGGATGCTATAGCACACAACAGCTGTCCCAGGTATATCGGAGGCCGGCAGAAAAGGATTCTGCCAACATGGGCAGGAAACAGTCAGAGCGACTCTTGTCTCCACAGAGGGAAGTTAGATCCAGTGACATGCATCTGTTAGTCCAGTAATGACAGGAGGCCTAACGCAGGTGGATTTCAGTCAGGTGCCTGCCCAGGAAGGAAGCAGGGCTCCCCCTCCCACCCCACCCCCACCCCCCCACCCCCCCCCGCTTACAAGTGAGCAGTGAGAACAGGCTGGAAACATGGCTTCGAGGTATTGTCCCGACCTAGCATGCATAAGGCTCTGAGAAAGACACCCCCCCCCCAGCCCTGCCAATGAATGGGCAGAAAGGAGCAGGTCTCTAGAGACCATTTGACACACTTCATATAGTTTTCTCGTAAGATCAGGTCCTTGTCACTGTTACTCTAACCTTGAGCTGTGACTCCAGTTACTGTTCCTGTCACCGAAGGCTTCCCACATGTCAGGTCTCCTGCAAGGTCCTTGCAATGCATTTACCCCATTTAATCCTTGTAATGACCCTGTAAGTTGGGCACTCATGCCACTGGCTCGTAAGGCTTTACAGAAGTGAAATGGCTCATCCGAAGGCCCTGGCAGGGAACTGGCAGTGCCAAGGCTCTTCCCCACGCCTGACCCAGAATTCCATGTCCTGTACACAGTGGTGGGCTCTGCTTCCACGGAAGCAGACGGAACAGCAGTCCCAGCTCAGGCGGCCACCATCACTGGCCTGGTGCACCCTGGCACCTGCCGAGACCACCAGCTCCCAACGTGCCCGGGATAACCAGAGCAGTCTCACCCTGGAGAGCCATCACCTGAAGTGAGGGCTGCCCAGAACTAACGAGAGCCACACAAGATGAGCTGAGGAAAACATGGACTCTCTCCTGCTGTGTAAGGAGAAGTGTTTGAAGTATTTGAAAGGAAGGAGCACATACGTGTGAAGCACATCATAGTCACAGCTGGAGCAGAGAGCTTACAATGCCAGTAATACAATCACTAGCTATCACGATGGCACACATCTGTACCATTGTATATAACACGTAGTGCACACCCCGCTATGGCCAGGTATCTGTGCTCAGAAATCAAGCAGCGTTTCAGAAAGATAGACCTAATCCTGAGATCACGCTACATAATTCAGTGATTCTCTCCAGAAAATGATTTCAGCTCAAGTCCTTGAGTATTTACCCTTAGAAGGCTTCTCCCTACAGAGAGTGGTCTCTCTGTCAGGCTTCTGTTAGGGGCATTGTATATTGTAAGGCAGATGAAGGGAAATGCCTTCCTCAGAGCCAGGTAGAGCTTCCCTGTTACAGCAGGGAGTTCTGCCCTGGAGTCCTTCAAACTAGGACCCACACCCACCCTGATTAAGGTGGATGGATGACCGAGCAGGCCATTCTGCCTCAGACAAGGAGGTCATGTCCAGTGACTGACCCTGAAAAACTGGGGGGGAAAAAAACTAAATCACTTTTCATGAAGCATTATCTGAAGGTGTTTCTCACAAGTCTTGAAAAAAGCATCTTAGCATATCTAAGGAAGTAAGACAGTCTTCATTTTCTTCCTTTGGTCCTTCTGATGAATTTTGCATCATCATGACTGGGCTATGACATACCCAGGTGGCTAAAACATGTAATTTCTAGATGGGTCTGTGTCTGAGGGTGTTTCTGGAAGAGATGGCATTTGAATCAGTCACCTGAGCAGAGCAGAGCGGAAGGTTCTCACCAGTAGGCGTAGTGTTGTCTGATTGACGGAGGGCCTGAGTAGTGTACAGAGGTGAAGGAAGGGTGAATTTGAGCTGAGCGTAGCCTTCCGTCATCTCCCTGCCCCGAACCCTTGGGGCTGCTGGTCTCCTGCCCTCAGTGCAGGGCTGAGTTATACCCCAGGTTTTCCCAGTCTCCGCTGTGGACTGCAGAACGTCCTATGAGGCAGAACCTTCTAGACACTGTCAGTGGAAGCTCGCACCCCTGTGCCCAGGGTGCGTGCATCTTCATTCATAAGGTATACTCTTCTTCACACCAGCTTCCTCCTGGCCCTTCCTTTCCTTCTCCGA
The DNA here is from genome assembly GCF_024711535.1 of Dipodomys merriami. NCBI lineage: Eukaryota > Metazoa > Chordata > Mammalia > Rodentia > Heteromyidae > Dipodomys > Dipodomys merriami. The sequence continues at coordinate 917,856 of NW_027205982.1, forward strand.
CTTCCAGGAGGCTTTGCCTGATCTACAACACATGACTTCATAGTTCAGCATTTCAAGCAATCTTGTTCTCAGACCCATAGTGTAGACGAGGAGACTGGGGGCTGGCAGGGCTCAGTAACTCCTCCACCTGGCAGAAGAGCTGGGATTCTATCCAGGTCTGACTTCCACATGCCTGCCCCTCGCTGTGCTGGATACTGCATAGGCACTGGCCATACGGGAGAGGGGAGGCGATCTCCTGCCTGTGGGGTTTTTCTAGGGGACCAGGAGGAGCCACGGACCATCCAGTAACCGCAGAATGGGCCGCCAGGGCGCAGTGCTTGTGTGAGCAGAGAGAGTCCGTGGCGATCAAGGCACCGTTATTAGATTTTTTTTTTTTTTTTTTTTTTTTGCCTAAAGAACAGACTAGAAAGATAAAAACCCCATAAGGGTGATTATCTCTGGATGATCAGATTTTTATTTTTTCACTCTAAAAAATTCAAATATTCTTTAGCAGCTGTAATTTCTGATAAAATCAGATGGCACATAATATTATTAAAGGCTGAATTTTATCTTAGAAAATCCTGCCCAGCTACATATGGTTTTAGCAGCCTTCTCTTACGTTCTTTCATTTAATTTTTTTTCCATGTGAGAAATGAAGCATGAGTCTTTTTTCCCCCCTCTCAGCTGTAACAATGTCGGAAATACTGCTCTTCCCCTCCCCTCCCCCTCTCCCCTCCCCCCTCCCGTGCCCTAAGCCTTCCTCCTCCTGAGTTCATGCGTGTCTGGTTTATCATGCTGGCTGCACAGCTAAATCCCCTAGGAAACCAGGGCGGAGACCCCAGACCCACAAAAGCAGAAGCTTTCTATAGTAAGGCTCGGGGAGCAGTTGGGCAGCCCAGGAGTGGAGAGCTCCTCCCTACGATTCTCAGAATGTGGTTTTCCGGGAGCAGCTGGGGCAGCGTGGCCCCCCGGCCCACCCCAGCCTCCCTGTGTCCGTCTTTATGTCAGGAGGCTGCTGGAGTGGCAGAGCAGGTGCCTGGCTCCCCAGCCCCACCCCCAACCCATCCCCACTGACCTACTTATTCCCGGCTCCCAAGGAGAGGACTCAGGACTGGAGGAGAGCAGAGATTCATCAAAAGCAGAGAGCACAAGGACACACACTCCAGTTCTAGAGACTTCTCACGTTCCGGAACGCCGCACACAGGCCTTGGCTGCCTGCTCAGACTAAAGTGTCCTGTGATGCCAGTTCTATGCTTCCTGGGGGCTGACTCCTGCTCCCCCCCTCCCCTCACCCCTGCCCTTACTCCTTCCCCTCCCCCCTCCTCCTCTCTTCCTCTTCTTCCTTCTCTTCCTCTTTTTTCCTCCTCTCCCTCCTCCCCCTCCTCCTCTTCTTCCTCCCCCTCCTCCTCCTCTTCCACCTCTTTTTCTCCTCTTCCCTCTCCTCCTCCCCCTCCTCCTTCCCTTCGTCCTCTCTCTCCCTCCCTTCCCTCTTCCAGAGATGATGAATCTCTTCCCTCTTCTCCCCTCCCCTCGGCACCCCAGGACTTTGCTCACACCATTCATGGGCCACTGCACACACTGCAGTGCTGGATGAAGGTGTGTGCCTCCCTGACCCGGGCTGGGGAGTTCCCTCAGGCAGCACCAGGTCTTGATTCAGTCCATACAACCACCCCAGCCCCCGGGGAGGCCTGGCAAATAGACGATGGGCCCAGGCACTAGGCTTCCACACAACCACCTACAACCGCACTCTGCCTAGCACGACTGATTTAAATGCCAGACTTCCAGCTTCCGGCAACCTGCTACAAATGCAGAATCTCAGGCTCTGCGCTCGGCTCAGAACCCAGGCCAGGCAGTGGCACCTAAGAAGTGTCGGTCTCCTTACTCCCCAGTTTGCCCAGCTGCAAAACGGCCCTGCGAGGCACAGGCCAGTGCTGTGGTAGGGCCTGCTGCCACGCAGAGGGTACATACAGGAGACATGGCCCCTGCCCCTGCGCAGTGAGTGCTGCCCGGGAGGTCAGGAGTCTGCCCCATTGAGCCCCAGGCACGGTGGAGAAGCAGGCCCAGCTGCTCGCACAGGCTGTAGGATACCTGTCTGTAGACTGTGGGCTCTGTCCTAGTGAAGGGGTCCGCAGCCTGAGAGGAGCAGGTGGTGTGTGCTGAGCATAGTGCTGGGACTTCCAGAACCAGCTCACAATGAAGGCGGAGTTGATGGGAACCTCCCCCCTCCCCCCCCCCAGGCCTTATCCGTAATTTACTTATCCGTGCAGTTCCCATCCGGATCTCACAGACCCACATGGACTCCGTGCTAATAATTCTGTCCAAAATCCAGACTGTGCTACATTTGTGTGGATTGTTGGGGGGTGGGGGGCTGTGTGTGTGTGTGTGTGTGTGTTGTTTCAGTTGCAGTGTTGCAGGGTCATGGTATGCCAAGATCATCAGCATGCCTGGGGAGGGTGTGGGGCTGCCAGTGGTTTGGCCAGATAGCTGTGGAATAGCTCTGTACCACACTGTGCTGGCTTTCCCCTCAGAGGCCTCTGACACATGACTGGGGCCCTGGCGCGGGCTCCTGTGTCTACCTCGCCTGTACCTACCTCCCCCTGGGGCAGAGGCAAAACCGAGCCACCTCTCTGCCTTTCCCGAGTCTGCCACCATCGGCCCCTGCAGCTCAGCAGCACAGAGAAGCCAGGGAATGACATTGACTCAAGGTCAGCAGTTTCCATTCCTCCTCCGGGCCCTGCTCCCAAACACGGATTGGGGTTGCTCCACGGCTATCTGTGACACACCGTGGAAGGGGACACAGACGCCTAGAGGAAAGGACACGTGGGGCCTGTGGACGGGAGTGGGGGGCTGGGAGCAGACGGTGTGCTGCCAGAGCGAGGACCCTGCTGCCCCACGTCCAGCTTCGTACTCAGGCTGGCTTCATGAGCGCCTTCTTTTACCTGCTCTACAACTCTATGGGGTAGGGCCTGCTCTTGCTCTCATTCTTCAGTTGAGTCAGTTGAGTCACTGGAAGCTTTCATAACTTGTCCTTGCTCAAGGTCATATGTAAATAGCAAACCAAAAAGAGAAATAGGAGAGCAGTATGGCTAGGAGTCAAGTTTATAGTATCGAATCCACATTCTAGGCTACTACGAAGTATGTGATCTTCCCACTATACTATATAATGCCTTAGCCCAATGTTTGCATGTGTCTCAGACCTGAGACATAATGATCAACATACCATGAAGGAACACTAAATAAGACAGCCACTTAGTAAAATATTGAAAATGTCTAAGGGGAGATCGTAGTATGATGAGATTCCTTTCAGGAGCAAGACAGAATGTTAAGTGCAAGTGAGAATCTCTGAAAAACATTTCGAGTCTTACCTGGGACGGGCTGAACATTGTCGGGAAGTATCATACCACAGAGGAGTAGAGGAACTGGTCTTGCTGTGATCAGAACCCTCTGGGGGCCCGTCTTGCCTGGCTCCACACTCTACTTCAGGTGAAGGTCCCTCCCCATCCAATCCTGAAAGACATCATGGGGAGTGGCCTCCTGGGTTAGTCATAGCCTCGCGCCCATTCTCCAGTAATAGCTCTTAATTTAAGGATGCCCCTGGCCGCTGGTGGCTCATGCCTGTAGTCCTAGGCAGCTGAGACCTAGAGGACGACATTTTTACTTTCAGCTTAGGCAAAAAAAATCCTTCAAGACTCCATTTCTAAAATAACCAGAAAAAAGCTGGGTTGGAAGCAAGCCTCAAGTGATAGTCATCAGAGCAGGCCAAGCAAGCTGAAGGGCCTTCGTTCAAACCCTGGTACCAGATAAAAAGAACATTAAGTATAACATTAGAGATATAATTGAAAAATTATCTAAAGCCAAGTGCCATGTCTGTAATCCTCGCTATTGAGAAAACAGATCTAAGGATCACGGTTCAAAGCCAGCCTGGGCAGGAAGTCCATGCAACTCTTACCTCCAATGAACTACCAAAAAGTTGGAGGTGGAACTGTAGCTCAAGTGGTAGAGCATTCATTTTGAGTGAAGAAGCTCAGGCACAGCTCCCAAACCCTGAGTTCATGCTCCAGAACTGGTGCACATGTGTGTGTGTATGTGTGTACGCGCGCACGCGCGCGCGCGCACACACACACACACACACACACACACACACACACACACACACACACACACACACACACACACACACACACACACACACACACACACACACACACACACACACACACACACACACACACACACACACACACACACAAGTTGGTCTCCCAATTTTTATTCATAGCCATACCCCTGCGTAAAAAGCCCAAGGTTGGATTTACTCTGGATCAGAAGTTGGCAGACCTTTTTTAAAGGATCTAGATAGCACATAATTGAGGCTTATGGGCTGCTTATGGGTTACAATTACTCAACAATACCCTCGTCTTTCATAGACAGCCTCGTGGCATATGTAAATGATGAGTGAAACTATCATCTAATGTTTTTATTGACAAGAATAGGAAGTAAGCTAGTATGGTCTCTGGGCCATAGTTTATGTCACTCAGTATCACCTAGGAACTTGGTGGAAAAGCAAATTCAGAAACACTAGAGATTGGGATCAGCTAAAGGAGCCCAGCAGATTTGGATCCATGCTAACGTTTAAGAACCACACTTCCAGGTTCAGTGTTACTACATTAGTTACTGCTCTTACCATTGTGATTGAGTGCCTATTAGCAACTTAAAGATTCATTTTGGTTCGGTCTTGGAGGTATCAGCCCACCGTGGAGGGGAAGGTGAGGCAGCTTGGAACAGTTGACCTGGGGAAGCCCAGGTAGCAGGTGAAAGGCAGCTCACATCATTGGACAGGAAGTAGAAAGGGGCGTGGCAGGAAGAGAAGGAATATACACCCCTGAGGACATGCTTGATCTATTTCCTCCAGTTGGACCTCACCTTCCATAGTTCCAAGACTTCCCAAATTCTACAGCTATTTGACCATCCAGTGGATTAAACTATAAGGTCAGAGGGCTCATGAGTTATCTCTTGAACTTCTCACTGACACATCTAGAAGTACGCCTTACTAATTCCTTAGGCCTTTCTCAATCCAGTCTAGTTCACAGATGAACTGACCGATGAGCCTCAGACTCAACCTGGAGCATTTGTTTATTTGCCTGTTTAGCAGTGCTGTGGTAGGCTCTCAGGCAGGGAGAAACAGCCTCCCGAACCAGAAGCAGCTTTATTATGCAGACGCCTGTCCCCAAAACCTGAGTGAGTGCGGAGAGCAAAGGGCTCCTGTCTTTTCTACACCCTTTCCTCTCCCCCACATTTAGTATATGGTGTTACATAGTATGTCATTGTCTTATTTCCAAAGACGTAGGTTTTCTTTATCTCTTTCTTTCTCTCTCTCTCTGTCTCTGTCTCTCTCTCTCTCTTTTTTTGAGTCAGTCATGGGGCTTGAATTCTGGGCCTGAGTGCTCTTCATCTCGAGGCGAGCACTCTACCACTTGAGCCACAGCGCCACTTCTGGTTTTCTGGTGGTTCATTGGAGAGAAGAGTCTCACAGACTTTCCTGCCCCGGCTGACTTTGAACCGCGATCCTCCGATCTCAGCCTCATGAGTAGCTAGGATTTCAGGTTTGAGCCACCAGTGCCTGGCTGGTTTTCTTCATCTCTATTGCAAGCGTTCTCCAATTCTTCCTTGGTGCTGCTTTGCATCTAGGGCCCAAGCTCCATACAATGGGCCCGGCCCCTTCCCTTTCTTCTCATCATTAGATTGAACTCGGGCCTTGAGCTTGCTAGGCAAGCACCTTGCCATCGGAGCCACACTGCCAGTCCTTCTTTTCTTTTTCGTTGTAGCTTGCTTTGTGGACAGAATCTTGCCCTAACCACCTGAGCTGACCTTAAACAGCAGCCTTCCTCCCTCAGCCCCCTAGCAGCTGAGATCTCGTGTATACCCTGTCACACTCAGCCAACACTTCATAAAACATAGATTACTCAGTCTTACCAGAATCTCTGAATCAGAAATGCAGCCTGCAAGTTCAAGGTGGGTGTTGGCAAGTGGAAGGTATATATTTTTATGTTTCTACAGCTAGAGCTGAGAATTTTTATTATGACCCGATGCCTGTTATATGCAGACCCATCTCATCTTTACAACTTAAAAGCATGAATGCAAGGAGTTAATCTTCCAGAATTAACCATCTTTCCAAATCCTGGGTTCCCACCTAACAAGGATACATACTCACAGGATGGTGGGCATAGGTTCTGACTGGGAATACAAAAACAATTTTGTCTTTTATTCAAAGGTTTTTTTCTCCCCCAGGAACAACACATGCCTTTAATAGGCCCGTCCACCACACTCCCATGATGCCATTCCCCAAGGCAGAGCTTGTAGACTGAACGCGCACACCTCCTTTCCCACTGGTAATAAAGCTAACAAAGCACTTCATCCCAGGCCACGCACTGTGCCTCTTCACTACAAAGGATAGTTTTATACACAAAGAGAAATAATTAAGCCAGCCAGCCACTTTTCCTTTTGGCCAATTCCCCCTCCCAAACACTTCCCACCCCAATAAACAACAAATGTGTCAAAATGCCCTAAACTACAGGGAAGGGAAACATAAAAATTCATTAGGTGCTTGCTCTCTGAAGCAGTCTCAATTGAGGTCTGAGATGCTGTTATTTCTGCCTTCTAGTCATTAAGAAGAAGTGATCAAAGAGCTGTGCGCAGAGGCTTTAGGTCATTTTCATTCTTGAAAAGGTGTGTTATTAATTGGCAAAATGAAATGTCCCTCTGCTGTAAATTTTGAATAGTAGGAGCAGCTTATTGGGGTTTAGGAAGGA